>NC_073703.1:72177380-72500530 GCF_023634085.1 Falco cherrug | reverse complement strand
TTGCTGCTTCTTGCATAACTGAACATTTAAATGCCTCACTCGGATCCAAGTATATGATCAGCTTCAGAACCACAGAAATGAAGGGGCCAAAGCACAACAACTAATAGAAAGATACCAATGTAAAAATCCCAAGTGAAACTGCCTCTTAAACTAGGTTCCGTTTTACCATCCTCAAGTTGCTCTTCACAGAGAAGCTTCTCAGTTTCCCACCGCACCCTTCATTCACACCAGTGCAAATTAAGTTTTTAACCTCCACAGAAATTTCTTTTCCAGTTTCCCTATGACAAGAAATACAATTTAAAGGTTTAGCAACTCACCCTCCTCATTTCCCAATGGGAAAGGCTTCTTGAGAGGGTAAGGTCTGGGTCTGGAAATGTAAAAAGATATGTACCTAGTTGACATCCTTGGCCAGCAGTCCAGCTTTTTAAAGACCCCTTACCTCATCTTTCCTCAAAGGCAGCATTCCTACACCTTCTGAACCAGCAGACCACCATCAACACATGCTTTCCCATAGACTACCTAATGCTTGTATCAAAATTTTAATGGAGACATACTGTTTTATGTAAGATTTTCCCTAACTCAGCTGACCCACTGCAGGACATTTGCTGCAGCGCAGTCGCCCACCAAAGGCTTGAGAAAAAACCCTGCTCTAATACACTGCAGCATCTGTGGTAAAAGTACCTCAAATTAGTAACGGTAATCTCTACCATACGTTCTGTCAGACATCTCTAGAATCCCCTGTGAGATCTCTTTTGGCTTCTGTGGATTCCTAATAGCTTGTAGACCCAAGCCCAGGACACTAATTCAAAATTTGTTTGGCCAGCTGGAACCAGCAAGAAACTTGGGAATTTAACAGTAATTTCTGATCAGAGAACTCTGAAACGCTCCCCTCTTCAGACTCAGGAATGGGCAACTCCACATTACGCACTGGTGTCGATCCATCAGTCTCTGTTGCGGTCCTTCTCTTTCTGCCCATATCTTGCTATCCCTAAGCCAGTGTCTCTCATCTTCTTCCCACTTTTCAGGCCATTTTTCTCCATCTCTGCCCATACCCCTCTCCCATTTGTTTGTACCTGAGTCTCTCTCAGTGTTGCAGTCAGACTGAATATGGAAAGACTGCAGCCCACGTAACTCATCTTCATCATTCCCTTCATCTTCACCATCCTTGTCACTGTCCGATGAGAGTGCAGGCACAGAGGACAGGGCAGAGATGGACTCGTGCCTGGGAGGTAGGAATCAGAAGGAGTATTATGGTCTGTCTCAAGAACGGCACACCATTTTGATCCTTACGCCAGACAGTTCTCCACCTTATCCCCACCCACACTCAGCAGGCTGCCTCAGCTCCCCCCCGCAGCCCTCCCCCCAGCATAAACCCACCGCGGAAACAGGGCAAGCCAAGCCCCGCACCCAGGCGTGTGGAGCCTGCCGCAGCAACGGCCTCGCACAGGTGCAGGGACGACAGAAACCAGAACAAAAGTAAACGGGTCTGAGAAACTCAAGTGGAGTGAAACTTGGCCTTGCATTTCAGACCCCGCCAACTGATAAGGTCAAGATGGCAGAGTGTATTTGAGAGGCAAATATTTTCCCCACCCTTAAGCATTTCCTCTCTGGAAAAGTTTTACACATCAAAACCACCACAGAGATACTCCCCGTTTGACAGCAATCGGGTATATGGCAAATTACCACATAAGAGGCAGGTTTGTACCACGGGCTGCACCGGGCAGAACCTGCAGCTGCAGCCCACGCGCTCTAGGAGCATCCTGCTGCCCTTTTTAGCCTTCAGGCACCAGAAATAATGTGAAACACGCTTGGGGCAGGTCTTTAATCAAAGCCTATCACACAAGTGTTCCCACACAGAGCTCAGAGGCACTCCCAGCATAGAATTCCCCAGCACCAATCGAGGAGCTTACCAACACCAAGCTCTGTCTGTCTTCCCTCCTCTTGCTCTTCCCCACCCTCCCCTCACCCCTTCAGCCAACAGAACCAAATCAACTAACCCACTCTGGACGGTAATTGAACAAATAAAGAATCCCTAACAAGTAAATCCGAGCAGCACCCACTCCATGGCCTTGAGCTAGAGTGCCAAACTCATCATTAGTGACATTTATAGGTGTCACTGGTGGGTGTTGAGTGCCAAGCATTATTCATGAATTGAAAATAGCTCATCCACCAAGTACAGAGCGGCCTGGCAACAGAGCAGCTTCTGCTGCAGCTGACAGACAGCAGGCAGCATGCAGACACGGTGAGCAGTAGTTACAGTGGTTTCCCATGTAGTGGCAGAACATTAACTTCCATTTTATCAGGAGTGGCTGAGCCACAACTACCCAACCCTTTCAGATGAGCTTTGAGGTGTTCTGGAAAAAAGAAGGGTGGAACTGACTATAGCCTGCCGAGCCCTCCGGTGAAACGGCTCCATGCTGGCTGTCCTCATCTACTTCTGACATTTGAGTTTGTCAGTCTCTTCAGCTTCTCTGCTGTCTCTTTGGGTGTCCATACTGCCATTCTCAGGTTCTTGTGTCTAAGCAGGGGAATCCCAACAAAGTTCAAGCACCAGAGCACGTTTGAGGTGATGCCTGTTCCATGCTATGAGGTATACTACATTTATATACAGCAGGCAATGTTAACTTCGTATCAGTAACTTTGACAGCATACTTCTGCTTGTAGCCATCACGGTGGCTGGAGGAGCTTATTGAGGAAGAAGGGTTGGATTGTTATAGACATTTCAACATCTAACTGGTTGAACACCTCACTATGATGAGGTGATACAGCAAGGCAAGGCTATATGTTTGCTGAACGCTGCACGTACTGTCTTCGGTGTAAATGGAGAGAGGTTGGCTTCTACCAATGTGTTTGTGCTACAAATAGAAAGATGGCCCCTGTCCATCAGACGGTGACTGACAAAGTTAGTAAGTGGAGAAAAAGTATGCTCTGACATCCTCAAAGGAGCTGAGTAAGAGAATGCAAAACATGTTTTGGAATTTGGATGGGCTTCCTTCATACCTCACAGGAAGTGCCAAACAAATTATGAAGTCACATGTGTTTGAAACAAACATAAGGTTGTCTTGCATTACCGCAGCAAAAATATCACGCCCCCTTTCCACATCCTCCTCTTCACAACTCGAATATCCTTTTCCAACTCAGTCCTGTGACTTGAAGGGAGATACCTGAATGGGGTTTTCAAAAGAATCTTAGGCCCACTGACTTGAAACCGAGATACTCCTGAAAACAAAACCTAGGTTCACAAGGTCTTGTGTGTTTTGCTTGCCCAAGCCAGCCCCTCAGCTTGGACCTAGCTACTTTCTCCTTTCGTTCCCTGCCTTCCCCTGTGTGCTCTGGATTTTCTTCTAAGCCACTCTGTTGCACACATCTCCTCAACACTCTTCCTTAGTTCTTGTTCATGCTTAGATGGCAGTCAGAGTAAGGTAGGGTGAGGTTGCAAGCCCAGCAGCTGCTTCCAAAGAAGCACCACATGAGAGCATTTTGAAAGTGAAGGAGTAAGACTTCTGGGTTTTGCCAATTTCGGGCTGAGAGCAGGTTCAGCCAAACCCCAGCAAAGCATCATTATACCCGAACAAGCGTTTCTGAGCAGTTATTCCAGAGTAGCATGTACAGACATGTCCAATTCTCATGATACATGTGACTCAGAGCAAGGATTTTAACTGTCCTCGCTCTTGTCTTCTTCCTTTGCTGAGGGACTATCCCATCCTAGTACTACGTCTGGATCTTTTTCTGTACAGACGGGCAGAGTCAGTTGCAGCTCCCGGTTTCTGAAGGGTCTGCCAGGACACAGTCAACAGCAGGGAAGGACCTTCAGTTAGAAAGTCTCCAGGACACGTATGTAGACTTAAAAGTGCCACGTCTTTATGGAGTTCTAGTATTAAGACATCTGATATTAGGTACTCTATTCTTTTGCATGCCCTGAATTCAACTCTTCTTTCTTTTCTTAAAACAAAACAACACAAACAAGAATGGCAACTATCCATTTAAAGAGGTATTCATTTAAAGAGCATTCCCACTCTGATCTTGTGCTACTTAAACCCTCAGCTCTAGGGCTGTATTTGTCAAACTGCAACATCCTGTGTGGTAGGGATCACTAGCAAATTGCCCCCCTCGCCCTGCACAAATGACTAAGGGTTTTAAAAAGAAAGTTATCCTGCTTTTCCCCACAGAAAGATCACAGCGTTGCTGACTTCAGAGTTTTCCAGGTGTTACAATTGCGGCAGTTCAGCACAGACTCGGACACCACTTCTGATCTGGCATCAAAAGCCTAGCCCATTCTGAGCCCTGGAAGGCACACAGCTTTCCTGGACTGGACCAAAGCCTGACCGAGAATTTGATAAGGAGTATTTCTTTCCAAATATATCTGACAGCACACAGTACTTCTTCAGCATACATATATAAGTTTTAGCCAATTTAATTTGGATAACATTTCTATATCCTGCTATTTACACTAGAGTTTCAATGAAAGTCACAGAAAGGGTGATTTTTAAAATTAAAACACAAAAATGTAAATGCTCAGCCAGAACACAAGTATAAGCCCTGCAAACATTCCACAGCAAAATCAGTTTAGAACTTCCCTTCCAAAAATTTGAGACAAGCTTTTCCAAACCACAAATGCATACTTGGATCAAAATCAAAACCCCATTAAAAGGCCTTTACATGGTTCTTTCTCTGAAAATATAAATGCCTCAAAATCAAAACGTACCAGCAGTATCAGCTGGGTACAAGTTCTGTTCCCCCGAACAGTCAAGGCTCCTTATGTTCAGCAGACAGGAGAAAAGCACACATCTGCAGTTACCACAACCAGAACTGAAAGGCTCTCAGGGGCACTATGGAGAACGATGGGTGATACTGGTCAGATGAGTTCCAAAATGATCCCATAAAGGTGAGTCAGCAAAATCCTTCAGAGGAGAAACTTTAGACTCCCTGGAAGTTTTTGGTGGGACGAGGACAGAGCTAGGACTCTTCAGTTGGGGGAAAAGGTTATGATAAAGGTTTACAAAACCGTGGGGACTGCAGACAGCTGGATGCAGAACAATAGTTCACCAAAGCTCACAATATTCAGAAGCAAGGAGCTTTCAAACCACACTCCTGCTAGTTTTGTTAACAGAGACAAAAAAAAAGTCCTTCTTTCCATAGCAGTGAACTCCAGGAACCTGCCACCAAAGGAGGTTGCAGAGGCAGACAATATTATGAAGTTCAAAAAGAATTTATACAAATTCAGTGGAGAATGGGTCCACAACCAAATACTAAAAGGCAGAGGTAGAGATGTACCTCTTAACATCCACGATGTAACAACGTGCATGAAACAAACGGACCCCAAAGGCTCATATAGCAAGGCTCACAGTTGCCTCACTAAACAGCATCTCCCATTGCCACTGTCACAGGCAGAATATTGGGCTTCATGGAGCACTGGTACGACCCAGCAAGGCATCTCCTGTGTGCTCCAGATGTTATTCACCCAGGCCAATCCCTGCCCTGCCAGACACAGCCGGATAGGGACAGCACCGTTGTGAACTGGAAATCTTAAGCTCCCCACTGCCACCTCTGCTCAGTTTTGCTCCCCCAATATTACTGTGATTATTCATCCTGTCAGTTCATAACATGGAACTAGCAGAATGCGTTACTTTCTGCACCAAACCCTAGCAATACTGTTTCAGAGAAAATCTAGCAGAACAAATGACATATCACCAGGCAGGGAGCTTTCTTATACTACTGTGAGTCCTGAAACAAGGTGCAACCCAACTCTCCACCGCAGCCTACACAGACAGACTTTGAAAACACAACCAGAACAGGTACAGGGCATCTAGAAAACCCATCTTAATCAAGTTCATTAGTTTTCCTTCTCCCACCTCAGTAATGCTGGTCCAAAAGGCTCTTCCTCCATCTTCAGTCCCAATCCAAAATGCTCAGGAGTTATGTCTTTGCTGATCTCCAGTGACCACAGTGGCCGATCAAAACTGAAAACAAGCTTTCAAAGCTAACCAAACAAGTAGATTCCAGGCTTGCAAAGAGGTTACCAAACAAGTTTAATAAAGTTCTGGGCTTGGCGTGGCACTAACACCGCCCTTCAGCAAGCGTCTGTGACGGAAACAAGTATCACCTAATGTGGAAGAGGACTGGGGTTATCTGTCACAGGCTGCGCCTCGGTAGGGTAAGGCTGCAGCTGCTGGAATAATGGAGAGTCTGCTATAAAAAGCACATTGCTTGACAGCTCCAGAATTTTAGCTAGAAAAAAGGCTTCCTGGGTTCTCCCAGCATCGTTGCCGAAAGCACTTATTAGACAAGACTTGTCGGAAGAACGAGCAGATCGAGACGTTCTCAAATGGAGCTATGCAGACAGGCTTGTTTCAACATCACTTGCTACCAAGCGAGTGGGAAGGTCCTTGCAATACCACAACAACCAATGTGGTAAATCCTCCAACACTTCAGCACTTTTATATCCAGAACTCAAATCTGTAATCATTTGGAGGAAACTTGCGGGACACAGTACCAAAACCCCGTGTTTATCCTTCCCTCCTTACTTTTATCCCATATCAGCTCGGTCAGGACTCCCTCCTGCATTGCTTATGGTTGATTTAGTCTTAGCTGTTTACTAACTACGGAGAAACCAAATACATTACACTAATAATCCATAATCCCCTATCAGTCTCGTTCTGTTTAAAGCCATGGTCTGTGTTTAAGCACCACTTTTAAAGAAAGGTCAGCAGATAAATTTAGATCTATTCAGCTTGTAGGCTGCGGTAGTTTGTTTTTAGATACGTTGTGTACCCAGCAAAAAATGATAATATGATTAGCTGCCACAAACTTTTCCCATGAAAATTCTTTTTATATTTATTATTTATATTAATTGTTTTTAGGTGACCTTTATCAAAGCCTCTGGAAAATAGTTAATAAAGAAACAGCACAACTGTAAGGACTCTTTCAGAATGACAATCAACATCGCAAACTCGTACAGCTCACAGGTATACTTCAGTACTGACACTGCAGAAAACGGCCTTTAAATTGCATTCAGCCAAGACCCAGAGAACTTGTATTCATGAAGGAGCAAGGCTTCTCTTCTGGGATGCTGTGCACCAGTCTCAGTACTGCTAGGTAAACTGCTTATTGAATTTTCTGACCACATCATTAAAATAAATTAAGACACAAGGGGCATTGCAGACACATTGCCCTCAGTGAAGCAACACTAAGTCAGTCTGTCGGGAAGATCACAGTCAGGTTTCTACATCCAAAGAAGGCGGGGGAGGGCACAAAACCCCAAAACCCACAGCAAATCCAACAGAAGAGTGAGAGAGCTTTTGGAAGATGCTATCAGTGAAGACAGTGAAACTTTTGTCGAAAATCCCAGTGCCAAGCTTCCCATATTAAACCCTAAAAAGCGAGCCACTTCTTTTCAGTCTACTCTGCTTACCTCATGAGTCCAGCCGTCTTGTGCGGGGAAGACTTCTCTGCCTGCTTCCCTCTCTGCTTCATGTCAGACAGTCGCTGCCGCATGTTGATGGTCATCTCCGAGCTGAGACGCCAGATGAAGATACAGCTGTAAGAGGGAAAGGTGAGGCTAGGGTCAAGTCTCAGTTTGGTTTATTGACATTATCAATTCCCACTGCAGAGGCAAACAAGAGCCCTTCTGTCTGTTGGTGGGGAGAGACACACACAGGAACAGCTTCACAGAAACTCAATCCCATCACAAGCCTCATGGCAAAAGGGTAAAACCTACTGTGGGCGAGAGCAACGGCAGAGAGATTTGCACAGACTGCTCTGTGATCCTACACCTTTATCTGACTATCTGACCAGCTGCTGCGGGAAGTGCCGTAACAGCCCCTCTAACAGCCCCACGGCGGTCGGCAGGGCACGCGGCGCCCACAGATGCCCTCTGCATCCTCAAGCGGTGGCCAAGCTGCAGCCTCTGACTGCAACTGCCCCCAGGGGCAAGGCCCTCCTAACGCCCACCATGGAGCTTCTCCAGCGCTCCCAGTATTTTACTTGGACTCTCTCAGGGAAGCTTTTAAGGAATTCGATTGAGTTTGGTCAATGGATTCAAAAGCATTGGACAGAGGGAAACATACAGTGCGATCTCATTGCTCTCATTTTCTTCAGAAATCTGGCTAAAAAATTTTTTTAAAAATCCTTATCATGTTAGAGAATACTGTATCTCACCTTCAGCTACTAGAAAATAAAGTGACCAGTATTTTCTCTGAATTTTAACCTCAGTGCTAATTCTTTCCATCTCATGCATCTTTCCTGTCTAGCTGGGTATATTTACGCCAATGTTGACACAGAGGTGGTGCTTTTGTTATCACTTATAAAATCCTACACCCTACCTAGGAACCCAAAGAGGATTTAATCCGGTTCTTCAAGACCCATCAGTGCCACCATACTCATGGGTACTCCAATTCACAGCGGAGTTTTCAGTGAGGGGCTTTCCCCTCTTCCTTGCTAGCCTGTGAAAGTTAACATGCTCTGCCATTTTGAACAAGGGCTATGAATTTTGGTCTCCCTGACCTGGAGCAAATGCCAAAAGCACCAGGATCCTGAATGCCTGATCTTCTCAGTTTTCTTCCCTCTCATGAGAGGACACTTCAAAAGATTTTTATTTCCATATCACACAAAAAGAAAACCAAAATCCCGCTTATGCAGTCTGCGGAGATTTTAATGAAAATCTAAAAATTCCCTTCTTGCCCCCAGCACCACTGTCTTTGTGACAAAGCTCTGGAGTGTCACTCCAGCTCCTGAAGTCACACACAGATGCTGCCCATCAGCAGCGAACATGCTGTCATCCTCCTGCCTCAGCTTCCCAGCCAGCTGCCTCCCCTCAAGCAGCAGCTCTCTCCAGCTTAACTGCAACTGAGAAAATACTGAAAAGCAGGAAACAAAGTTCAGAAAGCAAATCTGGCTTGTTCACTTATCCCGCCCTCACAGCTACAAAGCCTAGAGATAAGCAGCAAACAGCCCGAACTTGTCAATACATCAGCATCCAATGCAGAGCTCTACAGAAGCACTCTCCCACCTACCCCTTTTGCTGCCTTTTTTTTTTCTCCCCTTGCAATACTTTTCTCTCATGGGTGTCCCATTCCTTGTGCCCTTCCTCACTCCCGTTTTTCTTTCTATTCTCAGCTTAATTCTTTGCACATGCTGCTGTGTGTGAACAGACTATTTCCCCCGTTCCCCTTTGAAAAACATGCTTTCTCATCTCCTTATGGCAAAGTTCTTCACAAATCCTTTCCTCATTTCTCACCCATCTCCTCCACACCCTCAGTGAAGAAAATGACCCTTTTGCGCCCGCCAACGAGTGAACATTGTACCAAGTTACAAGCTTCACCGGGACCTCATATCTTCCATGTTTCTGGAATTTATGAGGAATCCACAACAAAAGAACTCTCTCTTCAGAAGCTTCTCCCCTAATCTATTTACACACATGAAAGGTAAAGAAAGAGAAAAACTAGATTATTTATTTTTTACTGAAAGACATAAAAAACCCAACTGATATGATTTAAGGTGATATATTGTATTTTCTCTAACAACTCACCCTCTAAAACTCTTTTGCCAGTTCACTTGTGCTTTATTAATAGAAAAGAGAAAAAGAGAATCTGGGTTGCTCTGGCCTTCAAATCGCACTCCAGGAACCATCTTTCTCAAAGGGAAAATTTTATTCAGTTCAGCTGACTTAAGCATTCACTGATCCCAGAAGCAGTGGGTCCATTCACCTCTGCAATCATCGTATTAGGCATATAGTCTCTTTTTCCCCTTGGGCTCAGTCTAGTGATTACTTGAGCTTTTGGCCAGCTGATTTGGCTCACCGAATCAGCACAAAACTCAGCTGGGAAGGGGTGCTGAGGTAGGGACCTGAATCGGCTTATGAGGGTCAGCCCTGCAGCACAGCTGATGGCGGGGAGTGGGGAAGAGGACCACAGGGACTGGAGCAAAGAGCTGGGACAGGCCAGCCCTGCTGCTGCTAGACAGACTCACTTGCCTGGTAAAACCTCACCAACAGGAGTGCTGCAAGACAACGTTCTGGCACCACTGGCCAGAATGTCACAATCTGCCTTACATCACAGCCCTGAAGGCTAGTGAGGAAACAGGCCACCTCCCTGTCTCCTTTCCAGCAGGGAATAGCACCCATGCTCAGCAAACCACAAGGGAAGTACTTCACCCAGGCGTCTCCTTCCAGGGAAGGATAATATAAGCTTTGTGAGCTTTGCCAACAGCACATTTAGGATGCGGAAAGCTCTGAGGCTGATTTGAAATTCATAAAGCATTCCTCATTAAAAAAAGAAAATAATTCTGCCTTCCTTCAGGACACACATTAAATCCAGTGTGAAATGGCATGAGTTGATATCACAAACAAGCAAACCGCTCTTACCTGTCACCAGAAACAGAGATCAGGTGTTTGCAGTCATTACTGAATTTCATCCCAGTTACAATCTCTGTGTGGAATAAAGCACAAGAAAGAAAAAAAAAAATAAAAGAAAAAAAAAAAGGAAAACCTTCCCTGAATTATTCCAACTGACAGAAGAGATCATTAGCCAAATAGCCTATCTGTGCTCAGTAATTTGAATCCTGATTAAAGCCAACGCCATTTAACAACGAATCTAGGCTTGACGTGGAAAGGGTATACCACAGCAAAATAAGCAGGAAGACTGAAGTCTCTTTTTGCCTATAATAGAATAGCCCATGCACGGTAGGAGCTGAGGGTGTATCTAATGAAACTTAATATATGCTGAAAGAACACAGACCACCTTTTAGGCTATTGGAGAAACTGCATAAACAAATACATGGCCTGACAGGCATGCGTGTGCTTGTATTTTACAATGCAAAATGCAGTCTGAAAAAAGTTGAAATTGCAATGAAATAAGCTATTACAACTTCATCCAACTATAACCTACTGCAAAATACCCACTGGGTAAACTCTGGTGGGGAGGAACCTTCAGAAAGCTTTGACTAGTATCAGACCCTACTATATAGTCATAGCAGAAAAAAATGCATTTCCAGAAGTTTACGTGCCTTACCTGAATGTCCATACATGGTTGCAACACACTCGCCAGAATAGAAATCAAATATGGAGAGATTCTTGTCAGAACAACTGGTTGCAATATAAAGACCAGAGGGATCTGTTTGCACCTGGTTTAGGAGGCAAGAGAAGTGCAAAGATCTGGTAAGAAAGTGCCTTCAGACTGCAAGAAAGTGGTCCAGGATACCCAAGACAGTCATAGTAGTTAACAGAATAAAAAGCAAGTAGCTCCCACAGGACTCAACTGAGTACCAGGTTATCCAGCATGCCTCGACAAATCTCCAACGTGACTAAACTACTAAAATTATCTGCAACCCAATCAAAGACTAAAGGCACTTAGATCAAATGCCTTCATGACTCTGGAGGCACCATCACCAAAGGACAGGCTTATACCTCTCTCTCCTACCTCCTTTTTAACCACTGGGGTCTTCTTTTCGTCTATCTTAAGATCAAAATAAAATAACACACACACACACACCCCAAAACACACCCTCCAAAAAAAAAAGAGAGCTGACAAAGGGAGATATTAAAAGACTCAAATCTCGAAGAGAGAAACTGAAAAAGAACTCAACACTGCTGAGAAATTGTCTTTGATAACAATGCTGTCAAATCTTCAGCATTTGCAACTCCCATTTTTGGGTTGGTTGGTTTTTTGTTGGTTTTTTTTCATATGTGCCCATTTGTGGCTTTATCTTGGATCAAACATAAACCCCCCCTGAATCCCTTGCTAGGTCTATAGCAGCACTACACAGCAAATACAGCTGCTGTCACTAAATGTCCTGCTTTGTCCTTTGTAGAACTTCAAGGAACTGAGAGTGAAAGTGTCTGGGTTTTGAGGGAGATGTGTTATTTAAATAATGATAAATTTATTTGGCTATGTTTATTTTGTTGAAGTGTCTTTTGCTTCCAATGTCACTGAGTTCTACTTGTTAAATTGCAATGTATATTATGAACTCAGAAATCAGAAGATTTAAATCCCAGAGACAACCATAATCCCTTGGTTACATAATTGTCCTAAAAATGAGCAAAGCAACATTAAAAATAATTGAGACTCCCCACTTGAACCACACATGAAAAAAACCAAAACCATAAAACATATTAAAAACGAAAAATCCAGCTCACAGCAACATTTCATGGTTTGTGGTCTGCGAAAGATATAATCAAGCACCCAAGCTTACCAGTAATAAAGTGTACCATTTTCATTATTTTGACTTATAAAAAACTTTGTAGGAATTATGATGGCCAAAGAGAAAGAGAACTTACCTTTCTCTGTAAAACAGAAGAGGTGACACTGAACAAAGCTGTTTGCCTTCCTCTCTCTTTTTGCCCAGTTATTTACATCCATCAGTAACAGACTAGACTAAACTATTTCAGTTGGAAGGGACCTAAAATGATCATCTAGTCCAAGGGCCTGACCGGTTCAGGGCTGACCAGGTTGAAGCATGTTATTAAGGGCATCGTCCAAATGCCTCCTAAACGCTGACAGGCTTGGGGCATCGTCCGCCTCTCCAGGAGGCCTGTTCCAGGGCCTGACCACCCTCTCGGGAAAGAAGTGCTTCCTCATGGCCAGTCTAAACCTCCCCTGGCGCAGCTTTGATCCCTCCCCAGGCATCCTGTCCCTGGGTACCAGGGAGAGGCGCTCAGCACCTCCCTCTCCACGTCCCCTCCCCAGGAAGCTGCAGAGAGCAGCGGGGTCGTCCCTCAGCCTCCTTCTCTCCAAACCAGACAAGCCCAGAGTGCGCAGCCGCTCCTCACAGGACATGCCTTCCAGCCCTTAATAATAATACTGCCAGCCTGTGCAGCTGAACAGAAATATTTGGTTTAAAAAGTAGAAAAATTATCAGTGAAAACAAATACAATGAAGAAGCTTGTTTGGCAACTTGAGAGATATTTTGGTTGTGTCAATTGGTCTTCCCCCTTTAAAGACAAGAATGCATTTCTTCCACATCCCAACGTGCTGGCATCACTCTTAATGCTGAATCTTGAAGACACCTGGTTCACCAGGGCAAGCCCGGACCGTGGCAGAAGCAGGCATGCTCCCCTCCCCCAGGGCCAGGATGCCCTCAGCAGGTGTGAAACATGAACAGAACCTCTCTAAGCAGTACCAGGCTTGGCCAGCACTCCAACATCCAAAGAGTACAGGCTCTTCAGGGCAGAAGCTACTTATTTTCATCAACTCAAACAGTTTCACATGTATTTGCCCTCTGAAAATCACAGATTTCTCAAACACTGATCAACAGGCAACTCCACCTTAAAGACTGTAACAAAAACAGTCAAAAAAGCCACAATGAGCTCTCTGGAGCAGAAAGGAAAGTATTAAAGTGAGTGGACTAAATCCTCTCCTGACTGATACTGTTTCAGTTCTACTAGCTTCTACAGCATGGGCCTGTGCCTCACTTCAGAAACAGGACAGGCAGGGAAGTTACGTGTCAGCTTCAGCATTGACTTTTTTCCTGTTTTAGCATGACGGAACCAAATACCTTATCAGCCCCGAAGGATGGAGGGAGGAGGAAGCAGCAGCAGGATAAGGGACAAAGTACCGAGCAAGAGGGGAAAAAAATAAAATAATTTAAAAAAGTTATGTATTCAGATTTGTATTTCATTTTCTTAGCCCTGAGCTGCATTCAGAAGAGCTGGGGAAACAGGGAAACAGCCTACCTTGATGAGAGTGCCGTCTTCACCTTGGGATCCCTTGTAAAGCTTCTTCTGCTTCCCACTGCTGATGTTGAAAACCCTGAGGGGTACAACATAGGACAACATTGTTCATTTTGCCCAGGTACTGCTCTGTGTCTCTTATCACCAGGGTCCCTTCCTCTTTCTGTCCCTCATTCCACGTGAGACACGGGGACGTGGCCAAGCCACAGGAAGTGGAGAAATGATCTCTATGAACTATAACCACCGACCATTTACATGATTCAACAAACAACCCTGACAGTAACGTAGAAGCCCAAGACTGGATGACATGTTATCAAGCAGATTAACTGAATTACAATTGAGGCTTAATTCTCAAGCTGATAATTGAAAACAAGTATAGCATCACGGCACCAAAGGAGAGATCAAATGGGAAGGAGAAAACCTTGCCATGCCTTGTAATGCCTAACAGTTACGTAGTGGGCACGGCTCTTAATATGCTTCAGTCAGTCCTCCCTGCTACAAAAATACCTGTGACTCCTTCATACCGAAGGAAAGGGTTAAGAGAGCGAAACCTTTTATTTACAGTAAAATACAAAACCAAATCACATTCAGCAGTGGTATTTATGTAGGACCAAAACTCTCACCCAGATATAACAGGAGACGACACACAACTACAGAGAGTCTCCTTTGCTTTGAAGGTAGAAGTAGACAGATTCAAGAAATGGATAGAAAGGAAGCAGAGAATGGATTCCACTTGTCCAAAGACAGTCACAACTAGCTCCATTTTAAGCTCCTACAGGACCTCACAGCTTCTCACTGGACGTATCTTTGAAAGCAAAAATTACCACAGCACAGCAGTTCTTGCCCCACACATCAATGAGGTGCCAAGGCAGGCACACTTGCTCTCCCAATAGAAAGGCTGAGCTCTGCAGAGCCACCCAGGGAGAAGCCCAGAGTCCCATGGGCACTTGCATGTATCCACAGCCTTTTATCAGCGAAGGGAAAGGCAGAGTTCAACCTCACAGTGTGAGGTGTGGCCTCAGATCTGTCTGAAAATGCTGTGTCAAAGAACTTAGAGGAACAATGATGGGGATGGGTGGGGCTGCCTTAGCCAACTCATTTATAACTGTAAAAATAATTTTAAGGCAAGAAGTAAACTAACCTGATGTTACGATCCTGGCATCCAATGGCTGCGTACTTCCAGCTGGGGTCTACATCCATGTCATACAGAGTGGTCTTCCTAACAATGTGATGTGTTCGGGTAAACTGAACCCCTTCTCCTGTCTAAGCAGTGGGTAAAGACTGTGTCAAAATCAAGTAGTTAACCCATTACCAAACACTTCTAAACACGGACGAGTCTTCTCACACAGGCAGCACAAACCAGCCCTTCCCACTAACCAGGTCTGCTGGGAGCCCCTGGGACTGGAGGCACAATGAATTCCTCCCTCCAGCCCACAGTCTTACACGACTCCTCACAACAGCCCTGGCAGCAAAAGCAAAGCAGATATCCTAACGGTTCTCTGCTTTGCATCTAGCTGCAAGAGGTCAGGATGGGAGCAGCCGCACGCTTCACAGAACTGGTTCTCTGAATGTAATCTCTTGCATTGAGTCAGTGGGAGACACTGAGGCTGAAACAGCAACAAGCTCAGACAAAACTGCTATCACTCTTTAAAGTGCTTCCTTTGTGGAGAGATTATTTTTTAAAAAGCACACAAAAAAGCTTTAATAAGCTTACCTTCTGCGCAGTACGGAAGTAGATGCTCTTGTCTGCCCCACAGCTTATCATTCGCACTTTCCCATCATTGGCTGGAACAAAAAAAGCAGGAGCCGATCAGAAGATAAACACAGACGCAAGGTGCAGGAAAAGTTTCATTTATACCACTGCCCATTTATTCCAGTCCTGATTAGCTAAGACTGACTCTTGCCTAAGCAGCAGGGTGCTGCAGTGAAACACCAGCCCCTTCTCTGGGACAGCATTTGTTAATGCTCCGAGTGCACAAGGCATTAGTGGAGAGGCTTTACAACAACAGATTAGGGTATAACTGTCTTCTCCCTCAACAGCATGCTCACGTGCTTATTCCCTACGTGCCACAGCACTCTGCAGCAGTGTGACAAGTTCACACTCCGTATGAGCTGAAAACGGGCAATAGGCACTTTCCAGTCCTCAGTCACATGTTTCTCGCTGCCCTTCCTTACTGCAGGGTCGAGCTTCCCCTCTCCCCTTAGCGTTCTTTTGTACCCAACACGCTCCTTCAGCAAAGCAACACCTGATACAGCCCCACATAATGAAAAGGGATCCAGCACCCCCGGAGCCCAGTTGAACAGCACCCACTTCGAGCACAACCACGCTTCGCTCCCAGAGCAGCACAAAGGCTTTGCTGGCGGGCCCCGAGTGCAGCTCCCTCCTAGGAGCTGGGCTGGCGGCGTTCCAGGCCAGGTCACCAACAGAGACACCTGCCAAGAGGAACTTTTGCTGGCCTTGGAGCTCCTTGAGAAGATAACTTGAAAAAGCCTCACAGTGGCTTCATAGAGCCTCTGCTATGAAGCTGCAGCCAGGTCTTTTCACTTGGGAGCTACTTCCAAGCTGAGGTTCTCATCCTTGAAGACCAACTTGAGCTACAGCACAGCAGCGCTGCAGCCACACCTGTGCCTGGCCACGTACCCCGCTGATCCAAATCCTGACCTTGACCCATGGACTCAGGTTCCCAACTTGAACCTGCCTCGCTGCCATGGGCTTGCCTGGCAGGCACCAAACTGTGGCTGACGCTGCTCGCTGTCTCCAGACTGATCCTGACCTTGACTTGCTGACCTGCCTTACCACTGTGGGTTTGGCTGGTGATCAGGACTACCGGCTGGGTCTAGTTACCGTCACTGGCCTTGATCTGTCCCACCGCATCCACACACTGCGGGACTTCCCCATCACCAGTGATGCCACTACCTCTTTCTGCCCTCCTGCCACCCGCAGCTACTGGTTCCCCCTGCAGAGCGGCCAACTCCTGTTGCTCTCCAACAACAGCACAACACACTGCGCTGTCGTCTGAGCACCAGCAGTGACCGAGGGCCGGGGATGCAATGTGCTCCGTTATGTGAATGCAAAGTCTTACACCAGTTTGCAATGACAAATTTATTTGTGACTAGTTAATCCCAAAACATTTTTTATGGGTTTGGGGACTTGTTTTGGAGGATGACTGTTCCACAGTTCTCCTCACCAAGAACAGCGTATAGCCATCTGACATCAGCTAAAGGGACTAAATCATTACAGAAAACAGCTTCCCAAAGACATGTTGAGGGCTTCAATCAGGAGAGGTTTTTTGAGTGGGGAAGAAGGAAAGGAGAAAAAAGCAAAAGGGAAAAGGCGGTGAGTATCGCCAAATACCACCTTCTGTTAAGACTGCAGCTACAGAAGATGACAAAAAAGCAGCTGCAGCTTCAGCCTGGCGTATCCCGGCATTTAAGCAGTTAAAATTACTTGACAGGCACACTGGGGAAAGAGCAGTGCTCAAATCCAGCTTTGGAGGGAGGCCATGATTCTCTACCTGCAAACTTCACAGCAGTGATAGAAGAAGAATGTTCATCCAGGGTCTGCTGCAGGCTGTAGTCCTTTCCAGCATCCAGAACATGAATCAATCTATCCCGACTGGCTGAGGCTAAGAGCTTTAAGCCTGGCAGGAAGTTAAAAAGAGTGCAAGACCATTACTAAAAAGTCATCTGCTCTTCAGTCACTATTTTAAAACAGATTCTCAAGTCATCCCAGGGACAAAAACATTATACTGCAGCTAACTACATGAATGGACAGAAAGGAACACCCCTGGATTTCGCACTATAATAACAGAAGTAGTTTCAATCTCAACCTCTAATATTCCAAGGAAAAGTATGAGAAAGAAGCCTTTTTTGAAGGCTGGCTCTACTGGTCCAATGCTACAAGCCTGCTCTGAAATGCCGGAGCAGCTCACCACAAAGTATTGACATACAAAGGCTGGACATTCTGACTTGTTCAACACTACATTCATAAGCAAAAGGGAAGAAGCTCCACTGCATTCACCTGTGTCAGGTTTGGAGTACTCCAGACATAGGATCTCAGAGTCATGGGCTTCCACCTTCAGCATTTCCCTCAGAGACTGCAATTCATATATCCTAAGACACAACACTGATTTCAGTACGTTTATTAATAATTAGCAAGGCCTGGTTTTGATTCTCACGCCTGCCCAGCCCGCAGTCTGCACCAGAAGCTCTATGGGATTACCTGAGAGTGCCTATCCTGTCCCCTGAGGCCAGGTGCTCCCCGCTGGGACTGACACAGACAGTGCGTATTCCCACCTTTGTATCCATCACTTGTGCATCAGCTTTGTCTGCGCTTCCTGCTGAGTTGTAATCAGTGTCCAGAAGTACCTGAGTGTTGTCATCTACATAGATGATTTTCATCAAGTCCTGGGAATACAATACACGCACAAATACTAACCAGCTACAAAATATTGAAGTGAGCATCTGCCTTAGAAACTGGGCTCCTGGCCAACACATACACTTCACTGGCAGTAATGCTGTAATTGATGGGATCTTTTAGCTAGGATCAAGCACTCAGCCCCTTCATACTGTAGGATGAAAGTTTCACAACTGTGTCTCATGATCATCCTTTGCAAAAGATTTCCCTTCAAGCTAGACACTAACAGCATCTCCCGCACAACAGACAAGCTCTGGTACTAGTGATTACAAAGTAGTAGGGGACACAGCAGGGATCAGATAGACTTCGAGGGATCATCCAAGTCAGCCCATGCCTCTCAAGCAGGGGCAGAAAAAGCAGGAGGCTTTTTTCCACATAGCAGATTGCTGAGAAGGGGCAGGTCAGGGCTGCTGTGCCCATGGATCTTCCAACACAACTGAGAATGGAAGAAAACATCTCTAAGGAATCACTGTTCAGTGTACACTCTTACATACATGAAGAGAGTGTAAGAAGTTTCTCATTCAGTTCTCCCAAACCTCTGCCTCGTTTAATACACTTTTTCCAAACAAAACTTAAAGTGCTTACACATTACAGAGATGGAGAAAGAGCAACAGCTTTCCTGGACAATATGAACCATTTTGGAAGACACTAAGCTTGGCAAATCCTTGGGCCGTTTATGGAAAAAGCAGTAGTTCCCAGGACCATTTCAGACAAACTGTCTTTCCACCTGATACTCCTTTCGTATTTCTTCAGGTTCATACCAGACTTGTGCTCTGTTTACAGAGAAGCTTGTGTTGACTTAAGAGATCCAAAGAAGTTTGGGCCTTAACTTGGGAATACCTGTGCATGAGGAAGAGCAGGGGCAAGGAGGTGATCAAAACTGAGGATCTTACATTGCTGAGGATGTTGCGGTGCAGGGCTGTGCCATGAATGTTGGAGCTTTCAGTGTTCCACAGACGAATGGTGTTGTCAGAGGAGCAGGTGATGAAGGAACCAGGGGGAAGGCACGACTGATTGTTGTCCTTCACCTCCGGATACATCTAAGGGCAGGTAAAATCAACCCCTGAGTAAGGCTGCCTGGCACCTGGCTTCCTAGACACTGCTAGCAAGTTTCAAAACAGAATGAGATAAAAGGACTGTCCTCTCTGCTGTGTAAAGGCAGGAGCCAGCCCATTCTCCTAATGAAAACCTGTTTGCAGACCAGAGCTTCATATCCACTTCAAACAAATGCTCACTGTGCTTCCCTGAATGCATAACATCCCCTTAAGTAGTGCGCAACAAGTCAGCACCCTTTGTTTCTAATAGTTCAAAGAGCACCTCAAAGACCACGCAACAACCTTGCACTGTTTTCAACTTTCATCTCTACTGTTGATATATAATCCAGAAGAAACGGGTGATGTGTAATTAACAAATAATTACAAGAAGAGTCCTCAACCTCTTCCCACTTTCTTTCCACTTCCCCCTTTCCTGACCACTGTTGGACATATTTCAACTTATTAACAATTACACTGTTTCCTATACAACCTTTGCATCCCTCCGAGGGAAAGTCAACTAGTCAGACTGGAAGATGACAGCCATTTGAGAGGCTAATTCCAGATGTCCTGGTAAACAGGTTAAGAAGGATCCAAGTTGAAATCTTACCACTTGTTTTATTCCTTTGACTGTGGAGCACTTGCTCACCACAGACCTAAACCAATCTTTTGGGAGCCCCTACATTCAGCTTTGCCCAGTTCTGCTCCTCTTCCCACCTCTCACCCTTTAATGGTAAGACATTTTGTTCCCAGTAACACACTGCATCTAACACACTTCGTCAGCCACTGCAAGTGCAGCCAGAGAACTGTTCCCAGCTCCAACCCAAGCCCCGCAGCAACCACACTAACCACAGGAGGAAGCCTGAGTCAATTCTTTCTCTCTGCAGTAAGTGTTTGCATTCAAGTTTAGCAGCTCTTCGGATGACTTCCTCAGCTGCAACTCACAATCCAACGCTTGTCTGCAGACAACATACCTCAATGTTCCACACGCAGGAAGAGTGGTACAAAGCGGAGTACACCTTGCCTACTTTCTTCGGGTCTTTGACATCCCACACATACAGGCTGTGGTCATTGTATACACAGGAAAGCCACTGGTTGGTGGCGTCAAATGTCAAGGCAATCGTGTCTGGATACTTTGCATCAGCCACACCAGAGAAAAGACGACTGCACAAAGAGAGAACAACAGCCCAGTTAACTTGTGCTCTCTTGGGGTCAGAGCAAGGAGGTAAAGCATGAGAGCTCAGATTCCCTACAGGGCACTAGCTCTGTGGCATGTATCAGTAGAGAGAGTCACTGGCTGGGAAGACTCATCTCTTGAACAACCAGAGTCCCAAAAGAAGCCTGAAAGTCCCATGGCAAACGTCATTCTCTTTGCTATTCAGCTCAAGGGTTCACCACAGGCAGGTGGCAGGCTTTCCCTGAAGAACAACCAGATGGGACACTTGATCATCCCTGGAGATCATCACCATTTACCCCTGCATAGCCAGGTGGCAAAATCCAAGTCAATCTCAAAACAAAGGGGAGCGGGAGGATCATCTTTTGGTGGGTACTGTATTTCGTTTACCGATTGCAGGAAGGGCAGTCCTGCAGCACCAGCACAAGGGACAAAGGAACAATCCATTTCAGCGGCCACTTCTCTGGCATGACTCCCTTCCACCCCTGCCCCACACAGGCCAGCTTGATGCTGCTCCCAAGATGGGCAACTGCGGATGGGCACAGTCCTTGCTAGACAGGCAAGCTCTCCGATGCAAACTTAAAAGCAGAGGAATTCTGCAGAACAAGGAAACACCTCTTTCCCCAGGTCAGACCATGATCACGCCATGCAAACCCTGTATCTCCTCTCCAGGGAAGAAGTAAGTCTCTGTTAAGTCCTCCTGCCATGCATGTAAAGGAGCTGCTCTCTTGACCTGAGGTGAACACAGTTATGCCACAATGCTGTAATGATATCGATAAGGCAATTATAGCTAGAACACCAGGGTGTTGAAAGCAGGTAATTTAGAAGGACTGATGGAGGTGCAGGGGTAAGGGCCAAAGTGGACATAGCACACCAGACAATGGGAGCCCTGCTTCTGCAAGTGCAAAGCTTTGAGGGCTAGAAGAATGCAGGCCAGGTCCTATCAAAAAATCAAGTCATCATTGATATAGTTGTAGGCAGTTCACTGCAGGCAAGTGGCATCCCACAGAGAGCTTCTGGCATGCATGGGAGTATGAGTCGTCCTGTATTCTCAAGCTTCTTTGGAAGCAATTAAAAAAAAATTGTTAAGATTGTAATCAGCACTAGAAATGCATGTTTAAGAATCACATGAATATTTCTGCTTGACTGATGCGTGACAGCAGCAGGGAGTATTTTTAAGGGGTCCATACACAAAACTGCTTGACTTCAGCACTACCAGAAACCAGTAATGTTTTAAATCAAGAGAGTTCCTCTTCCAGCTCCCCTCTTCTGGAGAAGAACTACACAGTGCACTGTTTGAACCTTTACCTCAAATCCCCAAGAAAAGTTTAGAGAAAACCTGTTGAGATACAAGGGGAAAAGACAGACAAACAACCAAACCCCCAAAGGAGTATGTATCTGTAGATGTGGGCACTCCATATATGCAGTGGAATGATGGCTGATGGATTCACACACCTTTGGATTTCTTTCCCCACTAGTGACAGAAGTGAAAGAGAGCAACGGAAGACGACTGGGAAAGGCTCCAATCAGGACTGGCAAACAGCCACACAGGAAGGGTTCTCGCTAGCATAAGCCTCCACAAGCTAGCAGATAGAACTGTACAGAAATCACATCACCCACCTCAGGTGGTGAGAAATAGAGGGCCAAGGCAGAAGATACTGAAACAAGGTAGGAAATCAAGACAAGAAGGCACAAGATTGAGGGAGAGGAAAAACTACAGACAATAGCAGATTTAGGTCTGTAAAAGATTGCAAGGGAGACTTCGAAGAAATGCCCTGTGGGAGCCTGGGCATCTCTTAGCAATGTCATTATAGTGGTACGGAGGAAAGTCTTCAACCCTCACCAGTGATAAGCAAAGGATGTGCCAGGGTACAGGGATGACTGAAGTGTGCCACAGCATCCTGTGCCCTCTGCCCGCTTGCTCGTAGCAACTAACGACAAAAGCCCCCAGACCTGAGCAAGCCCAGGGAGATGAGGGGCGAGACGTGCTGTGCAGTGCAGCCACCAGCTCTGGGCTGTAGCCCAGCTGCACAAGGCAAGGCTGCGGCCACGCAGCTCTGCAACAGGCTGCCAGTGTAAATCCATGGGAAGAGCACACTCCAGATGACAAAGGTCCAAGGATGAGTTCTAAACCCCACAAGCCTGCCTTGCTCCCTTCCACCCTCTCCACGGTACCTGGCCTCGGTGACACTCGCGATGTCTGTCCCCAGGAAGTGCGGCTTTGGCAGCGTGGTGACAAAGTGAAGGTTCAGAGGGTTAAAAATCCGCACGGTGCCGTCAGCACAGCCACAGAAGACGTAGTCCTGATTCACAGAGATGCAGTTTGCCACAGTGGTCTGAGGAGGACACAGCAGACAAGAAGGCGAATAAGCAATGCGCTCTCGCTTCAAAGGTCACCGGACACACAACAGGGAGAACAGCAAACTGACAGACACAGGAGTCATGATCAGAAGAGCTGAAGTGAAGTCGAGCCCTGGGAGTAAGAAAAAGCTTAAAAATCCATTTTTCCTTTCCGAGGAACTTCCCAGCCAAGGTCCACTGCAGATTCCAAGTGGTTAAGGAAAAAGCCCACCTCCTCTGCCACCCACTGTGGTAGGACGTCAGCAGAGCTACATATTTGCTCCAGCTGAGCCTTACTCAAAGATGCAAAAATGTTTTTTTGTTCCTCTGTGACATTCAACACCACTGGCAGGCAAGCAGCACCTCACCCTCCACTAGCATGCCAATACATTACCTCTCACAAGGCGATAAGGAAAAAAAATAAATGGATTTTCTTCCCCTCCCATTGGGATCTGTACAAATGGCAGAAAATGGTACAAAATGGAGTGTGGTGATAAGGAGATGAGTTCAATGCAAAACTTTTTTCCAACTTACTGTGAAGCTGTCTGTATTCTGAGCGAGAGTAAAAGGCAGATATTAGGGATGAAAGGAAAGGAAAGAAAAGAAGAGGCATTTCACTTGAGTGAAAGCATGGAAAGATTTTTTTACCTTGATTTTAATACGCTGAATCCTTTCAAGTGGGCACCTTACATTCAATTGAAAGGAAAATAAACATGATCAAATTCCAACTATGGGCCAAGCTGGTGGTTTAGAATAGCCAAACCAGCCTTGGGAACCTGTGTTTGAGATGCATAAGCCAAATATGACACTGCAGAGTGGGCAGAAATCAGAATCCTTCTAAAACCCCTATTTGTCCAGGCCAATCCAGGAGGGACAACGCGGGGGTTGCCAAAGCTGCATGAGGACATTGCTTTGCCAGAAGAGCAGTAGCTGTAACAGTGAGGCTTGAGAATGAAAGAGCCTCAGCGATTAATACAACCCCTCTGCCAAGAAGCAATGCTATTTTTACCTGTCCTTCCAGGTTAAATCACAGAGTGGCAGAGGCCCAATGATTTTCACTGCTGGCGTCCAGCTTGCGCTCCAAAACCCTTATTATTTGTTGCTCCTGCTCTGCTTCAACAGGCACAAATACTGCAGGACAGGAGAACATAACACTCACCCTCAGCTCCACCCACTTGTCTAGCAGCCTTTTTTCATTGAATTCACAGAGCAGGCCTGAGGATGTGATACAGAAGGTGCTGTCAGCTTTTTTGCCCCTTCCACAAGCCACGTCCGCAAAGAAGTTGTTCCTCAGTTCTCCAAGCAATCCCGAGCGACCTAGCAAGGGGACTGTGGCATTGACCTACCAACAAAAAACAGTTTGTTAGAGTAAGGCACTCCAGGCAGACAGACATTTTTTAGGACATCAAGCCTTGAGTGCTGAAGCACCTCAAAGAAAGAGAAATGCAAACAGCCTACAAGGAGAGGCAGGGACATGTTTTACTTGCTGCAGACCCACTGGCTGCATAGTGTACTGGGACCATCAGTATTAGCACGTGAGTAGAACAGAACACTATCAGTGCCACCGAAACTGTGCATCCAAACGTATGACCCAGAGAGAGCAGATCAATCACTGGAAGAACAACCTTTCCATGGCCAATCTGTGATTTATACCAAGCGCCAAAGCAGCGTCCAAGCATGAAGTAGGAACACCTGCTCACAAGCACACATTAAAATTATCATATGTGGATCCTGTCCCCTGGAGAAGAACAGAACAGCTAAAAAGTTTAAAAATGTCAGTTGACACTTCAAAGTAACACTGACGACCTTTTGAGATGCTCATACCAGCATCAAACAGCTCTGCCACCTCTGCGCTCCAAGGAGTTCAGTGACTGCAGCTCTTCTCTAGGTTTTTTTGATCCTTCAGTACATGTGACTACTAAAGAAGCAGCATGCTGCTATACAACCCCAGGAGCCATGCCCCTACCTTAGTGCAGGGTAAGACAAGCTTTTGGTGCCGTTTGGTGCTACCAGCCCATGAGACTGAGACTCAAGAGCCTGGGGTGGAGGGCTAAACTTGGATCCCAGCAAAATCAAAGGGTTCCCACTTCCCACAGCTCACTGGGGCAAAATCCACCCTGCTGCAAGATGGAAATATCTGCCCACAGCTTGGCCTTGATGCACCTTCTCTCACCTTGGAGGTTTTGCTGTCATCCAGGTACCAGAACTTGACGTGTCGATTTCCAGCAGTGACAAAGTAACTGCAGTCCTCCGAGAATGACACAGCTGTCACTTTACTTGAGACTTTGTTGGCTGCCACTACAATGTTTTTCTGGAAACATAATCGTTTAGATAGCTTAATTTCTTTGTTCAGAAGCAAAGGAACTTATTTCAATTGCAGGCATATATCCAGTACAAGCACCGCAGCAGGGAAAAGACGAGGCTCAAACTATTTTTCATTCACCCCTGAATGCAACCTCCCCAGCATCAGCTGGGAGCACTGATCTGGCAGATAGTACAATTCACATTTACATTCAGCTCCACTTCCACATTGACTGGGATCGAGAACAAACCAGCAGGCACTAGCGCCTGCAGGAACTTACTGTCTGAGCCATGACAAACACATTGGTTTCACAGTCACCAGGAGCTCAGAGCAAAGCCATTTCCATTTCTAAACAGCAAAAGCAGATGTAAGCCAGCATGAGGAAGAGCTCTCCCAGCCTCCCGGCAGCAGTAAGGGCAAGGCACTCAAGATAGGGAACAGGTATTTTCCACAGGGAAAACGGTACCAGTTCCTCCATAAATTCTCTCTTCTTTTTAAAGACATGGTGCTTTACTGAAAGACTCAAAACAGAAAAAGACCATGCCTGTATTGGAAGGGACAAAGCCAAATCTGCTACGCCTCAAATGTGCACCTCAAAACATCAAAGAGTTTGGGAAAGGAGGAAGAACACGGGAGGGACCAAAAACAAGAACAGATGCTGCCCAGGTAGAACAGTCAGATGGCAGGAGCTCCCTGTCCACCAACGCTCAGTTTTCCTCCCCCTGCCTTTCCCCAGGGATCGGTAGAAGTGAGAGTAAGTTTTCCCCTCAGCCTGCTGGGGGGTTTCAACCACGTAGCACACAATCGACAGCAGCGTGCCACTTTTTATTCTCGCTCTTTTCTTTTACCCTTCCTTCTAGGGACTCGGCTGCTCCCGGTCTTCCCAATGCAATGCCCTCAGCACACAAACCAAGGGCCCACCGGGCTGTGTGCTGACAGAACTGAAGAAACCAGCAACAGAGGAGTCTAGGCTGCTGCACCATGACCATGGAGGGACCCCCAATCCAGACTGGGGAAAAAGCAAGGGGGACAGACATTAACATAACTTCTTTCAAGACAGCGCACACAGAAAGGCTTAGGACCCTTGCAGACCTCCACATCTGGATCATTGCTGTGGCCTTTCTTTAGGGAAGCAAGGAGACCCTACAGACAACAGGGGTTTTCTTTTCCATCACAATCAAATGACTGCGTAAGTCTCCCAGCCAGGAAAAACAGGGAAATCAAAGCAGCAGACAGAAGAAGGGTTGTGGTTAGAAGTACAGGGAAGTCCTTCAGGAAGTCTGTGTTCACATCTTGGTCTCTTATTCTTCTTTGGCTTTGGTCAGGTAAAACCCCTCTAGTTTTGGTGCCCAGCCTGCAAAATAAAGTCTAGCTGGACCCCCCCCATAGTCACAGCCTGGAGCGTATGCTTAAAGTGCGTGTTCTTCAGCGCAGAAGGGTGCGATAGTCCACACCTCACAAGCTCTCATGGACGTAACTATAAACAGGATCACAGTGAACAGAAAAACCTGCATAAGCAAGGGAAAACAAAGCTACTAGTACTGTCCCACAGATGCCATGCATTATGACCACCTCCAAGTTACTACTTTCGTTTGCATCACTAGAAAGAACCACAGGCTGAGCACTCAGTTTCCAACATGGACATACACATGTATTATGACTACACAGTTCAGCTAGATGAAAAAATAGCAAGGTCAAGCTTCAGCTCATGCAGGAGAGAACTAACAGCGAGATCTTAACTTACAACACCGGAAACATGATGAAGAGAGTAACATACTAAATGAGCACAGACTTACAAGCTGCAAGAAAAGAGAAGGCGCCGGGGAGACCTTACAGCAGCCTTCCGGTACTTAAAGCGGGTCTACAGGAAGGATGGGGAGGGACTCTTATCAGGGAGCGTAGTGACAGGACAAGTGACAATGGTTTTAAACTGAAAGAGAGCAGATTTAGATCAGATAGGAGGAAGAAACTCTTCACTGTGAGGGCGATGAGGCACTGGCAGAGGTTGCCCAGAGCAGCTGTGGGTGCCCCATCCCTGGCAGTGTCTAGACGGGGCTGGGGACAACCCCGGCTGGTGGAAGGTGACCCTGCCCGTGGCAGGGGGTGGCAGCTAGGTGGTCTTTAAGGTCCCTTCCAACTCAAACCACTCTATGATCCCATGAGATTTCACAGATGGACTTAAGTTTTTTTTAAGCCGCATCTCTTTTAGGGAGGGTTACAGCACCTGAAGAGGTAGCAGGGGCTGAATAAGTGCTTAGTGTTTATTGATGCGGAAGACTCCAAGCCTGCTGACAATGAATTTTTCCTTTCTTATATACAAAGAGCACACACTTAAATGTTTTCTAGAGGATATGACACGGGCTTTGTTTCCACAGAGTGCTGCCCCAACACAGTGGCAGACAGTGTGACCTCCACTGGCTTTCACACACTGTGATTTCTCAATGTTCCCCTTCTCAGTCATCACGGATGGGATCCAAGTACCACAACCCCTGGCACAACAAAAACAAAACAAGCCAAGAGCATCCACTAAACCACAAAAGAAATCCCTGGCTGATGAGAGCTTCCTTCCTCAACCACCTCATAAATTAGTTTTTAATAAGCTTCTGAAGGAGCATAAGGCTTTGACAAGGTTTCATGGTCCAGGCTTCTCTGGCTGGACAGCAAGATGTCACATGTCCCCAAGTATAAAGAACATCCCTTCACTGAAGTGACTCAGACCTTCCCTAAGGGACCATAGCTCTCTCCATGTCCAAACTTGTCTGTGTCTATGAATGTCAAAAAACAAACAACAGAATTTTTAAATAAAGCAGAAAGCAAGATGAAGTAATTTGCAGTCAGACTATCTGCTTTTTTAAATTTAGTAGCACCTCAGGGTTCACCCTACCTCCAGGAGCACTTACCTTCCATGCCCACACATTGACAATCATGTCATGCTGGTAGCCCACCGAAACAATGTACTTGGAGCTGGGGGAGAAGGCCACACAGGCCACGCCGTACTTGTGCTCCTGCAGCTCAGCCACCTGGGTTCGCTCAGCCACATCCCAGACGCGAACTGCTGGCATGTGCCCGCTCTGGGGGGGCGAGAGGAGACAGAGAACAGGAAATGTAACCCCCGAGGTCAGTTCTGACACAGCCGAGCACGTAAAGGGGCGGGGGGCCTTGGAAAAAGATGTCTAGATGGCGCATTTGCACTGGGTTTAGAGGTTCCTTCGATTCTTTGAAGCTCAGCTTGAGACTGACAACCTAAGGAGCATATGCATTTCAGCAGGTGCCTGGAAGAATTAATACCATCTCTCCTGCTTTAATCCTTTTCTTACACTACTCACAAAACAGCCAGAGACTACAATACTTTTGATGCACATCCCTGATCTTTGCAACAGAAACTCTCAGCTCACAAAAAGGACTATGATAAGACAATACAGATAATAGATCACATCTTGGCGAACTAGAAGGCCCTCACATCCTCTGCTCCTAACACAACGTGGACATCCGAGATCTCAGGCCAGGTCATGCCATGCAAAACCATGACCTGACTGTTGCCATAACTATCACACACCAGTGGAGGGAGGCCTCTGGGAGGCTAGCAGCATCACTTCTGTCACAAAGGGAACACACCGATGCTGCCTGAAAGACTATGGGCAGTGTCAGAGAAGATGGTGCTGAGGGAACAGAGCCTCTGGTTTTATGCTTGTTCTCCAGAGAAACAGAAGGCCACAGACCTCAGAAATGCCAATTCAGCAGCACCTTTTGCCAGACGATTCTATTCTTTTGTTTCATTGGTTTTTATTAAACCAAAATAAAACCAGGTGCACAAGATGAGCTGAAATGCTGGCCAAAAATGTGCCTGATGGGCAAATCCTACTCAAGAGCCTGCTCATGATTTCTCATTGAAGTCTGTCAAAACAGTAGCTTGCAAGATAACATATCCATGGCAACATGGCAAAACGGTACCCTTTCTGATCAGCTTTAAGCATGTCATTTGATTGTGTGGGAGACACAAGTCTGATCACGAGGAGAAGTTCAAAGCTTTAAAAATTCAGAACTGTAACAGTTTTAATTGTCTTGCTCAAAAGCTTTGCCAGGTAACTGCTTGTGGCCTGGAAAAATGCCGTGGTCAGATTTTACCGCAGTTGGTGCAGTCCTCCCTCCTGCAAGGCAGAGCTCAGGTCTCAAAGTGGCTGGCAAGATGTTACAATGAGCTGTATCAGCTGCTCTTCAAAGCAATTGCTGTACTTAAACACATACATACATATGTGCGTATATACATATATATATATATATATAGGTATTTCCCAGCATCCTAGCATACACCCCAAGACCGTAACAAACTGAATTTTTATTTCCTTATTTAAGAAACGCTTACCAGAAGTGAGCTCTGCGCAATCCCCATGGATGAGGAATCTATGCCTCCATGGGGATAAAGAAGAACAGGAGAAAAAAAAAAATATTCTTCTGGATTTGAAATGCATAAGAGACATTTATTATGTATAGCGTCCAAGGACTAACCTCCATGCTCTCCTTCCGGAAAAGCCAGCCATGCAGAAAACTCAGGTGTAACTACACAGAATTAGCAGAAGACTGCTAAAAGTGAGCTTGACAAAAACTAAGAGAGCATTTCCCTATGGGACAGAGGTTGCACTAAAATAAGACTGTTGACACCAGCAGGGGACACTACTACACTATGTAATAACTCAAATCTCAGACACGTGGGAGGATACCCAAAAAAGAAATGGTTTTACAACAGGGCAAGAGGAGACACGTTTTGCAACAAGGCAAGAAAAAGCCCCTTTCAAGTATAACTGGAAAGGCTTTTTTTTTAAAAAAAAATAAAAAAAACACCCGAATTTGCCATTTATGCCAATTAAGTTTCAAACAGAAAAATCGGAGTTGTTAGTAAGAAAAAAAACCCACCTCATTTTTTGCCACATTTCCTACCTCACATGAAAAGAATAGAGCACTAGAGATTTTAAAAAACATAATAAAAGAAGGTATCAGAACTGAACAACAGGAAGAAAAAAATAATAATTATATTTTATGATTTTAATATAAAAGGGAATTTATTACATTAAGGCTTCCAGAGTGTAAAGAGGCATTAAAACAAATTACAGCTAAAACCCCTCATGGTTTCCCTAGAAAGTTAATAACAACAACAATCCTGACGCTCTAATGGAAAATTTGTGCTGATTTTTTCCGTGTCAAGGTAGCCTCCACCCCAGAACACTGTTGTTTCTGTCCTTGGCCAGATCCATGCAGGAGTCAGGCCCAGCTTGGGAGCCACCCAGTGACATGCCAGCTGCCATCCTGCCATCATGGGGCGAACAGCCTCCGCCTTGACAGCTCTGACACAGGGCTGCGACACGCTTCTCTGTGGCTGAGGCTCAGGAGGGGACCTGTTCCACACGCGGACCCTCCCCACATCTGAGAGGCACAGAGCCTAGTGGTACATTACCATTGATCACACACAAGAGCAAACTGAGCTAGCTCAGCCGTATCGGGGACAGTCAGCATTTCTGTGATTTCTAACATCCGGCGATTCCAGCCTCAGGACACAGCCCCCGTCTTGAACTTCTAATGCAGAACAGACTCACAGTGCACTTATCCTCATGCTCCCCCTCGGGCACCCTTGGAAAGAGCAATTGTTGCCCCCAGCCAAACAACAATGCCAAACCACAGGCACCAGTGTCTTCTGTCACTATTCCTAAAGCTCCATTCCACATGCACTTTTCACTTTTTCCACGACACTCTTACTGGCTTCAGTTACTTCCTGAAATCCTAAAGGGATGTTAAACTCAGACCAAGAATAAGGTCCACTCACTGACGCTAGAGCAGAGCCACGCTGTGTATCACTCCACTTATTTCCACTCTACCTTCAGCCCGCAGATGCCACCCCAGAAGACCCATCCCCCAAGCTGATGAGTGACAACACACTGAAAAACTGCCAGCAGGAGCACTCAGAGCCACCCATAACCCAGCAGGTCCACTCAGAGATGCAACACTTGAAATAGATTTGCCTGTGCCAAGGCAGCTCACTGGCTCGTTTCTTCAAACACCCTCTGTCTTGCTTCAAAATACAACAGACAACAGGTATGCCCTCTCTCCTCTCCCACTTACCTCTCCTGTAACCAAATATTTTCCATCCGGAGAGAAAGAAAGTGCTGTAATTGTTTTCCTAAAACAGAGAAAATGACACTGAGAAACATTTCCAACACGTGATTTCATTTCAATATGTCATGACTGGGGAGTAGGTTGGGACAAACTGGAAAGAGGCTAAAATCACACAAAGCCTGACACAATGGTTTGGCTTTGCTGGAGGTCTAACACGGGCCATGGGGATTCCCTGCTCCCCAAGTCCCAAGCAGCATGCCTACAGCACCAGAAAAGCTCCAAAAGTCAAGACTCATCCTCTTTGTGCCTTTATTCCAGATGCAGGACCACATCCCAGTCCTGGCTTCAATAATGAGATCATAAGTCTTCAGTGGAGGGAAGAAAAAAAAAATCAGATATTACAGAGTTCTCATAAGATCTCCTCCATGTCATGCCTGTCAGCAGCTCCTCACGGGACCACAATGTTTATGAGGTGGCACCTCGTCAGCAATTTCAGCTCAAGTTAGAAGGAGCTGCAGTCAAACAGCAGGCAGCCTCTCCCCAGGGCAGCTCTCACTGAGGGGATTTAGCCTGGAGCAGTGACACCTCCAGCATTTCACTCAAGCCGAAAAAACCTTGAATTCACCTCCCACAGAAAGCAAGCCCAGCTTAAAGCTTCACTCACCTGGAACTGTTTAGAATGTGGTGTTGCTTATTTTTTCTAGGGTTGAACAGCACAACAACACACCTAGATGGGGGAAACAGAAGAACAAAAAGAGTTGACACAATGATATGTATAAAGAAAACCAAAGAGCTACCCTTGCTAGCAGAGCAGAGCAAAAGCAGTCCCAAAAAGCTTTTCATCCCCCATATCTCAAAGACTGAGCCAAGGTTAACCAGAAATCACAAAGAAAAAGAGCAGCCCAGAGGGGAATCACAAGTCTCTCCTGTGTTCAGGAGTGCCATATGCTAGTATCATAAATAATTACCTTTCCAGCATCTGGGAGGCCTGACTCTTCGATTGCTCAAGCCAGACTAAAAGGTTAACCATGAAAGTTTGTGCAACAGCCCCAGTGGATTACATTCCCTGCCATAAAAGTGGCCCTATGCACTGGGCACCAAACCAGCATGTCTAGAACAGAATAAGAAGGTCAGGAAGAAAAAAAGAGGGGATCATTTCAGAAAATCCCTTTCAGAAAGGGCGGGGGGGGGGGGGGGGGGGGCGCGCAGGCAAGAAGGGGAGGTAGAGGGGCTAAATTCCTGTGCCTGGCCATAACACTAGATAGGACAGAAACTGTTGAGCATAGCACAAGAAGTGGCTGGACGTGAGAAAAGAGACATAGGATGCCAAAAACCACCAACCCAAGGGATGTATCTGAATAAACAACTTGCTCAGGGGCCTCTCAGAAATCTTTCAGCAAGATGAACTGCAAAAGCAAGTAGTAGTAAACTGCTGGTAAGCAACATAATCACCTCCATTGAGAGCAAAACAGTTGCTGACTGGGAGATGAGGGAAGGAGCAGAGGCCCCACTTCCCCACGAACCTTGCCCATAGCACACTGCCTCGGGGTCTCAGCCCATCACAACCAGGCTGGGGCAGTCCCAGGTACAGAGCCCTCTCCACTCCCCCACACAATTTTTCATTTCTCACATTACAGCATTTGTCTCATAGCAGAGAGCAGTAGCGACTAGTAAAAGAAAACACATGGTGCTTACCACCCCGTCCCTAAACTGTTGAGAGAATAAGGAGACAGAACAGTAATTGCTCTGATGACTTTGGGTCCTATCTCCCACTTCACCTCTAAAACAGAAACTGTGGGTTTCGCTCGTCCCTCTGCTAGCACTGGCTGCCAGAGTGCGCAGGGTCCCAGCTCCTCTCCGCTGCAGCGCTTTGGAGCACTGCAGGGTGCCCCTGCTCCGGTGCCAGCCGCCCTCGCCACGCTGGGGCTGCACTGGCGGCACCGTCGCGCTGGGGCTCACCTGCAATGTGTGCCAGGCTGCGGCCGTCAGGCAGGGGGAGAAACACACGGGACTGCGAAGTGGAGGAGCTGGCCTGAAGCAGCCAACCAGAAAGGCAAAAGCTTTTTGGCATCACCCAAACCTACTGCTGCACCTCACCTACAGATACAGACCTCCCCAACACTGCAAGCTGCACACTCATGCACAGGACTAAGCACACCTTGGCACCATGCTGCCGAGGGCAAGAGCCACGTCATTCCAGGCCCCTCTCCACGTCCCCAGCAGCTGGCAGGGCTAGCGGTGCTGCAGGCACAGCTCAGGGCTGACCAGCACCTGCGATGCGTCCAGCATCTCTTCACCTAGTCCAGGCAGCTGACCCTTCCCTTGGTCTGAGTGGGCTACCCTGCCAGAAGCGGTGTTAAATCTGAAAAGCACAAGGGAGCAGAAAGGAGGACCCAACGCACCGAGACCTTGAGCTCAGAGTCCTTGGCCAAAGCTGTCACGCTCCATTAACATCGCTAGCTCAAAGCAGACGCCCTCAGAGGGTACCGAAGCTTTAACCTCCAAAGCACCAACCATTCCCAAGATATGCCCCCACGCACACCCTTACACTGCTCCACTCCTCTCCACCCGTGCCGTCCCACCTGCCCTTCTCCACTCGTGCCGTACCCTGAAAGCCACAGCAACAAAGGCACCAATTGATAGATAAAGCAGACAGCTGTGGTTAGAGAGCAGGGAAAGTGTAAATAAGCAGTTTCTTCAGACCAGGACCCATCCTTCTGTGCTTTTTACCCTGGGGAACCAATCTGGAAAGTTTCAAGTCAAAGCTATGCTATATATTTCTGAGGGATTAATGTAAAGAAGCAGGTGGTTTGTGATCCATTAACAAGTCAGGGGAGGTTAAGCCTCGCAAATCACAAGATATGAAATAGATTTTCACATCTGCTAACTTCCTATCTAATCCCAAGCCCCCAGCTAATCAGAAAAGCAAAGCAAAGCCCCATTATATGGAGTTGGATAGGGGTAATGGACCAAAATCCTGCTGAGTTATGACAGGGATGAATTGTGCTCAAAATAAGCTTCAAAAAACCCTGAAAGAATAAAGGAAAGACATGAAATCTTGGCAAAGACTTCCCTATACAGCTCTTACATTTAAGTTTTTGTTTTATTGTGAGGAACTCTGCAGCAAAACAGGACTTCAGAGAACTGAACAGAGTCTAAAAAACACAGGAAAGATGCAAAATACAAACCATGGTCTTAAAACCAGGCAAGCAAACATACCATTTCCTAGAATAGCAGCATAGCGAACCGCAAAGGTCCAGGGCTCTGCCGTTATTAACCTGCACGGCAGAGCCCTTGGCTACTTACTAGCATGAATTTCAGCTCAGTGGCACTCCAGCACAGGCTGTCTGCCCGTGGGCTTCCCCCCTGCTTCACAGCCCTTGGCCAAGGCCAGAGCCCACGGTGAAGGCAAGAGCCACCCCACTCACACAGCAAGGCAAATCAGCAAACCGCTCCATGAGCCACGCGGCTTCTAGTGCCAGAGCAGCCAGGTATTTTAACTTTGTCTTAAGACAACCCTATGCTCAATTCACTGAGCTTGACCCATAATTAATAAACGCTATCTGGAGGAAGGGAGAAATAAGTCCCAGTATCTCCTTACCGGTCAGCAAGCACTGATTCATGCCACGAAAAGGTAAACTTAACTCAGACTCAGTGAAACAAGACTGTACATTGTTGAGTTCTAGGCTAATAAGCAATGTAACTTGCTAATTGGTTATGAACTTCTCTGCCAATAAAGTCATTTAGCCAGGATAAACTAGTCTTCTAAACTTGCCTTCTTAAATTAGCCACTACTCAACAAAAGCCACCCTGCTGCTATGTTGTCCCATGCCAATTGTCTACCATTGCTCTCCTGTCTGCCATACACAAGGGCAACAAAGGCTCCAGCCAACTCCAGGGACACTTTATTCAGCAAGCTGGCAGGCCACAAACCACCAAACTTACAGCGGGACACACATACTGCTCCGCGAGTCAGGAGCACTCAACTCTGAAAATCGGCTCCCTCTCAAGCGTGGGAAGACACTCGGCCCACTCCGTCCTAGAGAGCGCATCTCCTCAACGAGCAGAAAGGAACCACTTCTAGCACTTCAGTCTCTTCTGAGCGTTCAGAAAACAGCCTCAAGTTGCACCCGGGGAGGTTTAGGTTAGGTATCAGGGAAAAAAGTCTTCACAGAAAGGGTTGTCAAGCATTGGAACAGGCTGCCCAGGGAAGTGGTGGAGTCCCCATCCCTGGAGGCATTTAAAAGACGTGTAGACGTGGCACTTTGGGACATGGTTTAGTGGTGGGTGTGGCAATGCTGGGTTAATGGTGGGACTCGATGGTCCTAAAGGTGTTTTCTAACCTAAACAATTCTATGATTCAGGGCAGCCTCAGCTGCCTGCTCAGACACTCACAGCTCAGCCCCAGAGGAGCTCCTCCCCGCCACGCAGCTGGCAAGTCATTCTCCAGCAGAACCTGCAGCAGTTCCCAAACAAGGTGGCTCAGAGCCCACGAGTACTCTGGGCGAGCTCCGTTTCAGCCAAGGAAATCAGGCTAGCAAAATACAGGGAATGGAGACACTGAACGGTCAGATCACTGACCCACCTGCTCCACACTGCCTCCAAGTCCAGTAAGGCTACCAAGCCCTCAGGAGACTCAGAGTACCTACTCCTTTCCGTTTATGCTGGCTTTAATCTTACAGCAGTTAAAATAATAAAAATAATTACCATGGAAAATTAATTGCATACACCCATCTCTCCATCCTCCACCTTTGTCTGCTCCTTTATAAGGCTGCGTTCCGTATTTTACAGCCAGCGGGATGGAAAGAACGCAAGAAAAGAAAGCACTCATCTGCTTGCTCCTAGCTTCCAACTGTGGATGTACAAAGCAAGGTACTTCAAACCTTCACCTCTAAAATGGTCACCTCTTCCACCTGCTCCACCCCTTTCCCAAATTGAAGCTTTCCAAACAAATTCAAGGTCTCAGTCCATCTTTGTCCGAAGACATCTTTTTAAACGTTAGTGCCAACATACGAACTAAGACTAGCTCCAACAGCACCTCAGATGGGACCTACAGAGAGAAACACTGACCCTGGCATACACTAGCTGTTTAGAAGGTCAACATTTTTAGCACGCTTGTTTCAGCACAAACCTTACCCCTCCTCTGCAGCTGTGGGCAAGGCTTGATGACCTCAGCACCTTTTTAATCCACAAGTATGTTCTGATTTCCAAGATGTTTATAGAAACTATTCACTGCTGTATGGATTACTGCTGTACAAACCATCTATCAGCCGGCTGAGATCAAGTGTCCTGTTTGTTTGCACGCCGATTCCTGCAGAGGCTGTTGGCAACAGCGTACGTATTTAAAGGTATTATTTCTAGGTCTGTGATGCCACCCCACAACTTTAAGTACACCTTCCTCATACAGGCAGCTTTTAAAAACAACTTGGCTGTGGAATCTTTTCCAGTTCTCCTCTTTCTTGCAGGACACTCAGGTAATCTCAAACACAAGGGAAGGACAGAATCAACTCTCACAACTATGTCAAAGATTTTTGCAGACAACCCTAACCCTCCCCATCAGGGAGCCCATTTGGTTCAGCCAACAAGAAAGTGGAGGAAGGTTCCTTGCAGAGCTTTCCAAACCTCCATGAAGACAGCCCTACCTCACATGTGCACAACTGTGCACCATATATGCAGATAAAAAGCTAGTGGTGTTTCAAAGGCCCGGGGCGGGGGGGGGGGGGGGAGCGGAGGAAAGCAGCGTCATAGCAGTTTCCATTGGCTCCAGCAAGAAGAAAAAAAAATACGAAAAAGAAGCAATTTTCCTAAGCTAAATATAGGAGTAGGAATGGAGAGGAATTGGACGTCAGTATCACACTTACATGAAGTATCTGACTCACTAAGTCAGCAGCAGTGGGTCACTCCATGCAGCTCCCCCCACCCTTCCTTTTGCCTCTTCTCCTACTGGCTTCACTCCTGCTCTTACAAAAATCCTAGTTCCTGGGCATTTTACTCTTCTCGTCGTCCTCCTGTTTTCCCCACGCATCCCTCTAGTCTTAGCTGTCTTCCCCCAGCCACCTCCTTCCTCATCCTCCTTTAACAAACTAATAAAAACCAGATTTCTGCAGAAGTCAGTTTTCCTCTTTCCTTCCTCCCCAGGCCACACTCCCCTCCAGGGGGCTTGGGAAAATTAAAAGCCTGCGATAGCATTCCTTTCCAAGTTACCCCTCAGCTCAGCATTGCCCTATCTTGTGGGACACGTGACTGGAGGCAGAGTTCATGGGTCGAGTCCTCCTTGGGTCAAATCCTGCTCTCTTAAACACATGCAGCCTATGTTATAAAGAGGATGCTGTATGAAGGAAAGAAAACTCCATTAAGATGTAAAAAACAAACGTTGGCTTTTTTTTTCCCCCCACAATATAATCCTTTCATACTGCTGCATGAATAAATGAAAAGAGCAAATAGTCCCATCCCTTCAAAAACAGTACATTTCTCAATTTCTGGCTTATACTCTCCTCTCTTCCCCCCACCCAAAGCTATTCAAATGAGAGCGCAATAGCTTCCTACGCACTAAATGCATGAAAAAGAAAAAAAGACATTGATAAGAACAAAATCTTTTTTACACCGCACCGGTTGCCAAGAGAAGCTTGATCAGAGTGAAGCAGTGTCTACAAAAGCTGGTGTTAATTTTCTATGTGGCAACTCTTCCTGCCAAAAAGCTTCTTTAATTCACAGCCAGTACTGGGAGCGGGCTAACAGTGATGAGAGAGGATGTGCACGCTGACTATGTAACTGAATAGGTATTTTCATGCAAGCTATATTAATTAAATGCATGTTGAGAGGTTAAGATTCAGGTGTTGCTGCCTGAGCAGAAAAGCCTTCAGAGCTCCCTGCACCAACCCATGGCCAAGAAGATTGGGAAGGCGGGAGCCTGACACATGCAGCTAAATCACGCTTCAGAAACCAATGCAGGCTAATGAAAAGCCATGAATACCGAACAGAAAACCCACTGTGAAGAAAGTGAATGATATATTTATGATGCTAGGCTAATAGTGTAGGAATTTCTGATTGCCCACCAGGGACATGTCTTCTCTGTTTAAAAGGCTGTGTGGCACCCCAAATCTGCAGGACAGGGAGCTCAAACACACCACAGAGCAGGGTCTGCTCCAAAAACCACAAGAAGAACCAGGCCAAACTGAAGCCGAAGATCTTGCCCCCAGAAGCCCAGGCCCAGGGAAGAACAGGGTAGATTTTAAGACACTTGTCCAGACTATTTTCCCAGCCTCCAGAAATGTGACATTCAGAGATATCTTAGGCCAGTGGGCACCCGCACACGAGAGGAGGGAGAGCAGCACAGGAAACTGAGTCGACACGAAAGCAGGGCAGAACTGCCAAGGAGGATTTGTAGGGAAAATCCCCAAAGGGACAAGGACAGCCAGCCTCTGTTCCCCCCGCCACTTCAACCTACTGAATACACATCAGCCACTGCATTGACTGATAGGGCAGATGTATCCAGTACACGGGAACGCAAGATGAAGCGGCACAGCAGCCTCTCTCTCTCTCTGCCCAGTGTCATAGGCTTTGCACAACCGCAGGCCAGCATTCCAATCGCTCTCCTCAGCTGAGGTGCTGAGCACCAGTGACAGATCACTTCCCATTCAACCTTCAATGGACTGAGACAGAAAAGCAAGCCTTACAAGAGAACAAATACTACATCCCCAAATACGGCAGCCTCAAAATGCCCACCACTCCTGCAGAAAACCCACCAGTGCCCATGTGATACATCAACATCCAGAAGAACAGGCAACTTGCTCCCTGCACCACCTGGCGAGATGCTGCCATCCCCATGATCCGCTACAGTGTGGTTTGTGCCTGTCCACCAGCACAGGCTCTGCTGCAGGTGAGGGGACAGGAGCGGTGCCCACGAAGCTCCTCCTCAGCCCCTGCCCTGCACAGGGTCAATGCGCTCCCACCACGGGTGGCCGACAGCTCCCGGCGGCGGCTCTGGCTCTCGGCAGCCCCTTCACACCTGCCAGACTGCATCTTTACAACAACCTGCTGCATCTCTGAGCTCAAGCTGCAGGTGGCAGAGGACAGATGCACAGATCTGAAAAGACACCCAAAATACTTCAAAAAACCCAACACATAGATCACATTTAACTTCTAAGTAGGAAAAGGCCTTGAAGATCAAGTCCAACCAAGACCATCAAGTCCAACTGTAGAACAGTGACAAGAGCCAACAAGGACAGAGATTGTGCCCGCACACCGACCGGTCCAGGCCTCTCCTCGCTTATGCAGAGACACCACTGAAGTGCCAGCTTTACCAGGAACACCGAGGAGAAACGCCGCGGTCCCCCTGCCTGCCTCCTACCAGAGCAAAGGTGCTGCCTGCCGCGATTTCTAGCAGGTCCAGCCGATCTGCCACACAACCTCAGCTCCCTGGCACTACCACACGCAGGAAACTCCATCTTAGCCTGGGAACAAACACCAGGTTATTTCAAGGTCTCTTTTTAAGGGGGCAGAGCAGAAGAGGAGGTGGGGGGGGGGCGGGATTTTTCAAAGCGGCAACCCTTCTGACATTGGGCAAACATAAGACAGGGTGATGACTCTGGAAAACAAACCCAGACCCCACACTTCACACAAAATGGATGCAGGCATAAAAGACAGCCTGGTTCCTGTCTCTCATCGGGTAAGTTGCACACAACCCCACAGCAGCCACGCTGGAGCCAGAGACGCAGCGGTACTGCCCTCAGGAGAGCGGTGGCTTTTCACAGAGCTGCGCAATAAGGAGGCACCTTTTCCAGGGGGCAAAAACCTAAGCCAGACTGAGATTGTGAAAGACTTGGACAAGAAATGCATGTGGGGAAAGCAGAGGGGAGAAAAGGGCTCAGAGGAAAACCACAAAATTTAAACCAGTTTACCAAGTGGGAATCATTACAGTTGCAAGGAAGATGAAAATTATTTCAGTTAATTGTTATGGCTCACGGCTGCCTAGTCACCAATGATTCAGCAGGAAGTTCACCTTCAAAACATCCCAATTCCCTTGAATACTCCAAAGCCGGGAGAGGAAAAAAACCCCAAAAACTCAGGGTTGAGAAACCAGGGCTAACACCCTGCCCCAGCAGAGCAGGGGACAGGCCACCTCACCTGCCCTGCAGAGCACCCCGCCTCTCCTCAGCCCGCAGTAAAGGCAGGTGCCACAGGGAAGCCATGCAAAGCAGCAGCTGCGCGCACACGCTGAATGCCTGCCAGCCTGCACGTCTGAGGAGCTCCAAAGGACACAGGCCACTGATGAAAAACACATGTGCACAGACACACACATATATACATGTGTATGTAGGTATATACAGACACATGCGTACATATGGCTCATGGCTGACTACAACACACACGCACACATACAGAGTCCAGGTTTCTCCCTCCCTCTCTCCAAAAGCACTCACTTCCCTAGGGGCAGGGAAGCAATGCCAGCAATACACCTACATGAAGCATTAAATCAACTAGGCTGGGAGTAGGAGTTGCAGAGCTGCATTTTATTTCAGCACTCTTGGCAAACACCCACTGAACACTGCAAATGAGCAGCAGCCTCGGGGGCTAGAGCAATGGGCAACTGATGATAGGAAGGCTGGAGGAATAAAAGGATCACTGAGACAGTTCATGACAAGAGAATGTGCCGATCAGTCAGACTGGAGAAGCAGTAGAAAAAAGAGCCTTGAGCAGAACCTGGCTGCTCCCAGATGCAACCAACAGGGATGAAACAAACAGCCAGAACACAGCTGACAACCTGAAGAACTTTGCATCAGGACAGGGAATGCAACTTTTTCCAGGATGGATGCTACAGGATTCACAGCCTACTGTGTTAATTCTTGACAAAGGACTCATCTCCATATGCTGAGGTCTCCTCCCAAAGTTACAGCTGTCACAGGCACATCAGCACGTAGAAGAGAACAACTCTGTCCTGACAGACCAGCCAGGACACCTGCTTCGGGGACCTCTTGCTCCCCAGTTGTTCCCCACCCCTCGCCGGCTCCCAAAAGTCAGTCCCTCTTCAATCAGCATCTGTCTGACAGCCCCAGGTCTGCCATTCTCAGCAACAGCTCCTAAGCTTTGTCCGGAATCCGAAAGGCCTCAGGCTCCCTGTGCTTCCTTGCTCTGAACTTTGCCTGACCTGCCTGTAGCTCTATTTCACTTGGTTGAGCTGTGACAGCAATTTCTCTAACTGACCAGGTGTCTAGGGCTAATCTGTTTTACTTCTGTTTATCTTAGTGTGATACACCCATAGTTTTATATAAATAACAGTAACAAGCAGTTATTTTATGTAGACTAAGATATTTGCAACTAACACCACAATGTACCAGAGAGAAATGGCATGAGAGCAGAAGCCTTGAGAAGTGGAGATGCGGGATGCAGTGCAGAGGAACACAGGCATGGGACGATAAGAGACTACGTACGTGCTTGGCAGCAGAGACCCCATGGCTGTGAACAATTCAGCGATGGTCCCTTAAAGAAATACAGACCTGGAGCTGAACAAAACAGGTTTTAGGGGTAACAAATTAAAAAATACCCAATGTGCATGAAAGATACCATACATAGAAGCACCATGGAGCTGCAGACCAACTAAGAAAGAGAAAGGTGTGAAAGTGTGTTAGCAAACATATAAAAAACAACCCAGGTCGACCCTGGATTGAGGACAAATCCAGCAACATCTACATCATGCTCCTCCCGGTGAAGGGCTACAAAGGCTGAGAATTTATGGTGTTACCCTACAATGACTGCCTTTATGATCCAGAGGAGAGAGACAAGGGTGAGGGTAACACCAGGAAAAGGAATAGAAACAATGAAATGTGTTACAGTTTTAGTTGCATTATCACAATTATTGAGACCTTTTTCAATATAGAAGTATTCTAATGCATTATCCTTCTTTTTTTCCCTGTAATAATTACTGGTAGAGTAAAATGACTCTCTAGTTAGTGTTAAGAATTCAGTTATACTACCAATAAATTCTTGCCTTCTTTTATGTACATAGCCCACATGGGTAAGAGGTGCTTCCTCTTTGCCCATAAACAACACTGAGTGTATCAATGCCCAAAGGGAGTGCCTCAGAAAAAAGAAAATGCGCAGATCTAGGGGAAAAGGAAGCAATGAAAACAGCAAGTTGAAGGAAAAAAAGAAAAAAAATCTTTTACAATCCCAGGAGAATAGCAGTTCAGAAGGAAAGGCCAGAAAGAGATAAAGAGAAGCAAAGTTTACAATAAAATTCCTGTAGAATAATCAAATCTGCCGTCAAGCCCCAAGCAAATTCAGCTCTCTAGCCCAACAGTATACTGAGAGAAGACAGAAGACGGGAGCTCTCCCTGAAGGCACCCTCCTGGGAGCAAGCGGCTCCCTGCAGAGACGCAGGGGAATATCTCGCTCTGCACTTCACGTCTGCACCAAATTCTCTGCAAGAGCAGTTGCCACCACGCCACAAAGCCACAAAAGCTCAGTGTCTTCTTTTAAAAATCAAGACCCAGAGGAAAAACATATCCCGCTTGCGAGCAACTGGCCAGCACCTCAGTTTCCAGCAGCAAGCGCAGCCAGAGTATTCCCTCATCATGCCTGAGCCACTTAGGAGCCGGGAGAAAGATCTATACATCAAACCAATCATCTGGGGCAGACGAACATGACGGCTGATGGCAGATGCCTCAGGGCTTTAATTGTTTTACCATGAGCAAGCAGTGTAGCCAATATTAAAGAGGCATCAGTCAAAGGAGCAAGACAAAGAGTAATACAGTTCAACTCTCCATTCTCGTCTGATTAACCTTCAGAAGGAAGCAGGCTGAGGCAGGTCTGCCTCCCAGCCCGCTCCCCACCACCATCTCCCTGGGGAGGATGGCCAGGCGGGGGGGGTAAGGTGCTGGGCAGGACCCTCTGCTGCCCACTGACCCATCGCTGATCTTTCCTGCGTTCCAGAGCAGACAGCAAAAGCCCCCACTGCGGCAGAGAAACTGGAGCAGCTTTTCCCCTTGAATGCTTCAGTAAGCATAATCCTTGCTGTATCTCTGTAACTGTCAGAGACAAAGAAAGAAAAGAAAACACCAAACAAACAAAACCCAAACCTGCTTCTTCAAAAGCATGGAGTTAAAGAATCACCCACTCAAGACAGTCAGTCGGTTGTTTTCATCTCCTCTAGGCACAGGCAAGACTCACAGCTGCCTCGGACAGCAGGCTGCCAGGGCCAGCAAAAGGCAACGCAGCCTCCGGCCAACCCTGCCTGCTGACAGCCCTGCAAGGTCGGGCTGGTGGCTGCTGGCAAAAGGGGCAGGGGGGCGCCTGCTTCGCCCCACAGCTGCTGGTGGTGCCACAGCCCAGGTGAAGCCTGTTGCAGCTCCTGGGCCCGAACCAGGACTCTTACCAGCACCCTGCCCCAGCACTGCTGCTTCGCAGAGTGGGAACAGCTCAGGCCTTGCCAGAGTGGCAAAATTCAATTCTGCCTACGTTACCTTTTTAGGAGCCCTGTGACAGCTCCAGCTTTAATGGAAGATGAACATTTACCTCTGCTTGGCCTGTATTTCAGCATAATATAGAGCATTTTAAATGCACTAAAATTCTTCTTCAGAGTAGCTAATGAGGATCAGTTGTCAGATCTGAAAAGACAGCTTTTCTGGAAGGGGAAGCAATCACAGTAGAATCCAGTTTTGCTTTTTCATACATCTGTATCTCTTGTCACAGATGAACGTGGTTAGGTTAGAGTCCAAGACAAAGAAGCATTGGGTTAGGACTGCAAAAGCATAGCATCTGACACTGAAGGCAGGGACTTGGCTGGTATCAGCTCTGTTGGTCCTTGACCGCCAGCCAAAAGAACCGGGTGCAGGTGCACAAGAGGCCAGTGCACACGTGCGTGTGTTGCAGGGCACGGCTGCCAGCGCTAGCCTAGCAGGGAGGGCCAAGTCCTGCATCTGCTTCCCAAGCAACAGTCAGGGCATTTCTGGGCATGCTTACAGGAAACAAAATACACGGCTTCTTGGCACTTCTTAGCTCTCCTAACATGATGCTCTTTCACCTTTAACTTGTTGCCTTCCTGACACTGAGTGGAACCTGAGACCATCTACAGTGCCAGATCCTCCAGGAAGAGGAGAAGGACAGACTCCCCGTTGTTCACACCTGGTGATGGGATATGTCCTTTGGACTGTATGTACTTTTTTGAAGTTAAACTCTTATGATTTGTGTCTAGGTTGCCAGGAGACACAGTGCCTGTTTTGAGATTCTTAGAAAGGGTGGAGCTCAGCTGAGGCAGCTGGTATCTCATTTTCATCCCAGACTTTGCTATTCGGTCTCCATTCCCCCCTGCCTCGCACTTATGCAAGCTCAGGACTTGGCTCACAAGCAAGCCGTGTTGCTGCACCAAGGCACTGGTTGCTAGGAGGTGTAACTGCTGGAGAGACACAAAGCAGGTAGCGAGGAGAGCAGGTTGCTACCTGCAGGTACACAGGCTTTTGGGCACTCCTGCCCTGTGCCATCCCCCTCCTTTCCCAGGCAATGGGCAAACCCTGGGGGGCTGCAGAGCTTCCAGCTGAGAAAAGGCCTTGGTGTTCCATAACAGCCAAGGCAGCGTGAGCTTTGCAACCACTCCTGTTCCCTATTTCACTAGCATGCAATAGCTTTCCAAACCTGTCAAAGCTTCCCACTGGCAGAGCTCTACCAGAGCATTTAGCTCTGTTATTAAATAAAGCAGACATGCTTATTCTCTTGCTTTAGTTTCTTTGCTCATAAAGAGCAAGTGACCCTCACCACAGGACTGTTTTTTTTTTTTTTTTTTTTTTGGCCTATATCCCTCCTAAACAGCAACTTCCCGCTAGTTCACATGCTGATTAATGAGATCAAAGCACAAAGTAACAAACTAACCATCTACACAGGATTACTTCTAGCTTGCCTCCCATTTTAAAAATCAAATTGGTACAATCGGTACAGTGAAAGACTGAGGATAGTCAGCCTCTCAACAAGACAGGTTAAAGTCAGATGTGACAAATATAATCATTAAAACTGCAACTATTGTAGCTGTTCTGACAGGCACAATAGCACTCTCCCCTTGAGCGAACTGGAATATTTGCCTTGGAACTAGGATGGAAACAGTAACAAGCACATACTATATAGTTCTCCTTAATAGGGTTTGTCAGGCAACTCAAACAGCAGCAAACTCACAGGACTCCTTCAAGAAGCCCTATCCTTCCCTGCTCCCAGCCTCAGGAATCCAGCACAGGGAAGCTTCAAGGGCAGTTAAGTGCTTTGTCGCAAGAATTTTCACTGCAGCCTTGCAAAGATAAGGGCATTCCCATCTCCCTGCTCTCACTTTCTTCATCACTAAACGTTTTTAGCAGCAGCCAGAATCCACGCTCTTAACATAAACTTTCTGGAGGGCACAGCTAATACTTGTGGCTGCCCAGCAAACACTGGACTGAAGCTACCTGGCCAGACTTGCCCTACCCACACTAGCAAACTTTACAGTTTGCTCACACCACCGCAGCACGGCACACAGGAAGAAACCCTCTCTCCAGGATTTCCATCACTGGAGGTGAGAGCGCATTCACACTGCCTGCATGCACACTGCAGGCAAGGAGCCTTCTCGGGCCCAGAATAAGGGTCCTGCAATTCATTCTTACACTAAAAACCATCCCCAACTTCATTGGCAGTTAAGTACAAAAGTTGCTTATAGTTAACACAGTTGTGTGCCATGCTGCCGTACTGACAGGTCAGAGTTCAAAGGTACATAGTACGGAACAGAAGAGGGGTGGAATAACAAAAGTTTTTACTTATTTTGTTGAATTAAAGAAATCGCATGTAAAAATGCTTTGATGTTCAAAAAAAAAATGCAAAAGGCACCACTGAAGAGATGCCTGTGCAACCTCCATCCAATTTCCTTCTACAAAACCATTCTGAGAGCATTTCTTTCCATCACTGCCTCATTCTGCTCTCCTCTCTGCCAAGTACTGAGCTTGCTCTGAACTGGGAACAGGTACAAAGGAGGACACAGGGGCAGCGGCGTCAGCAGCATCTGGTGTTCTTTGCCTTAATCACATCCTTAACTTTCTGTGCATATACTAGCACAATGTCACCTGAGCTCACTTCCCATGCATGGAACCAGCTGTGGGACACGCAGCAAGAGCAGCACACTGCAGAGGCTCGTAAGATGGAGCACAACATGTCTTTGTGGACTCTTACCACCGCCTTCAGGGCTGGCTAGTGTGTCATGTTGGGAGAAGAGCACCCAAACCAGCAAAGGTAAGGACAGCTGTATGAGACAGCACTTTTAAGTCCTGGGGGGGGGGGAGGGAGGGGGGGTGTTTGGTATTTTTGGTTTTAAGTAATCCGTTTAATACCCAGCTCCTGTTATCTACAGCTCTACAAGGGAGAAAATAGAAAACTGTTACTCTTATTTTTAGAAAAAGGTGCAAGCTGGGAGAAACAAGTGATTTTTCTCTACCATCCAGTCCCGTGGCAGACTAAAAATAGAGAAAAAAAGAGCCTCAGTTTTCCATGCCCTACAATACATTGCCCCTTCCCCATTGCTGGCTTTTCTCAGAAAAGTCTTCCTGTCCTTCAAACTCTACCATCCCAAACACAGAACAACATTTTTCTGGTGAGACCCCACCTGGAGTACTGCATCCAGCTCTGGAGTCCTCAGCACTGGAAAGACATGGACCTGTTGGAGCAGGTCCAGAGGAGGCCACAAAGATGATCCAAGGGCTGGAGCAGCTCTCCTGTGCGGACAGGCTGAGAAGGTTGGGGCTGTTCAGCCCAGGGAAGGCTCCGGGGAGACCTTATTGTGGCCTTTCAGTACCTAATGGGTGCTAGTAAGGAAGATGGGGACAAAGTTTTTAGCAGGGCCTGTAGCAACAGGCCACAGGGTAATGATTCTAAACTAAATGAGTGTTGATTCGGACTAGCTATAAGGAAGACATTTTTTACACTGAGGGTGGCAAGACACTGGCACAGATTGCCCAGAGGAGTGGTGGATGCCCCATCCCTGGAAACCTTCAAGGTCAAGTTGGACGGGGCTCTGAGCAACGCGATCTAGTTCATGTCCTCCACATTGCAGGGGGGCTGGACTAGATGTCCTTTAAAAGTCCCTTCCAACCCAAACTGTTCTATGATTCCATGATTTTCCTGCCCCCAACCCTGTAATTTTGGAGGTGAGGAGGGGAAGGAGGAAGAGTTACCAGCTCACCTCTGAAAGGAAACCAGTTTTCTGCTCAACTCAAAGGAGGGTTTGCCACACGCCAAGATGTTCTCAGACAATTTGTTCTGGGAAAAGGCTCCCACTCATACACCTCCTCTCTCCACAGAATTCCTGGTGAAAAAAATTGTGAAGCGTATCCCAAAATATTTCATTGCAATTGGACTGTTCCCTTGAAAAATTCTCAATTCAATCTAAATGTCAAAAAACATCTGGCAATCTAAACAGGTCAAGGCTTCCTGTCGTGGTTTTTTTTTAAAAAACAGCAGAGTTTGTTGCTACCAAGGGTCTCCAGACTTCACCTGTGATTCATCCCTGATCCTGGAGAGCAGGTACTGCCTGTCAACAGGGTGGGTCAACCCACTGGAAGGGCTGCAAGAGGAAGCAGATTGCTGCTCCTCGCTCAGGGAGGCTCCGCCGGGATGCAGCAGCATGCTCCTACATCCAGCACAGCTCCGGAGCCCAGCCCTTGCTGGGTGCCTGACAGAAAGGAGGAAGCACAGATGCACAGATGAGCACAGGCTCACCCCAGATAGGATGGGGTGTACGCAAAGGAAGGGGTTTGGGAGAAAGGACTCCTATCACATGGCTTCTGTGGAAAGACAGGGGATAAATGGGCACATCAGTACCTGGCGGCTTGAGGGAGGATGCCCTATCAGACCTATTGCTGCTGCCAGCTCCTCAAATAGTAACTGTGGGACAAAGCATCACATCTCATCTCTGCTTATCCCAGGGCTGTAGCAGCTGGCTACAGGACAGTGACCAACCCCCTTCTAACTTGACAGCTGGATTAGCATATGGCACTCTGGAGAAGTAACCAGAAGCTCCATGTACAGCACAACAGCAGCTCTATGTACAGCAAAACAGCAGCTTGTCTCAAAGGGAGCTGGCAACCCCAAACATCAGCACCGCCCTGACTAGTTTTTCAACCAAGTGTGACACAAGGTACAAAGTCACACAGGGACTGAAACCAAAAATCCCACAACATTCTCACTGTCCACCAGAAGAGCTTCTACCTACGCCACTGCTGGCAAAGATGACATTAACCACCGCCCCAGCCAGCAGCTGAGCTCTTGGAGTCAAGGGCTCACGCTCCCCATACCTTCCCCCCAGCAGTCTGGCAGCACCCCAGTGCTGCAATCTTCACCATGTGCAGCACAGACAGCAGCACTTTTGACAGAGAATTGACACAGTCTCCCTCTGATTTAGCAAGAAGCTTTTCTGACAGCTATTTTGAGGGTTTGTCCTATTTTTCTCTCTTTTCTGCTGTGCGGCAGGTTAGCTGCAGGTCTGGAGATTCGCAGCTATCTCATTATTTAACATTCTACCAAGTGTTACATCCTCAGTTGTTTTGTCATAGGTAAAGACTTTAATTAGACATGACATCAAAAGCCCCCACGCATGCACACATGCCTGGAGGCTGGCTGATGGAAACTGCCTGGAAGTCAGTTTGACAGCCTTGATTCCATTCTGCTAAGTACTTAAACCTGGGGAGTCTGCCCGCAGCTCTAGATGATGGCTGCGGTACTGCTCTGTTTGCTGCTTCGTCTCCGCTTCTGCCAAACCAAGTGAGATTACAGCTGAGCTGGATCAACACACAACCGTTCAGCAAACAACTCTACGTTTTAGGTGCAGTTTTATTACAGAGACATAGATTCAATGTGGAAGGGTCTCCAGCACTCACAAAAAGGGAGACCAAGCAAAAATCAGTGTAGAAATTGCTGCCTAGCTCTACAGGCACGTGGAAACAGCTCATACAGGTAAGACTGCACCTACTCCATTAGGCAGGGTCTTTTCTGTCTGAAGTGCAATGATGGGGACTCAGAGCAGACCCAGCTGCCACCTAGATGGGAAGAGGGCAATTGCTCCAGGACTGCATGGTTGTTATCTGTGAATCTCACAGGCCAACAGCAAGACAGCAGGGGAAAGGCCATAGCCACTTTAAATCCATCAATGCAAAATAAAATATCAAAATTATGATTCTTTGGACTGAGAATAAAGCACTGTTGCAAAGGGGATCTCCATTTTCTTGTCCCAAGTGCAGAGTTTGCTCACTTGCCAAAAAACAACGACATTAGCCTTCCACAGCCCCCCATCTCTGTCAAATCTACATCAATAAAAGCAAGGAGTGAAAAGAAGTATTTTACACTTCAGGTCTTGATGCCTCAGTGCAGATACACTCCTTTCCCTCCAGTGGGTTCTTAAGACAGGGAGATTTAAGAGTTAAAGTATCTCTGCTTTTTTCTGAGAAATCTGCTTTTGCTGGGGAAGGAAATGGAGGGAAGGATTTGGTTACTTTTCATCTTTTTGGACACTTCCAGGACACTGTAACCTGATGTTGCTGCCTCTCGACACAGAAAAACTTTTTTGGTTTGGTTGTAGTGGCCCAACTCAAACCCAGATACAGTCTCAGCTCTTCAAGTTGTGTCTAACAATCTCAATGAAAAGAATTTTCTTATCTCCGTCTCCAGGTCCACCACCACAATTTTACCAGCTGGCAAATCTTCCCAGATGGCAGGTACAAGCGCAATACCCTCACAGAAGAAATACGTAAACAGTCCAGATTCTTGGGAGATGGGCCAGGAAAGAGGTTTAACTCCTGAAAGGCAACTGTCCCATTTTAAAGAGGGCAAAGCAAGCTGCCTCTGGTGTGGCCACTGAAATTCACTTTGAACCACAGATGAGAACTTGTCCTCGTTTTAGAGTAGGTTTCTACAATCTTTACAACACCACAGGATTCTCCTTCAGAAAAGAACATACAAAGAAGGCCCAGAAATTTGCCTTCAGAGGTCTGGAAGCTCCTTGAAGGAGCCTGCATCACCAGAACCGGATTTATCTACTGACAACCCAGCAGTCTGAATATTTCAGTGTCCTTGAACTCATCCAAGCTGCATTTGGAATACAGCCTGATGGCATTAGCATTTATGCTAGGGAAGAATTAGTGAAGAACTGCACCTGCACAGAGTTGCAGAGCTTTGCACAAACTGCACATGTACCAAAAGCTACACTGGGTCTATCAAGATGACTAACCTGGGCACAATGGTCCTAAGTCTTGAAAAGAACTCAGAACAGCATTTTGCCTCATTCACTGGCAGTCAACTACTAGACCTGCCTCTCACAGTCCATTCCTGTACCCCACGGACCAAAACCTTTCACTTTAAAGAGGAAAGGAAGAGCAAGGCATCATGCCTCATAAAATTATGCAAGGTTTATCCTAAATGTTACTTCATTATGGGTTATACGCAGCTCCAGGTAAAGGGAAATTGTTCTAAGCTGATAACTTACTATGTTGTGCAGTAATCTATCTATATAATGATGGAAAATGATTAAAACTTTCCAAGAGACTCCACATGTGGATGAGCTGGAAATCACTTAGCCTTACAGCCTGTCTATCGGAAATGGAAAGAGGTATTTGGGAGCAAACCAGCAACCACTTCTGGAAAAGAAAAATCCTCACTCTTTCAGCTTCCAGTGGAATTTACCACTCAATTACGCGAGACTGCTCCACACATGCTGAGCAGACTCCTAGCTAGATTAATACAAATTCACTCAATTCCCACTGTGCTCATCCCCTTCCTCCCTTCACTATGACACAGGCTGTGGTCACTGCCTTGTCAGTGCAGGACCTGACACCTCCCTGGACCAGCAGACAGGGACCAGGAGGGTATGACTCAGAAGGGGTGACAGAGTTAAGAGGCTTCTACTCAGTACTGCAAATCAGCCGGGGATGCGGAATGGGTGGAACAGGGGGAGAGACTGTGAAACAAGAAGAGGAGGCTGTGGCTTGATTCTGCTGCAGTGCAGGTTGGCACACAAGAGGCTGCTGCGCTGACATCCAGCAGGCATGCCACAGTAGCAGTAAAATAAAATGCGACCCAGACAGCTGTGCAATCTTCTGATTTTGAACGCATCATGCCACTCTTCACTTTTAAATATTAGCTGTTGTATCTCAAAAAAAAAGCCTCAAGGTGATAAAGCTGAAGCGAGAACAAGCCTAGCACTTCAACAAGATCTTGCAGCAAAAAGCAGCAGGGGAAAAGATTTAATATCTTCACCTTAACTTTGATTGTACAGCTCCTTTGATTATTGTTCCTCCCTTCCTATCTACAAATAAGGGTGACTAGTCATTCTGAAATGGTACTGAATATGGGGGCATCCAAATCATTTCTTCAGCAAACGTGCTGCGCACACACAGAGCTAGCAGGGGCTGTGTCTGTACTGGCCACAGTAATTTCTGAGAGAAACCCAAGGAAACTCATTTCACTATGGCTCAGAGAGGACTGACTATATTAAACCTCTGTCCGCCTTTATGTAATTTGCTTTATGTAAAGAGCTACGCTAGAGAGCTGAACCTTTATTAGAGTGCCTGGGAATTGAGAAGCAGAGCTAGAGAGAGGCTTAAGCTGGCCAAAACATAACAGAACAGTGTTTAAGAGACACTGCACACCAACCAGTATGAAACACTACTTTCCTGCTCCTACTCAAGAAAAAGCACAGGCTGCTCCCTCAAGCAGGCAGGTGCCTCACACAAAGACAAGGTTCGCAACCAGCTACCATGACCAGTTGAGAGCCCAGGAAAAAATAATAGAAGCAAAATAAATCACTCACACCAACCTAAAGGCCTAAAAAACAACTGCAAACACAATCCCAAAACCAAAAACAGGTTAAGTGGACTCAAGTTATCTGAGCAGCTGGTCTAGAATTTAAACAGATAGACATTTTACACAAACACACACACACACTTTTCCCCCCCCCTTTTTTAATACTAGTCATCCTCAGAGGATTTTCTTAGCTTTGTTTCCCTTCTTGTTTCTAGGAAACACGACCTCAACTAGCTACTGGGGGAAAAAAAAAGAAAAAAAAAAAAGATAATAAACCAAAATGAGAGAAGGGCAGGGAAAAAAGAAAGGGGGAAAAAAACTGAAAGAAAAGGACAGAGCATCAATCCTGCCACAAGAAATAAAAAATTCAGTACATTTCTGTCCCACTCACTCCTCCCACAAGAACAACTTTGTTACTCACTGCATAACCCTAACAGAGATCAAATTAAGCAACTTTGGGTTTATTTCGCTTGCCAGCATAAGAATAGGCAAGTGCAGGCAGCAGATATAAGATCTCTGGAGAGGATGTAATTTTCTCTCCTACACTGACTTATCTCCCAAGACAAACAACAGCTTTATATGAAAGTGGTGGCCTAGAATATCTGCAGTACTCAGTGCCTTTAGCCTTCATGGCAGATGTGAAGAAAAGGCCTCCTATACAATACAAACATCCTACCAAAACAGTACCAGGGTCAGCAAAGCTGCTGTCACACACTGCCAGAGAGAAAGCCTTGTTAGGGTCAACGAAGAGAAAGGATAAAAGGTTCAAAAGCCAGTGAGCAGGAAAAGAAAGAGTAATGTAACACTCAGCTCTTTGGCACCACTGTGGAGTTGGAATGAGCTTGCGTTGTGCTGGGAACTGCTTCTTTCACAAGATTCAAAAACTTCTCAGATTTCAGAAAGTCCAGCAAAGAGAAAATTCAGAAAAGCAACTATTTTTTATTTTTTTAATCATTTTAGGCAAACCAGAGACCAGAGTTAAGGTCCCGCTCAAAGAATGCCAAAGCTTCTCACGCACAAGTCCTCGTTCACATAGTTATTTGTATGCCTGATGTGGATGAAGTCAGGATGCCTGGGGCAACTGTTTTGATCTGAACCAAATGAATTCAGGTATGTTGAAAGTGTTCTTAGGAATATATAGAGTTGTTACATAAATTCAGGTTTTAGGTGTAGGACAAACTGGAGGAGCAGAGAATCTGCATGTCAGGATTGCAAAACCTCAGTACATGAGCAAAGGCTGAAGAAATCACTGGAATACCTGAGGCACAGCTGAAGATGACCAAGTTGCCTGGACAGGTCATGAACCAACTGTGCCTGGGCCATACCCAGTCTGCTTACATCAGCCTCCTGTAAGAAGCTTTGGTGTACAGTAAATTCAAACAAACAGAAACAAAATAAAGCCAATGCACCAGAAATGCCAGGATTCTTGCAATTCAAGAGAAATTCACCAGAAATGAGAAGGGGCGGGGGGGGGGGGAGCGGGGAACACGACCCCAGATAAAACCCAACAAACTGAACTTGCATCAACTTAGTAAGGTCTGCACCAGTACCCCTCTTGTGTTCTGACTCAGCTAATGCTAGTTTTGTTAGAGACTATCTTGACTGCAGCAAATCATAACAGCATCACAAAACAGACCAGCCACGGCACAATAGCAGCAAGTCATATAAGCCATTAAACTGTTACAACACACATCTGGTATATTCCATAGGTTTCGTGTCCAGGCCATGAGATGCTACCACCAACAAGTAAGAACAGGAATTTCCCTGTAAAGCCCTAAGGAACCACATAACCTTTTAATTACCCAAAAGAATCCCCAGGTGTCCTCATGCTTGATTAAATCAATGCACAAGCTCATCAGAGGACACTGCTATTAACAAAACGCATCTATCTTTAGCTATGCAAGAGCTCAAAACATCTGTTTACTTGTTTTCTTCTCTCGCTCCTTGCCCTCTTCAAGCGTGAGCATATTCAGCGTCAGAAAAGATGCAGAGGAAGAGACAACACATGCTGGAATATATCTGCCTGGCTCCAAAGAGTTCAAGCATAACAGATATGGTCAAGTGCAGACATGGATCTCAAATTGTTTGCAGTTTAACAGACTGCCCACTGGCAGAAAAAGAGGCAATGGGCAGACATTAGGACACATGAAATTCCATCTGAACACAAAGGAAAAGAAAACAAACACTCCACACTTCTCCCCCCCCCCCCTTTTTTTTTTTGTTTTTTGTTTGTTCGTTACTGTGACAGTACTCAAACACCAGAACATGCTGCCCAAAGAGGTTGTGGGCAACCTGCTCTAAGTGACCCTGCTTCAGCATGGCGGTTGGTCTAGATCTCAAGTGCTTCCCACCAGCTACAACGATTCTGTGAACTAGGATATCACCAGAATGGGCAAAAATTTTTAGCCACTTTTACTGACCCCATCTCTTATTTTGGCCACAAACACAGAATCCTTAAGTGTTGCTAGCCTGTTTCTTGTACACTTGAAAACATCATCTATAACTGTTGTGGAAGTTCCTATCCTGTAATTCCAGCTTCCATGTCTTAAGAGTATCTCTGCACGATGCCACTTGGAGATACTGTCCTTCCTCTTCTCCTTTAGCTTGCTGACCAGCAGAATAAACAAGCTCAGAGGAAGAGCCACGCTCATACAGACTTCTGCAACCCAGCCAGCTGGAGTATCCCCACGCAGTGCTGCATTAAGCACTGCAGGCTTTTCCTGAAGAGTCGCTCTTCTGTCCTCCCAATCTATTCCCACTACAGTATCATATCCTTTCATCCAAGTCATATGATATATGTCATATACCCCATCTCAACAGCCACACTTCCACTGGCAGGATAAGATGTGTTTCCTCCCCAGCTTTTTCAAAATGCCATCCCTTATGAGACTTCTACCTGCACCTCTCACGGTTCCTTTAAAATTTTTCAGGGGCTACCTTCTTTCAGACAAGTCCCATCCCACAGACCAGCAACTCTGACATGATCTGCGCCTCCAGGGACACATGCCCTTTGGGTGAGCTCTGCCTTCAGCAAGATCAGGATCTGGCCCCAGATGTCTACGATTTTGCTAAATATGCAATGCACAAAGCCACTCTCCAGCCCTCAGCTATATCCAGAAGGTAGCACTTTCACTGTCCATCAAATATGGATGTCCATCAAATACTTGTGGGTATCTCTATTTGGACTTAAGACTGGTTGACAATGTGTTGCACTCCAGAGAACCAACATACAAGGGGCTGTCAGCCTGAAATCTTTCTCTGCACTTGGATGAGGAATGTGGAGATTCATAAATTGCAGGGCATATACAAAAAGGCTTTTGTCAATTCATTGAAAGCATCACCTGCTTCATTAGGTACTCACTGGCTTGAGAATTGCTTCCAGTTATGTCTAAGTTCACCACATTATAAAGCATACTTAAAAAGTCCACAATGTATTTAATTCCCAGCTTAGAGCAAGAGGAAGGAGAGGGGTTTTATTAAAAGGGATCCCATTAAAACTTGACAGGTAAAATGCAATCCCTCTCCCTTGCCAATTACACCAGCAATTCTGAGTCTCATCATTCTCTGGTGTTAAAAGACTGAAGAACAGTAAATAGCCTCCCTACAGAAAGCCACAGTGGAAACACCCCAAATATATTTAAGTTGATGCATCAGTCCTGGTTTATCTTAGCTTTGAAGAATGCGGTTAGCAACTCACCCTGCCGGATAAGCAACGAGGCCGGTTCTGGGGTCGCAGGCTAGTCCTCTGCCTCCTGACACAGTTATCCCCAACACCTTCTCCAAAGTCACCTAACGAACATGAAAAAGAAAACAAGAAGAATCATGAAATACAAGTGCAGTTCACATGGACCCGTACACAGATGCTGATGGTCTGGTTCACACTGGTGATGAGAAGAATCACAGCTCCTAGAAATTCACTGACAGGCACCCAGGTATAGAAGCAACTCTACTCAGTTTTCAAGACAGGCACAGTAGAATACTGCTGGGGTACACAGGAGTTGTCAATTCACTGATTACTTTGTCTACGCCAGAGCATACTGCAGAGAGGATTGCAAGCAGCAAACAGGACTGGTGCGAAACTGGGACTCACATTCACGGCCCGCCAATTCCCATTCTCCCAGCAAGAGCAGCAAACCACCTTCTCCAGAGCTCTTTCCTGAAAATCGTTTCCAAGTTGACCTGTTCTCCTCATCTCCTCCATCCAGCCAGAGATGGTTCAGCCTGGTCCCAGCCCCGTGTATTCCTAGGAACTGAACAGTCAGTTTTCCCACAGTGCTCGATCTGGAAACCATGTCCAGTGGCCCAGGGCATCCCTCCCCAGGAATATCAAGAGACAGCAGCTTACATGACTGGTTTCACAAGCCCACATGCCAATGACCCATGCAAGAGACAGTAAAGCAAAATGTCTGCTTTCCCCCTGAGCAAAGATGTCAACTATTTTTAGGAAAAGAAAAATGCAACTGAGAAGAGCTACTTGGAAGATACAAAGATTCATAGCCAGGCCTCTGTGGCAAGAAGCCGGGAAAAGCAAAAACAAAAGGGGAAAGGAGGGCAACAGACAGACACAATGCAGTATTTTGGGGAGCACTCCCCGGCAGAGAAAACATCAGAATTTAGCAATTACCCCAAAGCAAAAGGTTGCAGTGGGATTACACCACACAAAAATTGTGGTTTGTGGCATGAAAGGACTCAGTCTCTGAGCACAGACCAGTTCCCAGCCCTGAGGTTGTTTTGACCAACAGAAGATTATTCTCTTTCCTTTACATTTGCACAGCCTGATTTTACATATTATATATTTGACGCATACACTCCTCCTCAGCACTGCTGTCTGTGCCAAACTCAAGGATTTTACTGGGTCACAGTTTTCTGTTTTTAATTATCATCATCTAAGTTACATTTGGTTAAGGCCTTAAGGGCATGGACGCGGCATAAGAAGTTACTATTGTAATAATTACTGCTATCTTTAATAGCTGCCCTGAAGACTAGCATCTTGTATTTATACCAACACAGTGCACAAAAGGCAGGGGCAGGGCAGGTTTCTCAGGCCACCCTCACCTCACAGCTTACCAGACCAGAGGAGTTCAGCTGCAGGGTGAAGAAACAAGGTCTCACTGAGCTCAGGGCCCAGGTTACTAAAGAAGTGACAGAAGTAACCCCACGCGGAGAACCACCTTGCTGCAGCAGGTAAAGCAGGGCTGAGGTGCCACCATTCGAAGTGACCCATCCATGCTTCAGCTAGTTCAAATGTGGCCTGCCTTCAAACCAGTGGCATGGCAAGTAGAAGATTTCATGCCCCAGTCTCTGGAACAACTTGGTCTTTTTTTCCCTTTTAGTAATAACATACCCCAGATACTTTGAGACAGTATGCAAGAACACCAAATTGTCCCCTTCCCTTGCAAAATTAGTATCTCTGAAAAAATAGCTTTTACAAAACTGAACCAGATTTTTGTTAAGTATAAAAACATACAATTAAAAATACATTTACAAATCCACTGGTAAAGAAAGGAAATGCTTTTGTTCCAACTTAATGCTGGAACAAAAATGGGGGGGGGGGGGGGAGCACAGAGATGGGAAGGAATGAGGGAGGCTAGGGTATCTGCTCCTCCAGTCTCTCTCACAATACTTGAAAACACATTTATTTTTAAAGCAGCCTCAACAAATGCAAAAAAAGAACTCAATGCTTCTACTGCTGAGATTCCAGATCGTATCAGCAGTTCCCAACTCATCAAACCAAAGAGGTTTGCATTCCTACAGAAACTGCATTCTTGACAGTGGAGGAGGAGGTGGAAGAGACATGTGCCATTCAAGTGCTCCAGCCTAGATAAGGCACCAATTTCTTGGTGCTGTCAGCAAACATCGATTTAGCAACGCTGTGCTTACGCTGCTCAGCACGGGCTTTAGCTCAGGCTGGCTGTAATTGCAGCCATCCTAAGAGGTACTACTTGACCTTGGCTATGCAGCTATTCAACAGCAATGCAGCAACCTGCTTTCACCCACAGGTATATTTTTGCTCGGCAAGGATGTACATCAGCCTCTCAGAGCACAGTCTTGTGCCACAGCCGGGCTCATCTTACAGCTGCCTGCTCTGCAGGGGACAGGTCCTTCCTCCCTCATCCCACTCAGCCCAGTTCCCCTGCCATTTCCCTCGTGCCAGCACTGGCATAGCAAGCACCTACCCAGCAGGCCAAGCCAGCAGAAAACCATGTTGTAGTTTTTGTTTTCTGTTTGCCAGCCTGGGGAAGCCATGGGGACCTCAAAGCTAGGGAAAAGAAAAACTGTCCCCTTTCACTGGCAACTAGATCAACCCAGCTGCACCTCCAAAACCCACCTTGTACTTGGTGGTGTAGAAAAACCTGCCCCTTCTGAGTCTTTAAGACAAACTGAAGAGCAGTAACTGGTTTCCCCTGGCACTCCCACCCCACCGACTGCACAAAGTCACGTGTGCTCCAGCGTCCCCTCCTCTCCAGGGTCTGTGGGGGCCTCGTGCTGCTCTGCCAAGGGACCATCTGTGGCAATACTAGCAGGCAGTAAGCCTACCTTTCTCCCATGGCCAGCATGCAGCTTGACACAAAAGAAGTATCTTGGTCTTTGGGTCCAATTATTCCACTGCCAGTGAGCATTTGCTGGCCTCCAACAGATCACTCATTCAATTAGAAACAGTTTCTAATGGAACATTAGAAAGACAACGACTATCAAGACCGTACCACTGGTACTGACAAGGCCTACTGCCACAGGAACAGATACCTGTGTCCAGAGATTCATTACTAGCTTCCTGAAAAGGAATATCCCTCTTTTACTCCCCAGTCTTAGCTTTAAAACCTTCCTAATGTAAAGAATCTGAAAGGTCACCTTGAGCCTATCCAACGGATGCTCTTAGAACACCTCCGCATGATAACTCTTGAATATTAAAAACAACTCGCTTTGAAAAGGAGTAAGGCACATTCAAATTTGGTTTTACGACACTTGTGAGCTCCACTCCCACCGCCCTGCCCACAACACAGCTTTATCCCCGTGAACAACCTCCAGACTAGTAACGTAAGGGCAAGAGATAGTCAGTCACTTGTCACAAAACCAGACAGAAGAACGGAAAATGTTTCAGAGAGAATAAGCAACAGGTAACAATGCAGTACAAACAGGACTCCTCTCAGCTCGCCTGCTAAAAGAAAGAAATTATTAATATAGTTAATTAGGGCAGAAGTACACCAACTTTAGCTTCCTAATCGGGAATTAACATTTGCCAGCAAGGGGCAAATTTGTTGACACAGGACTGCCATTATCCCACTTTGGAAGTTATGACGTACAAGGTAGGAACCCGCTTCCTCAGCGTGGCCAGCACGGGCTCCCAGTCCTACGCAGCCACAACCACTGCTGACCATATGAGTCTCCCAGGTGATGCTTCAGCACAGCCCAGTTGGAAATAAACTCCCTGACACACCTTTCCAAGTTTGATCTGAGCTACCCACAGGGGCTGGAGAGTTCCCCTGCAGAACTGAGACACTGTGTTTCCAACAGCTTCCACCTCGGCCCAATTTGCTTCCCACCGTCACCGGACACGTCCTTCCCAGGCAACCCGTGGGCCACCTCACCACCCACATTCAAGCCTGGAAACAACTGCAAGATTAAACCTGTCATTTTGTGCGCCTAAATTAGAGGCACAGAGAGGAGGCTGGCTATCCGCATTTGTTACTGCATCTCAAGGTTTCTATTAATAGCATTTGGCACTATCAGTCAAGGTTCCCTAAGCAATTTGCAAGCATTATCAAACTGATCCACACGCAACATGTTTCTGCAGTTCGCTTTGCATTGCTGCTATGCTACCTGTAATCACCCCGTCTCCATTCATTTAAGGTCAATTTTTTTCCAAATTTGGAGGCTCAACACACACTCTTAGGCACCAAAACCAGAATCAGCTGTGCAGCTATCACCCATCTTGCACAATCTGATATTCAACCATTTTACAGGCTTACATCTAAATTTGGCTGCTCGGAGTTGCACAAACACATAAAGACATTTTAGTGCCTAAGCAGTTCACTTACCCTGCTCCTTCCACACCAGATCCCAAGAGAGTTCGCACAGCTGGCAGGACCAGACCAGCAGAGCCCTGAACTGCAGGACTGAAGGTACCGACAGGTATTCAGGGCAGCCAGCCTCCCCAGGGAGTGGGCCCTGCTGCAGCCCAGTCCCACCTGCCGGTCAAGGAGCAGGTGTGAGAGCAGCCCTTGCCCCCCTCAGGCACGGTCCCATGCAGCCCACGCCTGCCTGACAAAACCATGCCACTGCCTTACTGCTGAGGCGCAGACAATCCTCTTGGAAGGGCTGGCCTCAACAGTCCCTGCCAGCCTCGTTTGTCTTTTCACAAAACAAGATGCATGATAAGCTGCTCCCCATTCCCAGAGAGCAAGTTTCTTACTTGCATGAGCTGCTTCTGCTATTTTGAGGAAGTTACCACCACAGGCAATTGTTTCCACGTGCCAGAAGGGTAACACAGAAATGCCTGAAGGATCAACCCAACTTCATCCCCCTGCAAGCAACTCTCCTTCTTCCAACCTTTGCATCCCTTCGGGACCACCTACACTGCAAAGCCACGCAGCAGATGCAGAAGGCAAACACTGGCCTGCACACCCAAGCAGCATGCTGTGAGAAAGCAGCAGTAAGCCCACCCAGCACAGTAGTAATTTCCACCAAAATAGGTGCCAAAGGGGACAACATAGTCACAGTGGCAGTCCTGCCCGACCTGGGCTCACAGGAACCCTCCCTACAGCCACACTGCTTTACTACTGAGCCGCTGCTGCTGGGTACGAGCTCCTGTGTCCCTGCTGGCCCACCAGCAGGCTTCTGCAGTCTGGCTTCAGCTTGAAAGAGAGAAAAGGAAAATTTCAGAAGAAAGGCATTTTTACCATCAGGCATCCCTCAAAGTTTCAGCTGTAAGCTGAATGATGCTGCTACTCACCCCATCATCCACCCCAGGCCAGCAAAAGACTAAGCAGGAGTTTGGTAGTATTTCAGCCCCTCTTCCCCAAAGAAAAAATGCTAAAGAAACTGAAGAGTTTTCTGACTCTATCATCTCACCTCCTGCCTTCTAATACTATCCACATTCTCTTCTGAGCCCCAAAACTTGTCATTCTCTACAAAGACAATTTATTTAAGCATAGAAAGAAAGCAGCAAAGCATTTGAGAGAATACATGCATCACTCTAGTGCTCAGAAAGACCACCAAGGGGAGAAAACTGGTGTTGCTGTACAGGGCGGCCCATGTGTCCCAGTACCTACAGCATGAGGCAAGAGGCTACAGCCTGGGAAAACCATGTCCAGCAAGCAGATGTGTCTGTTCCAGACTTCATGAGATGGGCCAGCTTGGATCAGACACCAGTATCCAGCCCCAGTTCCTGTTCCCATTTGTGGCCATAAGTGAAGAAGTGTCAGCAAAAACTTTATCCATACACTTGTGTATGATACTGTTAAAGAGCAGGGAAAGCAAATCTGATTCTCTCACCTCCTGTCAATCTCCCAATAACAAAAATAGATTTTCTCAGTTTTTAACCTATTTCAGTAGAATTCTCTATGGTGAACTTACTCACTATGTCTATAAAAGCTTAGCCTTCTTGTCCTGGTTTTGGCGAAGAGTGACACTGATAGCACACTGATGTTTCAGTTGTTGCTAAGTCATGCTTACCCCAAGTCAAGGACTTTTCTATTCCCCAGGCTCTGCCACTGAGGAGGTGCACAAGAAGCTGGGAGGGAGCACAGCCAGGACAGCTGACCCCAACTGTCCAAAGGGATATTCCATAGCACAGAACATCATGCCCAGTATATAAACCACAGGGAATTGGCTGGGAGGGCCGATCGCTGCTCAAGGAGTTGGGCATTGGTCAGTGGGTGGTGAGCAATTGTACTGTGCATCACTTGCCTTTCTTGGGCTTTATTTCTCTCTTTCTTGTCTCCCTTTTCATTACTATTACTTTTATTAATATCATATTTTATTTCAACTATTAAAAAACCCTGTTCTTATCTCAAACCCTGGGTTTTACCTTTTTTCTGATTCTCTTCTCCATCCCACTGGGGGGGAGCAAGTGGCTGCATGGTACTTAGTTGCTGGCTGGAGTTAAACCACAACATGTTCACATCTTTTGGCAAGGAACTCCACCAGTCTGGTACATGTTGCAAGAAGAACAACTTTTCATTGCTTGTTTTAAACCTCACTTCTACTAGTTTCATTTAATATGCCCTAGTTCTTGTACAGGAAGAGAGCGTGGATAGTTAATCCCCACCTACCTATCACCTTTAGGTGGCTCATGATTTTGTGAGGAGCTATGCTATCAACCCAAGTCATTTGGGTTCCAAGTACAAGAGTCTTCTCTTAGTTCATGGCTCTCCTGAAAGCCAATTCACATCTCTGATCAGCTCTGGTGTTCTTCTGCGATGACCTTCCAGGTCCACTATATCCTTCCTGAGATGAAGAGGAAACACCAAAACAACACACAGCTTTCAAGGTGTAGTCACAGCAAGTGCTTACAGAGCAGAATAATATAGTCTTCTGTTTTGTTCTCCATTATTTTTTTCCCCACTAATACCTTACACTCAATCTGCCTTTTTGATATCTAGGATCATTTACAGACAGCAGCAAAGAGGTCACCTGCTCAACAAAGTCATGGCTAAGAACTGCTGCTTTGCACTTGGAAACTTCTCCCCCATTCTCTCCTCTGCTGCCCTATGGAAAGGGAAATCCTATTCTTGAAGCAACAGTTTGATTTCAACTTCCCCCTTCTTCTCCATGCCTTTGTGAGCACCTATTCATGAACAGCAGCATCCTCAGAGGGATTGCTTGCAGCACAATAGTTCCACTCCACTCCAGAATGGCTACTTCAATAAATGTCCACATGCAGACAAGTTATATTTTAAAAGCCTTCCCATGGGCCTGTGCATAACACAGTTAACGTTTGAATCCATTTAATTAAGTAGTGGCATCAAGTCAGCATGAAAAGACAACATCCATCAGAGTTCATCTATCACCCACTGCACAATCTGCCTGCCCTCATCCCTCTCCTGCCTGAATGTGGCTATATTAATAATGTATATTGCAAAGACACGTACTCCTGAGAAAGCAGTGGACGCAGAAATCCCAGAGATACGTAACCCAGGAGGGTTTCTTTGGAAAGCCTTCCCTAGCACATCCCTATCCTTGTCTGAGGAGTGGATACATAATCATCTGTTCTTTTGCCTTAAAAATAAAATGCTTTTATGGCCCAGCTTGAGACCCCAGTACTGTTTGGTCCAACACACTGACACATGGAGCTCCAATGTCAGGCCAGTTTCACAAAGCACCGTGGTTTTCACATCCATCTCCCTATATTCTGCTCCCGGTTTTCAGCACCGCTGCACATACTCCAGCGTGTTTTCTGTACTGCAACACAGCAGTGTCGCACCAATACTCTCTGGCACCCAACACATGAAAATGCACCATAGCTGTACGTTGTCAGTGTCAGCATTTAAGAAATCGCTGTCTACTTCTTACAGAAGTGACATTTGATGTGGGGCACCAACCCTCACAGCTGGCTCCTGCCACCCCTAAGCCCCACCACAAAAAAGCACGTTTAAACCCCAGGGACCAATGCACACGTCGTCGTAGGCTCTAATCCACCATCTGAACACGCTGTCTGATCTCCTGTTACCGCTCCAGAAAAACAAAGGCTTGGAGTTTTACATTTAGCCCTACTGCGCTTTGTTTGGCACATTAAACACAGAACACTAATTACGGTATACTATTCTACTTAAGGGGCTGTCAGCATTTCCACTGCAAAGCCTTCATTTCAGGACTTTATAACACAGTTGTGAGATATTCATTTTGCACTTGAGCTTGACATGCAATGATCTGGCTTTGGCCCAGGTTCCTCTGCCTGTTTGTTTTTTCAGGAGTTGGGGCTTTTGTTGTTGGTCTGGCAGGGGGAGGGCTGAAGACGGGTGGAAAGAATTAACTGCAGGGCATGTCAGACTTACCAAAAGCACAAAAAACCAAAACCACTAGCTGCACAGTTGGTTTCTGTCCCACAGCTACCCAGTGCCTCCCCCTGTTTTCATATGTGCACACAGAACATGCCCTTTTTTTTTAAACAAGCTTTTCTATCCTCTCCCTCCTTTCCAGCCTCAGCCTTCTGTCCCTCAGCACCCAGTGCTAGCAGAGTACTGTCTTGACAAGCCTGGGGACTGAAAATATTCCACCTGCAGAAACAACAGTAGTAAGCCAAGCTCCAACACACGACAGTTCAGAACATCTCTCACAGTAAGTCTTACAAGCCTTGCTGGCTGCCACTGTTGCAGACTCATACCAATTGCCTAACTGACCACAGGAACCACTCCAGGACCATCAAAGTGGTTTCATGCAATCTACCAAACAGAGCTGTTGCAGCATTTCAAGGTGTTTCCAGCCAAAGCTCAATGTGAAGCAGCACTCATGGGGTGAAAGGATTCAGAGCTATGTCTGATTGCTGAACAAGCCCTCACAATTTAGCCAATTTAAATTTAAAAAAAAACAACAAAAACAACCAAAAAAAAAAAAAAAACCCACAAAAAAACCCACACACACCTGACCAGAACATTGTCACGTGCAACAAGCAGCTGCCAATTCTAGGCAGCTTGATTTCATGATAACCACTTCAAGAACATCAAGGAACAATCTCCCACAACACAAATTATGAATGATGCACCTTGGCACAAGAGCGGTAAGGCTAGAAACCGACTCGCCCAAAGGTTTTGAATTGCTGAGTTATGGGCAGTATTACATTACATTTGTAAACCTGCATAAAAGCAGAGGTGGGACGGGGGGTGCTTCAATGGAAATGCTGAGCCTCAGCTCTAATGGCTCTGCCAGGTGTCACTACAACGGTTGCACAGGGGTGTGCATGCATTTCTTAAAAATGATCCAGGCAGTTGAGAGAACTGGGAACAAAACAGGGAGGGAGGCGGAAGAAAGGGGGAATGTGAGCAACCCAGGGTCCCTACAAGCCGTCTCTCCACATGCGCCTGCACACAGCATGCGTGCGTTTGTCCATCTCTCCACACAGCCTCTCTTGCCTGCTCTCCCCACCGTGCTGGCTGCTCTCAGTCCGATTCCAGCTGTCAGGACTGCATTCCCGACCAGTCAGCCCCAGCTGTCAGGGGGTACGTGCTGAATCTGCACTCTGCTGCCTTCTTCATGCCTGGAGTAAGGCAGTCCCAGGGAGGCCACAAATACCACCGCATAGCCCCAGGGATGCGGGTGGGAGGCTGCTGAAAGCACCTCTGCTAGGAACTCAGAACTGTCAGCAGCACACATCTGCAAGTGTGTATGTGGCCCGCAAAAGACACATAGATGGTTAATTTCCTACCAGCTTCTGCAGCATGACCTAGCCATCATTACATAATTACCTTCTGTTTCTTCACTTAACACCAGCGCAATCCCCCATTTTTCTCTTCCCCACCCCCACACCAAGGTCCAATTTCTTCTAAAATACTGCAGGGATGAGGAGAGGCACATGTAACCTTATCAACCCTGGCTAAAGACATCACAAGCAGCGACTTCTCCTCCTCCCATTCAGCCGTCATTCTCACCGGAAAAGTGGCAATGGCTCAGATTTCATGAAAATTTCACAAAATCTTCAGAATACCTGAGCTTCAGAGATACAAGCATGGTGAAGGGACAAAGGGTGGAGTGTGTGTAAATTGTCCACTTCTGTCAGCGTTGCAATGTTGTTGTTCTGACTTTGGTGTGGGGAATTCTTTTTGTCAATATAAGTTTGTGTACACTTTAAAAAAGAAAGTGACATCAAATAGGCCACGTGTTTGCTGGCACATGAAGAGTCAATCCTGATTGATTCCAAACTAAGCATCTGCACATGGAATCAATCAGACCAGCTCCACGGGCAGGCAAGCCCTATGGGACACAACAGAGAGTTGCATCCTGTGTGGGCAGGCTTCAAAGAAGCCATTCCTTAAGCTCTCAGGACCTGGAATTGTGCAGGACCACTTCTTCACAAGGAACAGATTTTTCCAATTTGCAAACATGCATTACTTTTTCATAAGGAAAGAGAGCAGGCAAGATACCAGACTTTACGTAGGGGGCGGGTTTGCCCTCCCACATAGGCAATTTGTCCAGTGATTTTCTTCTTCATAATGGAAAATCAACCAATTCACCTTCCCCTGCACAGACTAAGACTAATCTGTAAAAGGATTAGGTACAAGCAAGGAGTTGCAACATCCTCCTAGTCTGTCCCAACAGAGATCAAAGGAAACAACTTCTAACTTTCTGGCAGTGTTGCATATTGGTCTCCTCCAAATCCATACGCAGAGCCTGAATATAGGCAAAGAAAGTCCTTCAGTGAGAAGAAATAATAATAGGAGGGGAAAAAAAAAAAAAATACGGCTCCCTGGGGCAGCATTCAGTTACTCATATAAGGGTTTGAAATCAAGCAGGCACAAACGGTTCTCTCAGCATAAGGGTCACCGTTTATCATCATTAATCATCACTTCCCAGATAGAAAAGGCTCTTCGCCCTCTTTCACTCAGGCTTTAGCACTCATAAGAAGGAAGAGACAAGAATAAGGAAAAGAGCCAAAAAGGGATGTGGGCACGGACTGGCAAGGCTGCTGCCTGTGCAGCTCTGCCAAAGTCGGTCCCCACAGCCCCGGCCAAAGCTGGGCCAGCTCCTAAATACAAACAGCTGACAGTTAAAAGTCCACAGCTTCATGTCAGAGATAGGCATCCACTCCAAGGAAACCGTGGCAGCTCCACATAACTCCTGACTCCAGAGAATTCAAACACATGGGCCATAACACGGCGTTTTTAATACCGATAGCGCCATGGTGAGGAGCTGCATCCTAAATCACCTCCTGCTGAACCCTATAAACAACGCCTGGGTTCAAACTAAACTTGGGCACGGGGAAGACAGGCTGAAAGAGGGCACAGAAAGCCTTCCTCGCAGTGAACCTTGCCGAGGACAGCCACAGAAAGCAAGCCACATCTCAACACTTCAAGAAAAGCACCATGTTACAAACCTCTTCCCCTTCATTTCTCCTCACTGGGCCTTTTATTTTTTTGGTATAAACAGATCACTGTGCTGTTTGACAAGGCTTGGAGGGGAAACCTGGTGGTTGACCCTGAGCCCAAGAGTAGAATCACACAAGCTAGAGCTATGCAGGAGGCAGAAGCGCCTTTTCATCAGACTGCCTGAGGTGACACTCATAATTCATCTGTTATTTCTTCATTCATGCATAAAGTCCCACTCCAAATCAATCTATTTTTATCCTTCACTGCTGATTTGCACAGCAGTTCTGTCCTAAAAGTCATCAACTGCCAATTTCAAATCTCTAGATTTCATCCCTACCTACCCAGCTTGCACTGCCACGAAGGCAACCACACTGGTCCTCTGGAGAAGGGGACAGCTGTAAATCCTATACTTAAGTCCCTAAGAAAGCTTTAAAGAGACTCTCTGTATGCAAAACCCTCGCCTTTTTATGCCCAGATTCCTCCCCAAGAGCAGGTATCCATCCCCTCCACCGGAGGTTGGAGAGCTCATCCCTCCTGGTGCCCAAAGGCTCCTGCCTGTAACACCTGAACCATGCCAGGACTAGAGACCTTGTCCTCCCACATGTGCATCTCCCTAAGACTGCAGTGATGCTATGGGGAAAAGTACACACTCACATCCTCAGGACATTAGAAAATTTTTTTGTTGTAAACTGATTTAAAATATATTTTAAAAAAACACTTACCAGCAATTTTGCTAAGATTGGAATAAATACAACAGGAGGGACAGAGCGAGTACACGCCACTTATCACATAGACAACATCCCCTACAGAGGAGGCAGGTGGTAAAGAGATTAGCATTCAGTCTTTCCCTAAATGCTGACTGGACTATGTAGTATTTGTTTCATGGTCCTTTGCAAGAAGCCCCAACAAACATGAAGGCCTCTTGTGCTTACAGCAGGCAGCAACATGTACTCTCACACAGCTTGCAATCTATAAAGAGATCAGAGGACTAGGTGGCAAAAAAGCCCAGAAGCACTGAGGCAAAATGTCTTGGTCATGGTCGTGCAACAAATTAGCAGCAGAGCTGGGAATAACCTCACCTCCCTCCCAAATTCCAGCAGCTATCTACTGCACCAACCATGCTGCACCATTGCGGTATCTCACTCCTGCTCAAGGCTAGGGACAGTATTTTTAAAGAATGCTTAAAAATGAATCAAAGGAAAACATGAAAGAGTTCTTTATTTATTTTTTTCCCAACCCAATCAGGATATATAGAAGGAGCCACCCAAGCTTCCCACCCACCCCCAGCTGCCACTCACTGCCTAGCTCTTGGCAATCCCTTCCTTTACTCCTCCCTGCCCTCTGCCCTGAGGAATAAGCTTCTTACAGAAGAGCCTTTATCATCATCTGCACTCCAGGCATCCCAGAATTAAGAAGCTCTTCGCATCTGTCAGTCAACGTGCATATTGAGCACCCAAGAGATTTCTCCTGTCAGCCAGAAAGGAGACCATGTCCTCCAGGAGAAGTGATAAACAGGAATGCAGGCCAAAGATCGAGAAAACAAAACTTAAAGAGAACAGCACAAGCACTGATTTCCATTGCCGCCTCAACAACCCTGCCACCACCTCCTGTTCCAGCACAGCTGGAAAGTCTTTCACCAGTAACACAGTGTCCCCATCACTGCACTTGCTGCTTGGCCACTGGCACGGCCAGCGCCAGCAAACCCACACATGCTCACTGAGGCACACACCACCGGGCCATCCTTCTGCTTCAAAGAGGCACGCTGGTACTACAGGAAAGGCAATCACCATTCACAGTCACAGCTACCCAAGACAGGACTCGGTTTAGTCTTTTCCAAATACTTAACATTTCCTGCAAGTTTTATGGCCTAGACCCAGCACTCCGAAGACCTGAATAACTCCCGCTGTGAGCCAGCAGCAAGAAACACGATGGATCCTCTCTCCCTTACACACACACAGAGGAAACTACCACCAGACAATAAACCACACAGAGACAAGTGGTTATAAAGATAACTACAAAGCAATCCTAAACAAACTCGTTAAATCATTCATTCAGCCCACTTTCCTTCACACACTTTGCCCTTAAATCACTCCTGTGATTTTTTTTCCCCAAGCACCTTTTCAGTTCCTTTTCCTGAAGGAAACAAAGTCTGCAAACAAGAGGCACAATACTCCAAGAGAAGCTGACTTATTTGAGCAGCTCATTAAAGGTGACAAAAAAAAAAAAAAAAAAAAAGAAAAAGGGAGCAGGCAGCCATCTAAGTGACTTAAAATCCTGAGACAGAGGGAGGTAACACTGGAAAGGCAGTCTCCTCTAGCTTACGTTTAGGCTCAGCAGCAGGGGTAACTGGTAGAATTACCAAATGTGAGAACTGAGGAAGGAAACCCACCCTCAGAGGAAGCAATTTTTATCCACAGGCTTAAAACCCCCTTTGTTTTTGTCACCAACTAGCTCCTGCCACACTTCCAAAAAGCAAACCACAACCACCATGTCTTTACTGCCCTTGTTTAGAAATCCAGAAAGCCCTAGGTCCAGGCACAGAACCAGCTCCTGTTCCTTCAGCACTTCACAAAGTACGTCTGTTCTTACATGGTTAGTTGTTAGCAAAAACTGCTGCTGTAAAATATAGAACATAAAAAAAGAGAGTATAGAACTCCAGTCTTCAGCAAAGAGTCAATGCTCCCAGCGCATGACTTTCTGGTCATTCATTTTAGAAACATTCACATACTCTGAAGCATTTAGCAGAATCTGTCTTGGTAAGAAATAACTTTGAGTGACACACGTAGTTCAGAAATACCTGAACTACTAGTCCTAAGTACATTTCTACAGTTTAAACAAAGGATGTAAGAGGCAGACAAACACTTGAAAGGCAAGCAGCGAGACTGCACAGCAAAGCAACGCTTACGAGTCAGAACATCGCTGTTGACTCTCACTTGTACTGAGCCACTATGCTAACCCTGTTCAAATTGCATTTTATGCCCTCCACCAAAAAGACAGCTGTAAAGCTTCTACACAGTTTGTGTCCACTCCTTGCTGTGGTACACCGGCAACCACTGGACACAAGCTTTACTGTCACCCCCGCACAGGCACTGGCCCCTGTGTGAAGTCAGGCTGCAATTCCCATCGCCGACCAGGGAAGAGCTGTCAGATGAAATGGAGCTCATTGCCTGTCTTGAGTTGTAAGAATGCAATTGATGATCTGGAGTGAAAAAAAAAAAAAGCAGAAAGAAATTACTGTAGAGAATTGTTCATGGAGCACTGAACCCTGAAAATCTTCCCACCTGTCCCCAATCTTGACACTCTTCTAATCGTGTCGGTCTGTTTAAGAAAAGACTTCTATCTGCAGACCTTGCCTCTCTTACGTCCTTAGAACATCACATGTTGATACCTGCAATGAAGCACCCAGGAGACAAGATTGTGGAAGGACCTGTTTACAAATTAGCCAAAGACAAACAAGCACTTAAGAGTTTAAAGATGGAATTAACATCAGCCACAAGCAAAGACTAACACTTACCAGCACTTTCTGTTATTTCTGTAGAGGTCACTTCCTACATTTCTTTTGGAAAAAAAAAAAAAAAAAAAATCTATTAGTGACAGAAAGGCCTGCAGGACTTGGCACAATCTGCTACAGCAGCCAAGCTGACCAAGCAAAGACTTGCACTGAACGATCTTACACAAAGAACCAGAAAGGTACTCAGAAATTGCAGTTGTTTCGCTTCCAAGCACTGCCTGGGAGAAGTCCTATAGACACTTCACATGGTTCAAAAGATGACAGCAGCATCCCAATGCACCTTTGAAGCCACACAATGATGTCACTTCAAAATACTGCTCCCTATAAGATGTCACAACACGAGGACCAAGGCAACTAGAAGTACCTGGACTACTTGTCTAATAGCTTGAGCACCGAAATGCCTGCCAGAAAGAGTTCAAGAAAACTCAGCAACAGTTTTGGAGTCACAAAAACCCAAGACACTGTCACAGACAGAACTCCATGGCTTTGGGGGACCAGGTTGCTACAAACTGAACCCTGTGGGATCTCTGACAGATGTTCCATTGAAAAGAAACGAGCTGAGCAACAATCAAGCAGGAAGCCAATGCTCCAGACCCAAGTACATTGCACTTTATGCTCCTCCCTGAAGCATATGGAGTTTTGCTGTTGCTTTCAGCCACCTTCCCCAGCCTTTTCCACTGAAAGTGGAGCACTGGGAAGTCTTCTTGAATCAGCTCTAAGGAAGGGAAGCCCTGGTGCTACCCCTTTCTCCTATTTATACCAACAACATTAGTGCAACAGTTCAAACATATTTTATATATAGCTCTGTGGCTTATTTCCAGGCAGAAGTAACTCAATGCTGGTGTACATATGTTTAGACCACAGCAATTGGAAAGAATGTCCCATAAATGCTGTTAACTGCTGCTCCACTGTGACCAGAACAGGCTCTACCACTGCAGAAATACAAGCCGCGTTAGGAAAAAAAAAGAAAGAGTCATCCACCCAGAAGCTAAGCAAGCCACTTGCCACCTGCACAGCACTGACAGACTTCCACTATAGCCCCAACAGATTTATAGCTTTAAATTAACAGCCAGCTCTTGTCACATCAAGATATAGTGCCTGACTGCTAAGAGACCACATAGAGGTGACCAGGGTGTGGGCCAGCATAAGGGCTGACATGCAATACATAAAGCATCTGCCAGTATCCACTTGCATTTTAAAATAATCTTATAAACATAAAGGCTGGACAAACAGAAGAGTCAGATTTGCATAGTCCTATTTGCAAACCCTGCTTGTACTGAAAACATCAGTAGTGCCACCATGTTTTAACGAGTCTGACTTTAGTCCAATACCCTAAGCTCACATACTGAAAAGAAACAAGAAGGGCAAGGTGCAGGAGCCACGGATCGACATCCAAAATGTACTTCCCTTGGTACTGGCTGCAGGGACTTCAGTGGCACATAGAGGAGAGAGGCACCTGCTCTAAACCCACAGGACACTGATCCCACTGCTAGACTTAGGTTTTAACATGACCCCAGGTGAGCCAGACCCCAGGCAGCAGCCCACAGGGAGACAGGTGTCTGCAATATTCCCTCTCCTAAAGGAGGATGCTTCTGCTACCACATGTAGACAACCACCAGCTGATAATTACCATGCCTTTCACCAGACTGTCCCTCTCATGGGCTGCAAAGACAGCTCCACCAGTCTTCCCAGACTACATTAAAACAACCTTGCATCACATTTTTCTTTGGAACAGCTAAATATTAACATGTTCTAAGAAAAAATACATATATGTCTTGCCTTTTCTTATTTCTGAATCCAATGGGACTGGACTTTAAAGAGGAGCAAAGCATAATCAACACTTCAGAAGTATCTATAAAGGCACCAGCATCTTTGGTTATGTGATGTGGAAAAGTTAATGACCACCATCTCAGGCCTCCGCAGAGACAGGCGTCTCTTGTCCTGGAGGTTAAATAACCTAGCTTTATCCTTGCGTAAACCTGTTTGTAACTTCAGGGATAAAACTGCCCTTCCTGAACACGTCAGGTCAGCATCTTGCTTGGATCAGAAGAGGCTCTGCCAAGGAGCCTCTAACTGGGGAGAAAAGGGGAAACCAAGTACATATTTTGGGATAGATGATGGAGGTACAAAAGAAGAATGGAATTTTTCTGGTTAATTGTTTATTTGGTGGATGGGAAGCAGGGAAAGAGAAACAGTCTCTGTTCTGGGCTTCTCAGGACTGGTAACCCACATGGCCAGGGAATATGGATTAATGGACAAAGTGCAGCTGGTCAAAACAACATGATGAAGACACCTGCATGATATAGATATCAGGGATGCACACACATACAGTTATGTGTATGAAATGAATTATCATACATAGAGTCTGATCTTGCAATCAGCCACAGAGGCACTTATCTTTACGCCCACTGGGTGAAATGGAACTACTCACACTCATACTACCTCACACAAAATTAAGCACATGCTTGTATCCACAGGAATGTCACCAGCGTTTGCATTGTTTTCTTTCAAACCCTTCAAGGTCATCATGACTGTAAAAATGTTACACGAAGCCTTGTGCAAGACTTTGTGTACGTAACAGCTGTAACACAATACCAGTGGGACCTTATAGGCAGGGGAAAAGGGTGGGCTGTACGTTACTGTATTAGCAGGCACACTAAGAAAAGTAACATACGCTCCACCAGAATTGAATATGTTCTTCCTATTAAATACACTCAAGCAGAAAAATAGAAACATACTCACACCATCATGCAACCAGGCCCCAGCATTTAAGTATGCTCTACAATGCAAAATCCTGCTTGGCAGCTGTTTACAGCAGTTTCCTTTCTGAGGATCTGAGAAAAGCATCCACATTAAATCACAGTGGAGAATGGGAGGGCAGGACATGGGACAGAAACCAGGTGGCAGACCTGGAAGTAAATCCCTCTTCCAGAGGGATGGCCACAACAGGTAGGCAGCGTTCCCTCTGCTGCCCAGAGACAAGACCCCCCTCCCCAGCACAGGAAATCACCCACTTTGGCATTTTATAATGGATTTTGCTTCTAAGCCCTTCCTTATGCCCCAACTGCTTCCGCAGCTTACACAGATCGCTGATGATTTACAGTTCTGCCACGTCCTCAGCACGAGAGCTCCCCAACTCAAGTAATCCCAAATGCTACACAAATGTGCTCCAGGCCCACGGCTCCCTGCCCCGCAGCCCAGGGCAGGAACGCCAGCTCCACTCTGCCTGCAGTTAGTGTTCCTTACACCGCCACCTCCCCAGCCGGGGCTGCTGGCTAAGGGGAGCCGGGCTGCTCCTCCCAGTGACACAGGCCCTAAGTGCCAGAAAAAGCTACCCGCAGAAAGCGTTTCTGTTGCTTGCCAACGAACCTTTAAGCAATAGGTGATGACTGTTCCCAATTGTTTTTAAACCTCTGGAAAGCACTGACAGCAAAACTAAATGCCTTATCGCAGCAAGCACTCTCCTCTTCCTGCTGGAACATCACAGGGCTCTCCACAGCGAGCAGTACTTCACCCGTGGTAACCCGAGCTCCCCAGGTGCCCTGTAAACCACTTTTCTTTAAAAAAAAAGAGACAGATTTCCACAAACTGAAGTGGATCTAACGGGGCAATTCAGTTTCCTTGGCAGAGACAAAGCGCTGGAAGCTGCCCCCTGCATCCGTGCGACCGCATCCTCTGCCGCAGGGGACGGTGCCGCTGCCCAGGCAGCCCGGAGCACTCGCTCGGCCAGCCCCGCTGGCCACCCGCGGCCTGGGGCACCGCAGCCCCGCCGAGGGGCCGGGCGCTGCCGGGAGACAACGCACACTCAGCATATTATATAGGGTTTGTCTAGACTAGAACTTGGTTTGTCTGGTTTTTTCCAAAACCTGTTTAAATTAGAATCACTGAGGTTGGAAAGCCCTTTAAAATCATCAAGTCCAACCATTACCGCAGCCGTGCCAAGCCCGCCGCTAAACCGGGTCCCTAAGCACCGCCTCTGTGTGTTGTTAAACACTTCTGGGATGGTGATTCGAACACTTCCCTGGGCAGCCTGTCCCATGCTGAGCACCCCCTCAGTGGGGCAGTTGTTCCAAACACCCGATCTACATCCAACCTGAACCTCCCCTGGGGCAGCTGGAGGCCGTGTCCCCTTGTCCTGTCGCTTGTTCCGTGGGAGCAGAGACCGACCCCCCCTGCCCACAGCCCCTGTCAGGCAGCTGCAGGGAGCGACCAGCCCCCCCCAGCCCCCTCCTCTCCAGGCTGAGCCCCCCCAGCCCCCGCCCGGCTCTGGACACGCTCCAGCCCCTCAGTGTCCCTCCGGCCGTGAGGGGCCCAGAGCTGAGCCCAGGGCTCGAGGGGCGGCCTCACCCGTGCCGAGCGCAGGGGGACGGGCACTGCCCCGGCCCCGCTGGCCACGCCGTGTGGGACACCAGCCGGGGCGCTGCTGGCCTCCTGGGCACGCCGCAGGGCCCGGGCCGCGCTAGGGGCGCGGAGCCGCAGCCCACCCCGCCGCGGACACTGGCAGAGGCAGCGCCGCGCGCTCGGCGCGCCCAGACGCCCGGGGGCGGGGCCAGAGCGCCCCCCGCCTCCCACTGGCTGGCGGCCTGTCCACGGCGGCGGGGGGCGCAGGCCCCGCCCCCCCCGCGGCGCGGCGCAGGGAGCCCGCCCGGCCGAAGCCCGCCCGCCGCGGGGCACGGAGCAGCCGGGAGGCGCCCGGCCACCGCACCGCCAGGCTGGCAGCGCGCAGGCAGGCCGGTCCGCGCAACGGCAGCCCCGGTGCTGCGCCGCTCGCCGGCTGCGCCCCAGCCTACCGCCCGGCAGAAGGCCGAGGCAGCCCGCTGGCTTCGCGGAAGGTGGTGCTGGCTCTCGGGCCCTCCTGGGCAGAGATGGCCGTTCGAGGGCCCGGAGCAGCTGCCACGCACCGCAGAGACAGCCCAGGCACTGCATCTTCTGCCCTGCCTCCCACCGATGGCTCCGTTCACAAAGTATGGATCACAGGTCTCGGAAAGCAAAAAGCTTATCTGCATCCCCACTACAGAAAGCTGGCCAAGAGCTTCGCGAAGCAAGCCTCTGTCAGCCCCCCACCACAGCGGCGATGCAGGAGACCCGCTCTTCCAGACGTTATGGCCATCACCACAGCCAAAGCAGGTGGCAGCGAGGAAGCTGAGGCAAGCTGCCTCTAGCCCAGAGCACCCTGCCCGCCCTCCTCCCCCAGCGCCAGTTATTCACGCCGCTGATTGCATGTCAAAGACATCTCAACAGCTTAGCTCGGGAAGCCTGCAGAGACATGCAACACAAGCCGTGGATTATCAGGACGATTATCCTCCCAGTGCACGAGAGAATCCCAATTCCAGCCTCAAAAGCAGCTCAGGCTTTTCAAAACAACTACTTCCACTGAGGCCCACTGCACGCTCATCAGAAATACTTGTTAATGCATTTCATTAAAAGCGGTTTATGTCATCCCATCCCCATTCCCCTCCGCAACCACTCCCTACAGCAGGGTTCAGGCACAGGCTGGACAAACACCCTCCAGCTAGCCCCCACGGTTGGGCAAGGGACGCAGAACCATTTCTGAAGCCTGTCTGGCCGTGATTCAAGGCAAGAAAACCAGGTGAGCTGGGACAAGAAGGGACTGAACGAATGAAGCAGATCCCAGATTTATCCATTCCAGTTTACAGTCAGCAATGCTTTTGGACTCAGCTGCTCAAGAAGGATGACACCCCAAAGCAGGTTTGAAACAACTGCGCTTGGGACCACTATATCTAGCTCAAAACTGGGAGGTAAGCCAAATGCAAGGAGTTATGCAGCTGTTCTAAAACCCTGGATGCTGGGACACCTCGCAATAAGTGGGTAACTATCCTGTCTGGTTTCCATTGAGGGGGAAAAGGCTCAGAGACAGTCTGCAGCACACAGCACAGAACCCAAAACGATTAATAGCATTTAAAAAAAAATACACAGCTCTGTCTCAAGGTTCACTCTACCATTACACATTTCAGCAGCACAGAAGTGTTGGTGAGGAGCGTGAAAAACATCACTCTTAGCCCAGACAAAGCTCTTGCAGAAAAGATGCTAATATTGATGCAATGTAATTGGCAAAAAGAAGTCCTTTTACTGGTATAGCCTGTTTCTTTGAGGGACAGGATCATTCAATAGACTCTTTTGACGCTGTGTCACCACGAAGACAGCTTGTCGTGGAAGCTCAGCTTGCAAATTGTTTCTAAACACAGGCAAGTGCTTAGCCAAGTACACCCCTACACTCATGCCCACTCTGGATACCTCCAACACCATCCCCATCCCCTTACAGTCCAGGTCACAGCCCCACAGTACAGCCATGGCTGAAACACTGAGCACCGAGGGTTGCCACCAACAAAGGAGGCAGGTCTTGCACACACTCCTTGCACCCTCAGTCCTGTTCAATGTTTCAGCAACTCCAGCATCTAGACTGCATCAGGGACTGTGCAATGAACTCAAGTTCCTTTGGTGCAAAGTCCTGGCCTAAGCAATGGCGCTTCCCCCCCTTCAAATGAAAGCATCCCTAATACAAACAAGACTTCAAAGGCAAGCAGCCCCTTATGTGCTACTCAGAGGTGAGTAACTGATTTCAAAGCCCTTGGGAGAGCTCAGAGGCTACCACTGTCGAGCACAGGAGACGCAGATAACACTTCAGGACTGGCACTTCAAACAACAACTGCCCTGTGCCGGGCCTGCCTGCCGATAAGGAAGGATTTCTGAATGGGCAACACTTTTTCACAGTGCCTACTTGGAAGAAAAACAGGAGCAAAGAGCTTTACAAGTCTGTATCCCTCAATCCACTGACACTGCCATAAAGTTGCCTTCTCCTTTCAGAAACTCCTCCGTCTGCCTGCTCTCAAGCCATTTGTTAGTGTTATGACTCTCTACCACTATGCAACCTCCAATAACCTTCTTTCTTCCAGAGAAAGGAGTCTCTCTGGATCCATGAGGGGGAAATTTCAGCCTAACTATGCGAAGTGTTTAGGAGATGCAGAAATTAAAAAAACATCACTGTAAGGAAAGAATGCCATTGTTCAAATTCCACCAGGTATGAGATCTCCTATTAGTTGTTAAATCACATCAGCCTTCTTGACCAGCCGTGAGTTTTAATACTGTATTTGGGAGAACAAGCAGGACTGGGTTTTATTGCTATTGACTTGGAAACACTGAATACACCAGCAGTTCATAGGCTGTTCTATAGTACTATTTTCAATCAGTTTCCCCACAGTAACTAACAACAGTACTGGTCTCCTGGGACACTAGCAAAATTACAAGGCTTACTGGGGTTTCCACAGCTCTAATTCATATGGTGCTTAATCTGCTTGAGCCTGTTGGAAAGTCATCATCACCAAAGCTACTGAAATCATTAGTGACAATGGAACCAAGTCAGCATTTACAACAGCACAACAGTCTGGGACTTTTAAGCAAATAATCCTAAATGAACACACAGTCCTCACATGGGAAAGGTGAGAAACATCCCTGGTAATCTGCAAGAGGCTGGGCTCTGTGGCTAAGGCTAAGATTTGGCCTCAGAGGATCAGGATTCAATTTCTACATCTGCCTCAGACTTCCTGAAGGAGTTTGGAGCCATGTCTGTACAGGAAAAGCATATCCCGTTCCCCCTGCACCTTTTTTTTTTTAAGCCTGAAGCTCCTCTGGGCTGGGTCTACTTTGTCATGTGTCTGTCCAGCGCTCACCAAAGGAAGGTAGTGATGGGGTGCTCCTGCAGTCTATGGTCATACGAATACTAGCAGTGACTCACCTTTGCGCCAATATTTTTGAAGACAGATCACATGGCACAGATCCACTGCTGGTTACAACAGCCGCAGGCCTCAGCTATATTTTCCTTGCACAACATGCAAACATGCTCAGGGCAAGGCTAAGCAGCACTGTGGTGAAAGCAAATAGTGGGAGGTTTTCTCTGAATTGCAGTAGCCACCCTTCGGTGGGCACAGCCTCAGCAGAGTCTGCAGGGTTTCAGGCACAGGGACCAGCCCACATCTGAAGCTGGAAACCAGAACAGAAAGCATCCCGCAACCCTGCTACGCACGTACAGGAGCCCTCAGAGACTTGCAGCTCTGCAGAGGCAGGTACATCAGACATAAAAAGAAGCCTGAAGTGACTGAAACTGGGCTTGGTGCTAGTTAATTATTTAGACCTTAGCTGGGATCACTCAGCACTAATGCCAGGGCTCCATTCTACTAAGCACCGTTTGAGTGCCATGTAAGTGCCACTCCCTGCCCCAGACAGTGAGACAAGAGACCTTTTAAAAAAGCCAAAGACTAGCTAGTGCACGCTGTTTGCTTTCACTCTCACAGAGAGAGCTGTACCAAGACTAATCAAGCAACTTCTCCCTACGACCTGATCAACAGGAACCAAAATATCTACTCAGATTCACCAGGCCAACAAAATGCTGATCATCGCTTTCTCAGCTGGAAACGGAGGTGATGCCCTGCAGTTGCTTTCCACTAGACACAGAGGGGAATGAAATAATACACAGGCTCTTGCAGACCCTTGATGATACAAAAGCAGATAGTGGCCCAACCTGGCTGGACTCCCAACCATCACTTCAACTGTTCTGTCCTCCTGAAATTAATGAGGCAATACACCACAGGTAGTACCAAGCACACAGCTAGCGAAACAGATGGCACACTTTGGAGGATGTCCCTTTCCACTGTGTCCGTGGATGCCTTTCTCCGCCACACCTCCATACGCCACAGCGAACAACAGCTCTGACCAGCCAGCAGCAAATGTACCACCTGCAACATCTCTGACCAGCCCTGACCTCTGCCATTTTACCATCCCAGCCAGGTCTTTGGCGAAACCCTACATGCTTCACAGCCCACTGCAGAACAACAGCCACCAAGCAAAAGGGGGTCATCAGTCTATATGTGTACAGCTTATCCAGCACAGCAGGAACAGAGTAAAACCTGCTTACGAGTCTGTCCAGCCAGGTTAGCTAAGTCCCACGTGCCTTCTCGGAATACCCAGCTCATCTGAAGGAGGTAAAGAACAATACGCAAGGCGAGGCCTCAGCAGCTCTAAAAGACCACCCAGGTAAGGAGCATATGAGCACCCAGGGAAGCAAGACCCATTTAAACCCACCAGGCAAATGACCTGGTTTGTGTTATTTATGCTGACTGCACCCCAGCTGTTAGCACATTGTCGCTCTCCCCCCGTCACGGAGAGGTCTTCCTGGTGCCTCTTACAGTAAAGACAGCACATTGTTTAGGGGTGGTTAGAAGGGCGGATCTTTCCAGCAATCTTGTCTCAAAATTGGCAAGAAGGATCACAGTGGTTCATGGATACTGTTGCAGGCTACAAAACCAAACATGTCAAACTGTTATATCCTTTTATACCCACCATACTTCAAGAACTGAGAGCAATCGGTGTTACAGTCCTCCAGCAGAAAAGCTTTGGCTTTGATATGCCCTGTGGCTCTAAGTCACGTTCAACACTCATGTTTGGCTCCAACTCAGGCCAGGAGAGCTAGCCAGATCACTCTGTAATTTCAAGTCAAGGCATAACATTCTTATAGCAAAGAATGGAACAAGGAAAATCTGTGTGTGAAATGAACACAGGGTCATCCTGAGCACTGTGTATTTGAGGATGGGGTACAGGGGACAAGAGCAGCCCCACAGGGAAAGATTCAGCCCCTAAGCTACGAGACTCTCAGTTGTTCCACTGACAATCCACAGATACAGACACGCCACCGAAATGCAGGTCTGGCTGCGGAGAAGCTAACCAGCCTCCGTTCTCCGCTTTAAGGGTCGCTGTTATAAGCCTGACCAGACACAGACAGGAAATCCCCTCTGCCTCTGGACAGCAGCCCCTAGGCTGCTGGAGCAATTGGGTGCGTTCAGACTGAGCGGTGCAGAGCTGGGAGAGAGATCCCTAGCTACCAGCTGGGGCCAAGCAGCATTCGTGGAGGCTGAAGCAGAACAGGCACAGCAGCAGAAGGCCAGACCAGGGCTAGAGGCATCCTCTCAGCTGTGCCACTGGCTGTGCTGGTCCCAGTGCTGGCGGTCTGAGCACCACTCAGACTCCAGTGGAGTGCAGAAGGGCAATACTGCCTGAACGGCTCCTCAAAAGCACTACCATTATGTGAAAGACCCTTCCAAATCCTGCCAAAACAGAAGCTTATGACAGCATCAGACAGGCTGCTCTCTACTTCACCCACAGAGTCAGGCTGCTCAGCCCCACAGCCAGCTCCCTGGGAAGTTCTGCCCATGAGGAACCCAGCACGTTCTGCTGCTGCAGGACCAAGTTGTACCCAAAGACTTACAAAGAATCCCACTCCTCAACAAGCCTCAACTTCACCTTAAATGATTTAATAAGAGGTGATGATTTCTGAAGCGTTTGTATCAGTGAATCAAACTTGTGGGTTTTGGTTCTGCTCCAGTTCAGGTTCAGCAGTTCTCTGCTGATCTGGTTAAGACCAGTAGTGGTCTAAACTGATTCAAGTTGGAAGCTACAATATTTTCAAACAAGAAGGCCTGTGTACTGAGGGCAGGAAGCCACAGCCAGGCCAGAAACATTACTCCACTCTCCTGTGTCCAGGACAGCTTGTGGTCCTAGCTGAGCCCTGCAGCTTCTCAAGGGATTGAGGAGCTGGAGAACTGCATTAGGAACACAAGGGGCAGGGCAAGGCATGAGGGGTCTCAAGCTTCCATGGATCCGCTTCCCTCTTAAATCTGTGTCTGCTCGCTGGCAGGACACAGAGGTATGCGTACATGTTTCTGCTGCCCTAACAGGGAAGCTCCCATCAGGGAGCCCAGAGGCTGGCAGTAAGAACAGACCATGCCTCACCAAAGGACGACAGGAAACACTGTCCCACTAGGAGCTACTTAGTCAGGGCTCATTTTCAGAACAAAAGCTCTCAAAAAGGTTTTGTGGAGCCACCCAGTCCAACCCAGCATCATGGAGCAGCAACAGGCGCTCCAGCTGCACATGTTTGCACGACACTTGGCAGGGGAGAGACCACAATACAACAGTCCCCGTGCCGAATGACTTCCTGCTGGGGAATGTCAGGTTTTAGTCGAAGCGTTCTTTCCAACTTGGCAACTTGAAATATTTCTGGCTTAGAAAAAAAAAACAAGAGAGATCAAAGAAATATGCAGCAAATTCCAAATCTGTGTGGTTTTGTGTTTGGGTTTTTTTGACCCACTAGCTTACCTTCTTCGGGAAAAGCCTGTAGCAGACTTCGTAGCAATTTGTTTCTACATTGATATTCATAATCTGGTTTGACTGAGTATACCCGCCACACGTACACTCTACAATAGGCACAGCTACATCAGTTTAAAAGATGCTTATATTGTTAAGCTGTACTCTTGTGAACATGAACAGTCCCTGCAGGAACTGTACCTGTTCAGGTGCATGACTTCTGTAAGCAGAGAGATTTACATAGCCAAGCTGCAGGGCAGTACAGCAACCAGGACATTTTAGCAATGGGAGACAGCTTGACCCTTAACTTCCCCACTGTCCTGCTAGTGCCACTCATTCAGGGTGATCGATGCTGCCTAAAGGCACTCTGTGCCCAGTTTTTAACCCTGCATCTCTACTGGAATGACAAGCACGGTGACGAGATGCATGGCCGGGTTTCTGGTAGGGCTAGTAATCATCTAGAAATTGAACACAGGCCAACCAACTTATCTGAGGAAATTTTAGCTTCCAGGCACCACACAGACACATTACAATCCCAACAATCAACAGGTCTAGACTGAAGTCACTGTACTCTGGGTCTATATTTGTTCAACACAAAAACCAGAGATCTGGAGAGGACAGAAAAAGTGGATTTGAGCCACAAACATCAGAAGACAAAAACAGAAAAGGTCTAAACAGAGTTAGTCAGACGGCAACAAAAATCAGGACTCCCACAAAATATAAGTTGTTTCCAAAAAGCAGCAAGAAAACAAAACACTACACCCAACTTGCCAACAAACTTTACTTAAAGAGCTCCCATTCCTTCCCCTTATTTTATTTATTATTTCTTTCAAGTATCAATGATTATGTATTGGTTCCTTAGTTTTACTCCTGTAGAGATCTCCTGTAGCTGTTCCGTAAAACCAGGCATTAAAGTATAGGCAAGAAATAAGTCCTAATAAAAGTCACAAAACAAGTTCTCTCTTGTACAGCTCCCAAGTAACACACTGCAAGTCCTGCACAGCCATCATGCAAAATATCTCTACTTACACACACTCCCCCTTCCAGAGCAATGCACAAACAGGTCTGCGGAGCCAGCCTCCCACAGCCTGCCCACATCCAGCCTGGCATTACATGTCTGCTTTGCTGTAAGGAGCCAATTTTCACAGGGCTTCTCTTCAGCATGACAAACTGTCCAAGGGGTCTGTCCCTCACCGCTGAGACAGCCTGGCAGGCTTCACACCACCAAAGGGTTGTTTAGGAAAGAGCAGGGACACCATGGACACTTTGCACTCGTGGGGAGAAAATCACAGCACTGGAAGCTGAGGCAGTCCCACTGAGGGTACTTGTCCATCTTAAATTGAGCAGCTGGTTGCAATAAAGCTCAAGGGACTCAGAGGAACCACAGGGCTGTTGAGGGCTTGCTCTTCACCTACATCTGCACATACAAAGCACACTATCACCTTTCAGGCATTAACTTAGCGCCGCAGTCTTACTCCATCCTATGCAACCAAGCAGCATTCAGCATAGGTGACCAGCCAAAGCTATCAGCTTCATAGCCCCTTCCATATTTCATGTGACTAGAGTCACATGCATCTCTTGGAGCAGTCATTTCTCAAAAAGTCCAAGAGACAAAGCAGCCTGAAAAAACCCTCTCTGCAGGTCAGCAAGGATCCTTCAAAAGCGATGTGTATGATGCTCAGCTTCATTTCCAAAGGATTTACACTCACAACAAATTGGAGACTGAGAGGATCTGTTTCCTGCTATTTTAGAAAAGTAGTGCTGCTTCTCACCTTGGAAGGCAGTGGAGCACACACATAGCAGAGGGAACATCTCCACAGACATCCAACATATGTTGGATCTTTGGTAAGGGGCCCACTCCTTTTTGCCTTGCCTGCTCCAGCTGTCCCGCTGAAGGCAGGCCATAACTCACTTGAGGGAAATTCAGAGCAGATTGCTTTAGGAAACCAGCACCAGCACCTAACTCCTCATCCTGACAAATTGCTTCTGCCAGCAAACTCCCCATCGATTCCTTTGCATCTCACTGATAAACTGCTTTTACTAACAAGATACACAAAATCCAGCCCTCAAACCCTAATTTGATGGTGTTCGAATGAATCCACGATATCCCTAGGGGATCAGACAGCCCTGGCTGCACACTGGAAGACAGCACAAAGGATACAACGGAGCTCCTCCAAAACTCATGTCAAAGCAAAACAAAATGAAACGGGTATCAGGGAACAGCCAGCATACGTAGCAGCAGGTCCCAGCTCTGAAAAGGAGTGTGCAGCCCTCAGCTCCCGTTCCTAGAGCCAGAATCCAGTGCCTGCTGTAGTACATGGTGGTACAGGTGGCTTTTGGCTCTTTCAACAGAGGTCTCTGCAGAACAGAGATCAACAAACTGCTCCTCAGCAACAGCTGCAAAGTACATTTCACTGGCAGTCCACAGGCTGCATTAAATGCAACACATTGCACACACCGAGGTCATGCACAAACACCAAGGACCCTCCTCTTAACAACTTTGAGGAAGCCGAGCAGGTTTTTCTCTTGCTTGACAAAAGAAGTATATTGTGTTCCTTGGTATTAAACAGCCATCTCAGGGAAACTCTGACCTGAACCAAGAGTTCTGAGACGAGGACTGCAGGCTGGGGACAGGCCATTTAAGTAAGGTGTCATTTATTTCCCCTGAAGTTTTAATCACACTCTTCACCCTGAGAGAGAAATTTTGAAGCAGTACTGTTTTGAGACAAATGAATGTGCTTTCCAGTCATGGATTACAAGCATTTCTTATTTATTAGTGAGTCTTCACAAGATGGGAGGGATTAAGCTTTCTACTTATGTGGAGAGCGAGCTATGCAAAGGCTGTGGTTTGCCCAGGTTTACAGGTGAATCAGTGGCAGGGGGAGAATGAGGAGCCCTGACTCAGAGGCACCTGCTGTCAGCACAAGGCAATGCCATCCAGCTCCTGTTCTCCCTGCAGCTGGGGTTAAGTCATCCTCCTCTCCTCATGACACCAGTCAATTCCCAGTGAGTGACTGGCAGGAATTCTCCACGCCACCAAGAAGAATGATGGATTTTTCAGGTAGAAGCAATGACGCCCCAGACAAGACATCCCCAAGGGAAGCGGAGCTGAGGCACACGGAGGAGGAACACAGAGGAAAGCTCATCCAGCAGGCCTGTGGAACACAGACCCCATCTGAACACTCACCTCCGAGACATATCTCACATCCTCCATCTTTTGGATCCTCCTACCCTTCCCCACATGCTCACAGAACACTCTTTTGCAGGGTTGAGAGCAAGTGCTTACAGAGATGAACAGGCTCTTGTGTCTCATTAGCTGCTGGTAATGGAGGTTAGCAGTTGGGAACATGGAGGAAGAGGCAGAATTCTATTTCTCCTGTCAGGCATCCATAACAACACACACCACAATGCACGAAATCCCAAAAACTTTCTGATACAGACCCAGTACGTACCACACAAGTGAAAAGAGTGTGTCTCAGAAGTGGGGATCTGGGCTTTAGCAAGGATCCACAGTGCAGTAAAGACCCCAACTAAAAGACAGACTACAGTCATGTATCAGTTGCTCTGCATCACTCTACAGTTACACCAGGTCTCCCACAGCAGTATTGTTTGCACAGACAGGACCTTAGGCAACAAAGTTAAAGCATGCCGGCCGCACCACATGGCACTCACCTTGCTGCCTATATCTTCACGCTTGTTCCCAGGCTTGCTTCTCCTCAGCTTAATGGAAGGGGAGCGAAGTAGGTTTTTGATCCGACTTGTTATTGTAGACCCTTCGACCGACATCATCTTCAGGTGCCAAGAGGGTATTCACCCCACAGGCAAACTGTGCCTGGGGAACGAGCCCAGGTTTGAGGCAGGAATACCAACGTGCTCAGCTTTGCTCACACGCGTTCACATATCTCTCAGCGATTCTGCTTGGGAGCTCCACTCCTGTTACACCACAAAGCTATTAACAGAGGCTGGCAGGCTTTCCTTTTGCAGAGTCCAGAGGATCAAATCAGCAGTAACCTAAACTGAAAGATGCCCCTGTGAGTCAATCCGGCATTTGCAATAAATTCTAGCCTCGTTCTTCACCAAGAAATGCCAAAGGCAAGAGTTTACTGGTGGGCACAACATTACTTATTCTCGGAGGCTTCCGCAAAAACTATCATCCTTTAAGTATCAATTAGCACATCTAAACCAATGCCCTGATCCAAAATTTAGACATTTTGCACTTCAGTATCGCCTCACAACAAAGGCAAAGCCTCGTGCCACGGGAGCGGCTGTGGGTGCACCCAACCCCACCGCTGCCCCACAGGCACCCACCGCACCGCACCGCGCCCTCGCGGCCCGCAGCGCTCGGTGACCGAACGGCAAGCCGCGGAAGCCCACCGAGAGCAAACGCGGCGAGTTCCCCACTCACGGTCTGGCTCTGCTCGGAGCACACATCTGCAGCGGGTGCCCCGAGGAGGCAGGCGGACCGCACGGCACCCCCGCCCCCGGCACGCCGCCCGCGGCCGCAGACCCCGGCTCGCCCCCCCGCGGCCCGGCCGGCTGGAAGCCCCCGCTGCAAACGGGGGCGGCGGGAAGCGGGCGAAAAAGGGGGGAGGAGGGGGAGCGGAAGGTCCGATCGGCACAGCCGCCAGCCCCTCCCGCTGCGGCCTGCGGGGCGCCCCCGCCCCAGCCCCCGCCCCCGCCGAACCCGCCGGCTCAGCCTCTCCTACCTGGCGCCCAGGAGCGGCTCCGCCGCCGAGGCCGGCGCCCACGGTGCCCCGCAGCGCCTGCCCATGCAGCCGGCCTCCCCCGAGGAGGGGCCGCGGCGCGGGCCGCCCCCGCGGGCGGGGCGGGGGCCGTACCCTCGGCGGCGGCGGCGGCAGGGAGGGGGCGGCTCCGCAGCCTCAGGACTCGGCCAGGCGCGGGGGGCCGAGCCGCCCGCCAAGCCCCGCGCCGGCCGCAGCGGCCCAGAGCCGAGCGCCCGCCCCGCCGCCCCCCCCCGGCAGCCCTGCGGCCGCCCGCCCGCGCTACGGCGGCCCGCGCGGGTCAGGCCGCGGCGCGGAGCGGGGGGGCGGCGGAGGGACACGGGGCAGGGATGCGGCGGAGGGATCGCGCCGCGCAGCGGTACTGGGGCTTTGAGGGGGCACCGGGGCTTTGAGGGGGCACCGGGGCTCTGAGGGGGCACCGGGAGCGCGGCCCCCAGCCGGCAGACGGGCCGGACCCGCGGGAAGGCGAGGGGGCGCAGTGAGGCGCCCCGCCGTGCCCGCCCCCCTCAGGGTCGCCCCCCCCCGCCTCAGGGCCTCGGGCCGTGTGCCCCCGCCTCCCCTCAGGGCCTCCCCCCCTCAGGGCCCTAGGCTGTGTGCTTCCCCCCCTCAGGGCCCTCACCACCCTCGGGGCTCTGGGCTGTGTGCTCCCTGCCGCTGTCCCCATGCCTGGGGCAGGGGGTGCTGCACCGCCCCGCCAGCCTCACGCACTGGGGAGCCATTTCTGGCTCGGTGTCACAGCCTGCCAGTGCTGAGGGGACCCCCCCGGGGAAGTGACAGGGCGGGGGGCTGGGGGGCTGCTGTCCTGCCACCCCGGGTGGGAGAGGGGACAGCGGGGTCAGCCCGTGCCCGTGTGCTGTGGGATAGCCGCGCTGGCCTTGCCGCACACAGCATTGCCATGGCACCCGTGGGGTCTCCAGGCCTTCTTGAGGGCCATGGTGCTGAGGGTGCTTCAGGAAAGATGTGGGTCCTGCATTTTGCTACAGAGGTGAGAGTGTTGTGTGAGCGCCTTACTGCCGGGTAGGCTGGCTCAGGTGGTGCACATCTAATGCTCTGTGTCCTTTACTGGGGCTACAGCAGTCACAGAGCTAGCCAGTGTGGAGGCTGCCAGCAAAATCAAACCCATGGCAGCTGAGCTGGGTGTTACTGGATGACCATGGGACCCCACAGCCTGGTACAGTGTCCTGGTAGCACTCCAGATGTTCCCACCTGTTCCAGGAGGTCCTGGAACTCCTTCTTCCATCAGCTCTCCCAAGTTTTTGCCGGGAGCCGGACAGCCCACTGTCACATCAAGATGCAGGGATGGAGCCCACGGAGTCACAAATGTGGACGCTTGCGTGCTGGCTCCTGGCAGGCGAGGGCCTAGCAGCAAACGTACAGCAGGCCAGCAGGAAGGCTGTGCTCTGTAGCTGCCCAACACCTGTTCCCCACGGGAGAGTTCAGAAGCCACTGCGCTGGTTCTTGTGCTTCCCAAGTGGGGACAGGCAGCTGCCCTGCCACGCCATGGCAGCTACTAACCACGTGAGAGGAGACGGGGGGGCAGATTTCACCGGCCACCAAGTCTGAATGGATATCAAAGGGCGTACATTTAGGATGTAACCCTCTCTCTAAGAGTTCAAAGAGACTGTGTGTGTCCACACTGGCCTAACATACCAAAACATACCACACCAAAGGCCTACAGGCAGGGAAAGAAAATAAGCACTTCTTAGGATGGGAAAGTCCTGCTAGCACCCCCTTCCTTCACATGCTCTGCCATTTATTGGAATCTGTCCTCAGAACATCTTTCCCGCTCCCCATTTCCCATTGTGGGTGCCCACCCCCCCTTCCCATCTTTGGTGACTGTCCCATCTTCAGTGACTAATTCAAGCCCAGAGTACCCACAGCAATCGGAGATGATTGTTCCAAAAGTAAAGTCCACGAAAGTGTGCTGAAGTTCAGGCAGAGATTTCCCACAACAGATGATCCACATGGGCTATGGTCTTCCCCTTGATGGTGCCCATTGTGGCCAGCACGCTGCCACCATCACAGCTTGTGACTGTGTGAACCTGCACCACCTGAATTTCAAGAAAAGATTGTTTGTATTCAAAGTGGGATTCCGGTCAGGCACAAGGGCTTGCAGGACTGGGATGTTAAGGTTTAACTGGTCAGAAACCTGCATGTATTGATAAAAACACTCAGAGGCATAACACAGGATGTCTTTCTAATCTCTTATCAGCTTCAGTCATGTCATAGTAACCTGCAGGAAGTAAATTTAAAATACCAGTTTCTAACTTTTGTTAGGCTTTTAGCTTTGATACACAGGTACCATAGAGAAATCCATGCTTGTTTCTATGTCAAAAGGTCACGAGGTTCCAGGACCTGGGGCTTTCCAAAAGATACCAAATTTTGTGAAATTTACAATAGAATTGCAAGAGCTGGTAACCTTGCAATTATTTTTAAAATAAAAGTAATGGAAGTCCATGGGAGCTAGGAACATAAGTATAGAATCCTAGAATCATTTAGGTATCTTGGCTTTCAGCCCCAGACATGGCCTGCAACCCAAGAGGTAGCACATAAGGAAAGGATTCTTCAAGAAAAATGTGAATGTTGCCTGTTCCTACCGACCCTATTGTCCTGTTGCTGAATAACAGTGCCCTGTTGCTAAGGGTGAGGAGAAATTCATGAAGGAAACCAGAGCTGCTGCTGCAAAAATAAAATTGCTCTTCTATGAAGTTTTACGTGTGCTTAGTTTTGTCCAGACTGTCAGTTCTAGCGAGTGGAACTATACTCACACTGGGCATGGTAAAGTTAAAAATGTGCACCAGCCTGTAAAGGACTGGGCCCTGGCACTGTGCAGGGAGAGAAAAAAAAAAAAAAAAAAGAGAAAGCTGATAGTTCTTAAATTTCTGCTGTTCAACAGTAAAACGTTAGAGTCATCACATTTGGGAGAAACATGCATACATTTGCGGAAGAACTGAGGGATGTCTTTGAAAACAAGGGACAGCTGAGATGTTTGCTTGGGAGATGCTGTTCAAAAGGAACTAGCATTGTTCCTCTTTTGTTGAAAGCTGAGCACAGCATAAAGTGATTTGTGATTACAATTCTTTGTGTCTGTGAAGTGACTGAAGAGACAGGCTAACTGTGAAACATCAGTGGACTTCTAAATTCTGTGAAAAGGAACTGGGACGGGGAACGGGTGTTTCTGATTTTGTGACTAGAGCATACTACCTTTCTAGTTATTTTTTAAGCAGGACAAAATGTCACAGCGTTTCTTCAGCTCATCCTAAATAGTAGGATCTTGCCAGTGATTTGTAAATAAACTTTGTCTATAGTTTTATTAATACAAACACTTGCTCTTTTCTTCTTTGATTATATTAACGCAAAAGAAAACAAGCAGGAATCACCAGCTTCCTCTAGGTATTGCAGTACGAGTCTTACCACACACCTACCACATCGATAGAAGGGCTCAACTTTCCAATTGTAATATCAAATTTATGAAAGATTCGATCAAAACCCTTGCACTGACTCTACAACTACTAGAGCTTTAGCTTGGGTGAAACCAGAGGAGATGATGCTAACCTGCATGGTTTCTGTTCTGCCAGTCCTATCCTCCAATAAGTACCAAACAACTCAAAGAGAAATAAACTACTTTTCATCCAGTGGCATGTCTAGAAGCAGTTGCTAAACCCACTGTTCCATGATACGCCTCCTGATGTTACTCATGCTCATGGTGTCCAAAATAAGCTCTCCCACGGCAGCAGTTAAGCTGGTAATCTGCTGGCCACTCATTGCTGCTGCTTCTGTCGAAGCTCATTAAAGGCACACGTGTGGCTTGTGATGGTGTGTGTGCTTCTGGCTGTGCTCACCCACCCCGGCAATACTGCTCTTCCTTTTGTTGTGCTGCTATTGTCTTCTCACGATTGCTTGCTTTTTTGTAGACTGCTTTACTTCAGAACAAGGCTTGTCTTTTACAGTATGTTCCTGTAGAGCCTGTCTCCACAGGGCAGCATCTTGACTGAGATCAGTTAATGATAACCGAAGGCAACAGCATTTTCAGCTTTGCTCTAGAGGTCATGATTTCTTCCTTGCCAGAAAGGACAATGTACCATGAATAAATTACATCATTTTTCTTTGGCATTTGCAGCATTTGATCTTGAGTGATGTGTTCTTAAAGTGGTCTTCTGAGGGATGCCATAAGTAATGAGAACAGATGCCTCAGTGCATTAAGCGCTGTATTTTTAAGCATTAGGTAACCAAGTATCTGAAAATGTTTTTCTCTACTGCAGAAATCCTCTGTGCTTTTCTAAGAAATAGCATCTTGCAAACAATCCTGTAATTCTCCTGTAGGGCTCCAAGCAAAAGGAACATCTTAGAAGTGATTTTAAACAAAATTATTTTCCTACTCAAAAATATCATGATAAAAAAGTTATCATGTAAAAGAAGACACAAAGCAACGGAGCAGAAGTGCTACACAAGCCCTCTCAGTGTGCTATTAAATCCTTTCCTTGACTTGTTCTTAGACACAAAGCCCCTCTCACCACCTGCGGCCAGGCGGGGAGCGGGAGGTGACTCTCCAGCCAGCTGTGCTGCACTGGCTGCATGCGGGCAGTGGTCCCATCCCCCCAGTGCTGCCCAGGCGCTGTGTGATGGGCCAGCAAGGTGCTCCGTGCTTCTGGAACCCCCCAACGTGTTGATACCACACTGCAGCCATGACCAGGACAGTTGCTTGATCCGCTTGTTTTTTGCCATCTTTTTGTTGATTTCTTAGAGAAACCGATCTGAGAAAGGTTTTCATTTTTTCAGACACCGACATGCCGGAGCTGACCCGCTCTCGTGGTACTAGAGGGAGCTCCAAACTGCAAGTTGTGGCAGCCAGCCTGAGCAATTGAGGCCAGCTCAGAGACCAGGTGAGTTAGTCAGGGATCAGCGTCACACTCCTGCACATTCATTGCTACCAGACAGCTTAGAGCATGGGCTGAACTTGCTGATGTGTGTCTGCAAAAATAGCGGGGAGGCATTTTGCTCCACCCCCTCACTGCCATTTTCCTCATCAGCTTTCAGACCAAGAGCAGAGAACACATTTTCCCCACAAACTTTGACACTCTGTGGAAGAAGAGCATTCGGTCTTCTGTAAGAACCTTGAAAGGATCATGGTGCTGCTTTCCAGTCAGGCTAATGGTTATCATTTTAGCCTCACAGGGTGTTGATTCAGCAGAGTCCTAATGCCTTTTCCCACCTGTTGACTTGTTAGAACGGTGAACAGCAGGCACTCAGACAGGGAGAGAGGGTGGAGGAGGAAAGATAAATAGCTTTGGTCTAGTCCACAATAAAAATAACTACATGATAAACTAGATGGGTAGAGGGCAAAAGCAGCTAGCATGCAATATATAGAGGACATTTTATATTTATTTTTTCTCCAACTATGAAAACAACTGCAAGCTTAATAATAATTTCATTATTAACCTCTCAATTAGATGTGAGTTCTCCCAGGCAAAAGGCACCAAGGATTCTTTTGCAGGCCAAAGCTCTATGTACAGCATGTCAAGTGATCAAGCCCAGAATCAGTTGGTTTTGTTGACTTGTTTTCCCACAGTGAGCTTTGTCCCTTCTCTCTCTCTCTCCTTTATTGCCACAGCTACAAGGGATAAGCAGAACAAGTTTCTGGAAATTGTTTCCAACTGTAGCCTGGGTCTTTGCATCAGGCTTCTGGTACCTGACTTGAAATGTTTAGATTCCCTCCAGCAATTACACAGGGTCTTTTCTGCATGTGTTCCCATGGAAAAGTCACATGGACATCTATGGGTCATAATGCATCCAGGGAGAATATGCCTGAGAATAGATCGCAGCTGAGCTTTAAAAAACAGAAAAACACACATGCATGAATGCCGTTCAGCTGGCTGCCAGGAAATTGTGCTGATTAAGGGAAAGCATGGGGAATATGAGAAAAATATGTAGTGTAGAAAGCCCAATTGAAGATAGGAGGATGCTGCTTAGAAAAGGCTCGTATCCACCAAGGATAGGTAATTTCTGTAATAAGACAAACCGTGCACAGATGTACTCAGAAGGCCTAAGCACAACTAAACTATTTTTTTTTTCTGAATTAGAAGAATGTGCTTCTAACTGAAGGAAAAAATGACAAATCCGTTTAAATTTTGGCTCTGCTATTATATACAGGTAAACTAGCCCAGTTATGTCTCAGTCTTGTATTTCAAGGGATCAACGAGATCCTTGCCCTCATTTAAAACTACTTTTAACGTAATTAGCGAAGTGCACACATGTGTCCGTTCAGCTGTCAAACCATGGCCATGACTCACCTGGTGCCTGAGGCACGTGCGCATCCGGTGTGCAGCAAGGTGTGCTTCCAAGCTTGCTGTCAGCTGGCAGATGTGACTGTTCAAACAAAAATCTGGGCCAGCTGATTTAAGCCTGGAGGAATGGTTGCAGGACTTCTCGCAGCCACCTCTGGCAGCACGTGCTGTGAATGGTCCTCAAGAGAGCCACATCAGTGCTTGGATGCTTTGTGGTGGGGACAAGCCTGCCAGGGCACTGCAGGTGCCTGCAGCTCCCCGAGGGCCACGCTGCAGCCCCAGCTGCAGCTACTTCTGTTCCAGCTTCTCAGCTAGTGCAGCAGTAGGTGTGAACAGTTATCCCCGCTAGCTGTGGCCTGTCCCACACATTGTGCGTTAGCCAGTTTGGGAGGGAGGTAAGATATGTTACAGCTCTACTAAATTTTTGCCAGAAGCAGGACCTGTCTGTGGTGTTCATTTTTCAGTGGCGGGGATCAGAATACCATGTGGTAGCTGCTGAATGTAAACATCTTCCTGCTGTCCACGTGGAGGCTGTAAGAGAGGACGTACAGCAAGTACGAAGGCAAAACTCAGCCTGGATGCTGTCTGGGTCCTGTGAACTCCCCACCATCACAGCTTTGGCTGCTCAGGTAAGCTGTGACACGTTACCAGACTAATGCTTGGAGGTTTCTTTAAGCTTAGATCTAAATGTGTCTGGTCCAATTTACACACAGGACCAAATGGCTTGACAGTCTCAGAAGCCCACAGTGGAACTGCAGTCTTGCTCGAACACTGTCTTTTTCAAAGAGTAGTTACCTGGAACCCTAGATGTGGGTAGAGACAAGAACAGCAGTGTGCGGATAGGAGAGGGGTGTCTCTCATTGACGGGCCAGGCACCAGGGCTGGCAGGCACACGGATTGGGTATTGGATATGGAGGTCCTTACCTGCAAGGGGAATCCAGAGCAGAAAATGATGGCAGGAAAGCATTTGACTGAGCTGGTACTTAAATAACGGATGCCAAATCTCCGTTCCCTTTTGTAGGTGTTATTTGTGTTCCATTGTTTTCCTTAATTACCGCTCTCTGGAAATATGAAGCACAAGGATAAATTTACCGTTGAACTCTGTGAGGTATGATAAAGATTTCCCTTGGAGCAGGCACTTTATACCTTTCCCAGTTTGGGCCCATAAACATTTTGCAGTGAGCGGAGGTGCAGATACCTTCACACTTCAGCCCACTGGCAGTGCCTTTAGGGCGTTTGCGAAGGGTACTCAAGAGCTGCTACCTTTCACGAACGTCTTGAATGTACTCACAAGGGCTCACTGAGCAGAGGTTGAAAGCTGCTCGCTTACTGCTTTAAGATCACCTAAGGGCCTGTTTCCTGTAGAAGGGTTGGGTTGGGTTAGGTTATGCTGGATCAGGTGAGGTTAGAGAGAGCTCCTTACTGTTACAGGCACAGAAAGGGATCACAAGATGTATTTTCCAGCATGTGTCTAAGCAGCTGATTGTCCTTCACTTGTCCTCCCTCTGGCAGCATAAGCAAGAGCGCACGAACTACACTGCTTTCACTACAGGACTGTTCTGCGTGGGAAGCGGGGGGGTCTTATTTTCCAGGTCTGCCCTGAGGCCCAGGGAAGAAGCCTTGCAGCTTCCTGCAGGGCTAAATGCCACATGGGAGCAATGCCTCTGCATCACTTGGCTGATGTCTCCCTGGACGTTCTTAGGTGTTTAGGCCAGCTCTGTGCAGGCTGCACAGACAGCACTCGGCGCACAGGCTGGCTCCGGCCCAGGGACCTGAAAGGAGAGAAGCATGCAAACCCCTCTCGTGCTGAGCTATGCGTTCCCCACCGCCTGCTGTCTAACCCCCCTCCCTGAGACTATGTAGGTCACTGTTGACATTGTTTTCCTCCGAGCCCCGTCTGCTCCTGTTTTACCACTTTGTTTGCAATTAGCCCGTACTTTTGTAATTGACCCAAATAAGCCTGTTTGTTTCATTCCCCTTCATCCCATGCCTTATGTTTCCAGAGAGCAGTAATTACAGAGAACAATGCAGCACAAATATCTTCTGCAAGCCCAAAGCAGGCAGTGCCCTGGCTGGAATTAGTCTTGCTCTTGGTGTTCCTCAGCAAGCTGACACTGTAAGCCACAACTCAGCCAGCTTTGGGTTTTAACCCTGAGAAAAATGATGGCATGACACATCTTACAGCTTGAATGTGCTGTACAGCTGTCTGGCCTACATAGATGCCTTTTATTATTACTACTGTTAGCAAAATTAAAGAACTACAGCAAAACTGTAAGCGAGCAAGCAAAAATGAAAGTCCCTCTGATGACAAGTGATGTCAAAGCATTATATTGCAAGCCATGAAATCCACTTATGTATTGTAGAGGGATTTTTAAAGGACCGAGGACATATGCTAACATTGTCCGGGTTGGACAACCCAGGCCTGTTAGTTAAAGCTGCAGAGCAACTTTAAATTGTCTTGGGAACAAGCAGGGTGAGAAAGAAAAGAAGCTATGCACGAACAAGAAGCCAGGTGCAGAGCAAGTCCTGGGAACCGCGAAATCAACACACTCTCATCGGCACACTCTGATCAGGCGCCTGCAGCGTGCCCACCAGTCAGCGATGCGGACGCCCGCGTGACCAGAGACTCTTACCCAATCACCTGTGTGTAAAGTCGGGTGAGCGGTCGGTTTAAGTTATAAATATGACCTGTTTGTTTAATAAAGGGAGCGCGGCATGTAGCCATGTTGGTGTGATTGTCATGACTTGGCCGACTCTCCACAGGGGACCCTCTTCGATGTATATTGGTTTTCGCAGCTGCTTGCTATGTCTCCTGCAATCACACTTAGTGTGTTGATGATGTTCTGAATTTCTTCTCATGTCACAGCCCTGCCCTCCACGTTAGGGCTCATGTATGAATGCTGGAAAATCAAATGAAATGTAGCATCCAAGTTACCTCTCTCTTTCTTTCTTGTTGTTGAGCAACACTTGGCTGGCCAGGTTTCAAGCACTGCCTTTTGCCTCAGTTTCCCCATCTGCTCTCATGAAGTCCTGCCTGGAGGGTCACCTCTCATGAATGTTCCCTTTACTTGATTGGTTTTTTGCCTTTCACGTCCTTAAAAACAAAAAGCAAAGGTCGAAATGAAACCTTGCAAGAGAGTTTTTCCAAAACTTCCTGCTGTGTCCTAGACCCTCCTGCAGAGGTGTTCTGCTGCTTCCTACTGGGGTGCCCACCTCTGCGTCCCCCTCCTGCAGCAGGCAGGGCTGTGTTCGAGTCTGTACGTTGCGTTGGTACAGAGGGCAGTACAGAGGCCCCAAGGGGTTGTTACAGAGCCTGGGGAGGGCCTAGCATTGTGCCATCCATCCCTGAGCTGCAAGCTCCGTCCTCTCACCTCAGAGATGCTGAAATGGGGCACAGGGGCTGAAATGCAAACTACATTTCATGCTGTTCAGAAACCAAGTACCAGAAAAGCTGGCGTGGCATCTATTTGTGTTTTTCCAGACCCATTGCCAGTACCCTGCCCAGCCCTACCTAGAACTATGCAGTTTATGTCAGTCCCTTCACTTGTGCTTGGTCCTCTAGAGAGGCCCTCTGACTTTGGTAGGTGTCTGAGGCAAAGCACAGCTCCGTCCCAGAGGAGTCTCTGGCCAGAAAGCAGAGAGATGGCATGGAGATAGGCACAAAACAAGCTGTGGCATTTGGCTGTGGAGCTGGGGTTTCCCAATGAGCCTAAATCTGGTACCCAGCTCCAACTGCATTTCCTTGGGAAGCAGGGCTGCAAATTACCATAAGCCCCTTTTAGAATCCCCATCAGCTCGACCCCTGGCTCATTGACGCAGACTTTGAGAGCTATGTTTCCCCCTTCCTCTGGGTTGTGGGATTCACCATGCAGAACAAAATCTGACCTTTCCACTACCCATGGCAACCGTAATTCAATTAAACAGGACAAACCTTGGGCAGCAGTTGCCCTCAGGACACAGTATACTAAATATGATACAAGCAGGAGAAGAGTGAAACACAACACTCACGAAACAATCTCGTCAAAAGGGACTTGGCAAGTGGGTGCCCTTCAGGACAAGGGCACGCACAAACACACACGTGCTCGCCTTTCTTTAGGCCAGTACACTTTACACAGATGATGACAAATGGGAAGAACTGGGATTAATGGCAACATCTGCGTGCGCGCAAGTCTATGTGAAGAGCAGTCGAGCGCATATTTAACTTGTACGTACGGATGCGTTTGTTCCTGTTGCTAATGTGCAAATACTGTTCTGCCTAGGGATGCTTTCCTAAAGCAGTGCCAATGTGGGCAAAAAACAAATGTCAAATACAAGAAAACACAGTGAATTAGTCATCTGGCAAGACGACTGACTGAAAGAGAGGGAAATATAAAACCATAGCCAGACCTTAAGTGCACAGGAGAAACTCTAGGTGTCATGGTGATGGACATGGCATCAAAAACCCCAGCAGATAAGAGCATGCAAGATAGTGGCGTGGCCTGAGCTAGTATGTTCATGAGTATTGAAGCGAGGTGTAATAGCCTCGCAGACAGGGAAAGAAATTGAAGTGGAAGGGAAAATCTTCCGGGTAGACTCAAGGTGGTGAAAAATAGAGAACATGATGAATAAATACGAAAAACACAGCAGACCCAAATATTACTCCAGAATGACTGGAATTAGGAAGGCTGAAAGGCTGGTAGTAACAGCCTAGAAATGTTGCTCAGGGAGGTGGCACCATCTCCATCCCTTGAGTTTTTTAAGTCCTGGCTGGGGAAAGCCCTGAGTAACCTGGTTTGGTCTCGTGGCTGACCCTGCCCTGAGCAGGAGACAAGGCTACAGATCTCCAGAGGTCAGTTCCCACCTGAATTTTCCTATGATCCTACAAGTACCTAAACCTGGCATACAGATAAGGCAACTACTGACATTGCCATGACAACAAACTGGGTTTATGCTGGCGTTGCAGCTTCCTGCAAAGAGGAGAGTCACATTTCCTTCAGCAAAATGTTCACAAAAAACTAGCGAGATTTATAGCACTAGACTCGTTCAAGCTTTATTTTCAATCTGATGAAAGAATTAATAGGTTATCAGCTCGTTACACAGTTCATTTCTGCTTCTGTTTCATTATTATTTTTTTTAAGATAGAGGGGAGAAAATTACATGCAATCTTGCAAAAAGAAGATAATTACATCCTCCCCCTTGGGGAGACAACCAAAGTGGCTTCAGCTAATTCTCCCAGCGCCGGGGGGGAAGGCAGCCCGTCAGCAGCCGGGGCCAGCCGCGTGTGGCTCATCACAGCCAACCCAGCACCATAAAACATACTCCTTCAACATTTGCCCTGTCATCCTCCTAAGTAAAAACACATGAAGCAAAACGTTTCCAACGCTTTGCTCAAATACTGTAAATGAAATCGCAATGGTGGTAATTGAGAGTTGAAAAGAGGCAACTCCTAGGCAGCAGCACTCCTGTGGCACAGTGTCACCCACCCGGGGAGCAGTGTCAGGGACCCACCACCTGCAGTGGGCCGTGACTGGCGGGAGCGCTGCACTCACCTGCTCCTAAGTGCCTACGGGCAGGGGATGGGATGTGTGAGCCTGCCACCGCCACCACAGCTTCTGCCCTGCCAAATGCCTGCTGGGGAGCCCGGGGGCACGAGCACCACGCAGCTGCAGCCACGGCTCCCACGGCAAGAGCTCTGCTGTCTGCTCTGCCTGCCTCACACCCGGTGCCGGCTGCACATGGAGCAGCTCCGGAGGCAAAGGAGCGCTTGATTTCCTGCACGCTTTCCACTTGCACAGCCTGCCTCCCAGCTGGAGCCAAGGAACTGGCCCCCTGGGACCCACCTTCAGCCAGGAATAACTTCTGACTTGAGGCGATTTTCGTAGGTCACCAAAGCCTCTGGCTTTTCCCTTTGGCAGTTGTGTCTCTCTTCCTCTCCCTATGAAAATCAAGTTTTCTTTCAAACATGAATGTGCCCCTTGTAAACTGATCTGCAATATAATTATTTTCTCCCTTGCTCAGCAAAGTTTGTGAAACTGGACATTTTCCTCCATCAAAGCCAGACAATGAGGCCTTGTCTATGCTGGAGCACGGTAGTAAACAATTCCCACTGTGGCTGCCATCAGTTCAACTCGCCTGGTGGGAGCCATTTATTAAAATTTCTTCCTGGAGACTAAGCCTCATGGTTCAAGTTGATTGCCCCATATGTCAGAGTCACAAAACATTTGTGGGGTGAGATTCTGCAGGAAGATGTGTCTTTTTTTCTTTTTTTGTTGCCACGGATATTCAAAAGCTGAGGAAGCAAGCTTAAAGCTTTAAAAGGCGGCCATGAGCTGAAAAGGCTGCTTGAGGCATTTTTTAAAACCAGAGTCACCGTAACCTTTAAGTGAGAGCAGTGGTCGAGGAGCAGGAGTTAATCATTCCTGTTGCAAAAGATTTGCAGGCGCCTCCTTTTTCCGTCATGCTTTTGCAGCCAGTCACCTCAACGCAAGCTGTAGCGCAATCACATCAGATCTAAATCATTTTAAAAAAAGCATCAAAAGCAGGAAAAGTCCCCCTGCTGTTATCCACCTCGTACACGGAAACATTCACGTATGCTTGAACTTGGCTGAAGCTTGGCCCATCCAAATTTGTCCAGCCCCATAACCTGTCCCAGGCCCTCAGGGAAGGGCGAGGGGCCGTCAGCGGGCCCCACCGCCGCCTCCCCCGTGCCCCGGACCCAGCAAAGCCCCAGCCAAGCAGGCAGCTGCCCCTCACCCCACATCTGGGGGGCACATTCTGTGGGGGCTTCCCACGGCTGCCCGCGCCGGAGGGACCTTGTCCAGGCGCTGCTGCCTTTACACAGCCGAGCATACGGAACGTGGCTCCACCCAGGCCCCACAGGGACACTCATAGTTTATCGAATCGTGTTTTACTCCAGCTGCATAACGTTTTATAGTAAAGTCCTGGTCCAGCACGTCTCAGACATCAGGCGCAGCATGAGCCAACACATTCTCAGAGCCCAGCGCTGCCAGTGACTCAGGCTTAGGCACGGACGAGGCTGCCTGGCCGAGAGCTGTGCTCCAGCACGGGGAGGGCTGAGGGCTGCGGACGGCGCAGCTTCATCTCTGCAAAGCCACAAGCAGCTCCCGCGCGAAGGGGTGTCTGTAGCTGCGGCTTACCCAAACGGCTCTGGGCTTCGCCCGGTACAGACAGAAACCGGACATCTGCTCACCGCTGGGTTCTTCCTTCAGGAGAAAAGCAACTCGGCAAGGAATTGCAGATCCCCTCAAAACTTTTATCGTTGCTTTAGGACACCTCAGGCTGGAAGATGCGTGACTAGGAGAGCACAACTGGCAATCCCTCATCGCGCAGAGGGCAGGGTGAGCCAGTGGGAAGCAGCAGGCTCACTGCGACGCTGCTGCCCGGCCGAGCCCTGGCTGCACAGATACCACCCGCGGGGGGAGAGGTGTGCGGGTGCTGGTTGCAGGGTAAAGCACGATAGGCAGCACTCAGAGGGAACCAGGATACAGCTGGAGAGACACGGCACACGTCTGGGCTGGTGCTATCAGTCTGCTGTTCGCAACTTAGTGGGTACTGGACCTCCACTCACTGGGACCAGCAGGACTGTGCTGTACCCTCTCGTGCTGGGAGGCTGCCCCAGTCTCTCCCTCAGAAGAGAAGGCCCAGCACTGGCGTACCAGTTGACCTTGAGCCAGAAGGCGAGTGCAGCCACAGGCCTGGGCTGTGCAGCGCTGCTCTGCGTGCACCACAGCAGGCCAGGGTGGGTGCGGGGAGCAGCAGGGGCTGAGCCCTTTCCCTTATGCAGAAGATGGGGACTCAGAGGTGCCGGCCCGAGCAGGCAGAAAGACTAGTGGAAGAAGGGGAGAAAGAAGAGTACATGTCCCTCAGGCCAAGAGCAGCTTGTGCAGCTCCTACAACAGGGTCTGGCACTCAGGGCACTGCGGAGGCACCGAGACGGGTGGTGCAAGAGCTGGCGGCAGCTTCCCTGCTGGCTTCTGCCAAAGTACCCCAATGCCTCCAGCACCGAACCACCCTCCTCCTCCTGCTGCTGCAGGAGACCCCGGCCAGGCGTTCAGCCAGAGGCTACGGCTGCAAGCGCTGCTGCAACACCATTCTCAGTCCTCAGGAGGAACAACGTGCCCTGTCCTAAAAACAGCTGTAAAAAACTGCTACTGTCCTGCCAATAGACCTGTTAATCAGAACAACCAAGTAGCTACAAATCAAGCAAGTCTTCATCGTCTTGTCGTGATGCAGAAGGTCCAGGGGAATGGGGGCGGGGTGTCGTCGGTCAACTGGTCCCCACGGCCTGAAAACACACCATGCCTTTTCAGAAACCAGTGAGCTTTTGTCATACGTTCATCCTCCCGTTTCATATTTTATGTAGATTGGGTACAGCACAGTTTAAAAAACTAACTCTGGCCTCTGTTGTAGCCAGCTGGTGACAGCACCGGGCTTATTTAACATTTTTTTCTGCAATCACAGACGACTGGACCCTGGAGTCCAGGGATCCAAGGCCCCGTTTCCAGGCCCTTTAGCACCTCGGCAGCGGAACGTTCCGTCGGGCTGCGGGCTGGGGAGCCCCGCTGCTGCGGGCCGGCGCTGCGCAGAGCCCGGTGCCCGCGGGGGAGCCGGGCCCGCAGCCGCCCGGTGCTCGGTGCCGAGGGCTCGGCGCGGGGAAGGGCCCGGGAAGAGCCCGGGAGCCGGGCAGGCTGTTCACGGGGCCGTTGTGGACGGCGTTAAGCACAGCTGACAGCGGCTATCACCGCCAGGCGGCCGGTGTCCCGGCCCCGTTTCAGCCGCTGACGAACTGCCCGGGGCAGCCCGGAGCGCCCTCCCCGCCGTGTCGGGCGGGGGAACGGCGGGGCCCGGGGCCGCTGCCGCCCGCCGGAGGGAGGGAATCCAAACCCGGGGGGACAGGCCCGTCCCTCGCCCCCCAGCCGGTGCCAGCGACACCGCGAGCGCTTGGCCTGGGGACCCTGCCCGTCCCCGTCCGCAGGGGGCCGGCGGCTGCCACCCCCCGCGCCCAGGAGCCGAAGCAGCTCCGAGGGAATCGCCTCCAGCTCCGAGTCCCTCCGGTCTGATGCCCGGTATCCGCCTTTCACCGGGGGAGCGCCGGGGCCGGCGGCCGTAACTCGGGGGCAGCGGAGCCACGGGGGAGCGGCCGCCGGGGGCGGGGGGAGGGGCAGGGCAGCCGGCTTGTGCCCCGACCCCGGCACCCACCGGCAGCCAGCGGCTGCTGGGTGCCCAGGTGGGCTACTGACTGCCAGCCCCGGGGGCGCCCAGGCGGGCTACTGGCGGCCCCGGGGGCTGGCCGGCACGGGGCCCGCTCCTGGCACGCTGCAGGCCCGGTGGCTACAAGGCCCGGGGCCGAGGGGCTTCCCGGCGGCGCAGCCCACCGAGCCCAGGTGGCCAAGCACAGGCTGCGCCTTCCTCTTCCTCAGGAAAGGACGCCCGGGCAAGCGGAGGCCCCGCACCTCCCACGGGCACCGTTCCGTTCCAAAACGCAAGGGGGGCACCGCCGCGGGCATGGCCCCTGCCACGGGCCCCGGCTCCGAGAGCCCCCGGCGGGGTCGCGGCCGAGGCAGGGCTCCGCTGCACGAACAGCCAAGCCGACCGCAGCGCCCGCCTTCCCCGTCCGCAGCAGCAGTTAAAAAGACAGATGACACACCGAGCCTGAGCGATCAGATGGCGCCACAATTCCTCCACTGTCAATATGATCCCAAATGACAGTAATTAGATTCTATTCATCCTAATTATGGACAAACTGGGCCTCTGCACACCTTCCTGGGTTGCATTTATGGACCCCAATCTGGCCTTAAGATCACTTGCCACAAAGACTCCCTGTGAATTTTTTCATCGCCAACTGGTCAACTGAGCTTGTTTGTACCGTCACCTGTGTTTCCAAGAGCACAATGGATGTGCTGGAAAACGCACACCCCCAGCACAGGTCATCACGGGACCCCGCTGGCAAGTCCTTTCCATTGCAAGCCTGACTGGATGTACCTTACACTTATGTTCCTCTCTATTCCGAAAAGGAACTTTACCCCTTAAAATGAGGGGTCACGGGATGAGGCCTTGCTGAAGGGTTTAATCAGCAGTTTTCAGAAATACATTACCTGACTGCATTGCCCGTTTCCCGTTTTCACTCGTTCTTTCCTGTGAGATGATCTTCCTCTTAAAATAAAACAGATAATTCTGCAACACCTCCTTTCCAGCCCATCACTTACCCTCGTGTGTAACTTTCTCATTGTATTTTCTTTTCCCAGCTCTGCAAGTCGACCTTGGCTCATCTGTAGACAACATAAGAAAACCCCAAACAAATCAAAAACCACATAGCAAGTGTGTTATCTTCCATTTAATGGGTACAGAAGCAATAGGTAGGCGAGTTGTTACAGGCATTTTATCTGTTTCTTCTAAAAAAAGCATCTCCTCTGACACTTCACTGGGCAACAGATCCTCAGACCTGCTCCCCTAGCAGCTGTGCGTACAGCCCCGCGGAAGGGAACGATACAAAGGATTAACCTAAGTTGGGGTTGGGGCAGGGAGGGTGGAGAGCGATTTTATGCGGGCCGATTTTATGTGGGCTTAGTCTTCAGCCATCGGTTTTTTTCTTGTTAGGCCACGACGGGATGTTAACCGCCCTGGCTGCGTGCTCAGGATGCGCTTTGGTGAAAACAAAGCCCCTTTGGTACCTGTTCTGTGTTTCGCAGCCACAATCCCTTCTTACAGCAGGTAACGTTTCCTGCGTCCGGCTCAGGACTGACAAGAGAAATCTCCTCCCTGCGGTCCCGATGCCTCGAACCAACCCCCAGATGCCTGCCTTGCCAAGACTTCTGCCTCAGAGCACAGGCGTGTGTCACTCGCTCAGGTCCAATGCCACGTGTCACCGGCAGCACACCACCGCGCCATTTCTGCGCCCTCTCCCTCCCTGTAATAAACTTGCAAAGCCAGTTTCTAGTCGACCTCAGTTGGTTTATTTTAGTTTTACACTTTGTCCCTCACATATAGTTATTTGAGTCCTGTACTGTTAAGATTTCTACAAAAATATCAATTTTTCAAAAGCAGAAAAGAGGGAAAGATATATTTTAATATATAAAAGGAAAAAAGCTAAATCTGACATTTCATTATATTCTTAAAAACATTCCAGTCTATTTACAGATGTGTAAAAAACAAAGAAAATCTCCGGGTCTCTTGGTCTAGTGAAAACGTGCGCCTTGCAGGGGTTTCCTTTCTTCTCCTCATTCTAAAGTCTTCTCATTACACGTCACACTCTCGCATTATTGCCTCAAAAGACAGCATAGGTATTTTTTGAAAAGTATGTTCAACACCAGTGGGAGCTTGAGGGAGGAGCGAAAAAGGAGTCAGCGTTTAAACTCAAAGCAAAAAAATCAAGCTGCGGACATGAGACGGTGGAACAAGGGGAGCAAAGACGAGGCGCTTTGTTGCCTGGCAGAACCCATCACAGACCCCTCCCAGAACCGCACCAACTACCGCTTTTTGCGGCCAAATGTGGTGTCTGTTCGTAGTTAATTCAGTAATCACATTCAGGAACCAAACGTTTTTGCTGCCAGCGTTACACAGTACGTTTCTACTGCAGTCAAATTCTTCACTGCCCAGTGCCAAACAGTAAACACATCCAGGCATTTTCCACTACCTTGATAATGGGCAAATACTCAAAAGTACAGCATTTATTTTAGATAATGTTCGAATGGTTTTCACGTTACAGCGCTTTCTCTGTCCCACAAAGTATGCAAAGCACACGTGCTTCTTTAAAAAAGCTACTCGGGTACGATTAGCGCACAATTCCGTACTTAAAATCAGCCATTTGGAACCACAGAAGGATGAGGTGCAGAAAGAAAGGTCAGGGATTAGGAATCTGAACAGCATCGCAGCACCGTTCCGGCTGCTGTTTCACACGTAGGAGGAACACAATCTACTGGTCGAACACGGGGCCGTAGGTATTAAAATGAGCAACTTCAGCCTATCAGAAATGCTCAGAACCAGATTTCCCAGATAAATGAATTTAAATCTGATGCAGTGCTACTAAACTCGTTCAGTTACTCCAGATTTCCACTGGTTTAAGATAAGGTTAAAATTCTTTGATAATAAGCCACGCATGTCTAAATACTTGATTCATGTTGTGAATTCCTTTTTCTAAGGCATTCACTGACAACCATACGACCCTGCAGGACACTCATGGTGACCTGTACTCCCCTTTTCCAAATCACGAATGGAGGACTTGCATCAAATATTAAACCAGTAAATACGCAAAAGGCAATGAACACGACTGCTTTAAAACACGCCATTCAGAATGGCCAGGTGAGGAACCTTTTGGACGTGGGCTCTGGAGTAACTGTACGCAAACCCAGCTTGAAGGGCTTCTCCCCTCTGCAGCACGGTATCATAAAACAGACGAGGAAACACCCCAGGTGTGTGTATCCCCTGACGGATCCCACCCAGACAGACCCAGAACACGCGGCTCACTGAACAGGCCGCGCAGCCGTGCTGCGCACAAACGCTGCTCCCCCCGCGTGGCAGAACCCCCCTCGCAACACCCGCGCAGCCTCCGCGCTGGAGAGAGCAAATTCCTGCGTTACTGCCAGAGATGAGGGATCTGGGGGGTGGGCACCCAGCTGCCGTTGCTGGAACAGTAAGACAGGGGATTACATTCCTAACATAAATCGAAATGCACCACCCACCAAATTCTATGTCATTTTCATGGCGACGTGTTTTACCTTTTCGGAGCAGTTAAGAAGCCCCTCAAGCGCACCATAAATCATATTTACAAACTCGATAGGAAAAAGATTGTGTATACACTCATTAACAAATCATCTCTCCTAGGCTGAAAATTTAATTTCTCAAGAAAACTATGAAAACAAAAGTTGTGTACAAAAATATAAATATCTTTACAGTCTGCAGGCCCTTCACATCCAACAGCTGAACGGTGAAGAGTATCTACAGGTTATTGAGTAAGCAGTGGCAGAGAAGAATAAAAAATACATCTTGTGATTCAATACTGCCCTATTTCCCTGGTAATGAGCATTTTTGTTGACTTTTTTTGCTATACACAACTTGTGCAAATGCAGTGAGAAACCTCTGAGTACCTTTCCTGAATTTATAAAGAAATGGAAGGTTTGGAAAGATATTCACATATTTTCATATGTACATTCACATATACACCTCGCTCATTCACACTAGGCTACAACAGTCCTGAAAGCTGAAAGTGTTCTGTACTTTTACAAAGCAACGCTTCTTCCTATGAACATTCCTAGCCACCGAATACATCTCGGAGAACGACAGGAGGAAAGAAAACAAGAACTGGGAAAACACTCAAGCTATTTCAGCAATGTATTTAAAGACATAGCAACAGGGTGCCCAAATCTGCTTCTGCTCCTTGTGATTTTTCCTTCCTATGCATCAAAGGAGGGAGTATTCGTATAGGGGCAGGAGGTGACAGTGAGGGTTCTTTTTAGTAGTTTTATTAAAGTTAACATACTGCCCTACTTCTAATTACACTGGGAAACGGGATTCCCATGTAGTGAGTTATAGATGTTTATTAAAATCTTCTGTGCATAAGCTCCTAAAGAGAGTCTCTGCCAGAGAACTATCTAGCACCAAAGAACAAAACCTTTCCACTGCAGCCCTCTGCACAGTCTCAGGTTTCCCTCCCGCTGCTCTAGGTAACAAGTTTGAGCGTAACCGCAGTCTCATTTCTGCACATTCATCATGTTCTGCAAACACTAAAACCAGCGAATGTGAACAATCCCATTTCTGCATAGATAATTTGCCTGGTACAAAAACAAGTAATTCAGATTTTCCCCCCCAAACAAGACAGCTGCCTCCCTGCGGGGATGTGTGTGTGTGTCTCTTTCAACAGCCCAGATTTCTCAGTCCTTTGACAAACTATTTGTGTGAAGGACCCAATTTTGGAAGGATACCAGTGCCCAGCAATGGTTAAGGACCATCTTTGTTTTGTGAAGGGGAATGAGAACACCCAGAATACAACCGTGAGGTAAAAATGCATAAAGTTTCACAGCACTTATTTCTCAAGCTGGGGCCTGCCCTCAGATGAACAGAGTGCCGATGCCATACAGAAAACGAGCGCTGCAGACAAGGGAGGCTGCCGAACTCCAACACCGCTCCACATCTCCATTCCAGTCTCTGATAAAAAATAGATGCCTTTATTTGCTTGCTGAATTTGAAGGCAAGGTCCCAGCAGTATTCAGTTTCGTAACCACAGGTGCTAACATGGGCATCACTTTGTTATCCTGTCCGTCTTGAACAGTTGTGGATAACGAAGTTTTTGCCCCACTGGGTGCCAATTTTGCAACTACAGGCGCCAACAAGGGCATCACTTTATTACTCTGCCCTTCCGAGTCCACTGGCAGAGTTGCCACTTTCAATCCAAGCGGCGCCAGCTTGGGCATGGGCCTCCACAACGCGTCAGCACTACCGGCTTCTGGGTTAGTCTTCATCTGCAAAACCGGTGGAGTCACGTTACTGGCCTCTGCCAAGGTCGTGACGGTTTTGCCATTCCCGCCACTGGTTATGGCCAGGCTGGGAAGCGGATCCTTCATTTCGGTACCTATTACTATCTTTAAAACGTCTGCTTCAGATGAAGGCTCCCCAGAGTTCTTGTCCCCGTCAGTAAGGTCATCATCTGCCAGGTGCAGCAAGAGGGGACTTATAGAGCCACCACCCTCCGAAACTTCAGAAAGGTCCTTAAAACTGCCTCCCAGATGGCCAAATTGGAAGGCAGACCCATCTGCAGCACCGAGATCACTGGCTGCCCCCCGACGAGCCTCTGCATCCTCATGAGAGAATTCCGAGTTGAGGGTGCTGGGCAGTTCCGACATGGCTGAAGCATCGTCGTTCAGCTGCTGGTTGAGGAAGGCAATCTCATTGAGCAGTGACGTGAGGGTTTCATCGGTGTCATCGCTCTCCTCGATGCTGCTCAGTAACTCACTTGGATCCAGTTCTGCTTCCTCCATTGCGGATGCTACTTTCCTCAGTTCCACTTCTATCCGGGAATCCTTGATCTGCAGCTTGCGGAACGGCAGTTCTTTAGATTTTAATCTTTCCCCTGCGGAGTCACCGTCCTTCTTCCTGGCTTGGCTTCCTACAAAGTCACCGATGCAGAGCTTTTTGCCAAAGGACTCTGGAGGTTCCTTTGTGGATGACACGTTCCGGAGCTGTGGAAAGGCATCTTTATTTTCAAATAAAACTTTTGTGGGGCCTGTGGTATTTCTTCCATCTCCGCCGCTGTCTCCAGCACATGGTTTGGCTTTTTCTTCTGAAAGGACACTACCGCTCTTTCTACTTTCAAGGGGTGTTACAGCCAAGGATTTCTCGCAAGCCTGAGTACCTGCAGCTGTTGTTACATTAGAATTTTTGCTTCTGTTCAGGTTTAGACTCATGCTTCCCTCACCAGCCAGCGATGTTACGTTAACAATCTTGGGCATCATGAAGGAATCTTCGCTTTCTGCAAAACCAAACAAAGCAGCGTCTGTCAGGATCCACGTTAACTGCAAGGTAATTCCTAATTAAATATTATTTGCTCACACTTTCAGGTCTTCCTCACATAAGCTGCTATTCACAATTTAAACTGCTTACACAGTTTTGGTCAAGTGAAGCCTTAAAACACTAACAGCTTAACGTTCAACTTGCAGAACAAGAGCAAGCTCCACAGCCGCCACCCCAGAGCCACCCGCCCCGTCCCCCCTCCAGCAGGCAGGCACAAATGCCGCTAACTGTAACGCCTACAATGCAGCTGGGGACACACAAGGAAGTCAGACAAACACTATTTTCTCCCTTACTGTTTGGTTTTTTACGCTTTACTTTTACGCTCACATTTTGCGATACCGGTTTTGTGCGCAATCCTACAGAGGCACTTCAGAGACTACGCCATTACTTTTTGCCTCCACACAGTTTCCTATTTGCAGCACACGGATTTTGCCCAGCCACAAACCCGCAGCGAAATTTCCTTTTCCGTGATGACCAAATGACTACAACGAAGCAGAAAGCAAGTGGCTTGCTTTGAAGGCAGCTGACAGCAAGCAGCACCCGACTGCCAGGAACCACCCTGCGCCCAGAGCCAGCAAGGTAGGTGCTCGGTGTGAGAGGACATCTCCTCCGAGGGCAGCAGAGCTGGCGAGGGGCCGTGCCGCAGGGGGAGCCTGGCCCTAACCGGCAACAATTTTCAACAGCCCAGCACCGCTGCGAACCGCGGCTTCCCCAGCAGGACACATCACGCCGCAGACACGTCCCAGTCCCCGCTCGCTCTGATTTTGCTAAGGGCAAAGAGGCTCAGTGAAGTGAAGGGAAGTTAAAAAGTTAAATTACTCATCTGTAATCCCCTAGGGGCCCCTCTAAACTGTTCAGAGCATTTGCTTTGGCTACCCAGACAATAATACCTATCATCGCTGCCTAGTGAGAAAACAGTTTACCTTCATTTTTGCAAGGATAACGTTCCCTGCATGCAAGCAGAAAGATCCATAAAATCAGAGAGCCTACCTGAATGGGGCTCTGTGGCTGACACTACTGTTGAGGGCACTGGGTTTCCAGCAACAGTTGACAGTGTAATGGGAATGGTAGAGTTAGTAAGGATTCCTTTTACTTGGACAGGAACTGTTGATCCTGGGAGCTGAATCATCACAGAAGCAATACCTTATCCAAGAAAAGGGGAAGGGGGGGTGAGGTGGAAACAAGAGCCTTTCAGATACTCAGTTAAGCCTGGAAAATAAGAGCCTTGCCTAGGCAATTCTTTACACTGCAATAGCGTCTGGAAGTGGTAAAAAAAGAGAAATATAGATTGGTTAGGTGATTAAGAAATCTTCCCTATGTTTCCCTAATTTGGGATTAGTGAAAATTTAATAGACTTGACTTACCTGTTGATAAATGACAGTTCAGAGTTAATAATATCACAGCTCTCTTACCACAGCCAGGTTCTACCTCAGCCAGTTAAGTTGTAAAAAAAACCCCAAAAACTACATCAAAGATTAAATAACATGTTACTCTGTAAACTGCCATGCACATCTATGAAAAGCATTGTACTGGCTTCCATTAACATGTTCCCGCGTGATCATACCTGGTTGTGCTGTCATGGCAGTACTGACGGTGCGAGGCTTTAACTCGGCTTGCAGCAGCGTGGAAGGCACAGCTGCTACCTGCCCCGGGACCAGCGGGCTCTTCAGGGTGAGCACCTGGCCCTGCGGCGTCATCACCAGGCTTGCAGCAGTCAGCGTGAGAGAGGATGGGGTGTCCTCTGCAAAAAAGAAATACGTACATCAGTAGTTTATTCTGGCACAGCACCCCTGACGGCAAACAGCGTCCTGCGACCCAGGGGTAAGTACAGCTGTGGAAGGCACTCCAGCTAGAAGGTTTACAAGCCCTAGAATAGAAAGCTGCTACGGAAGCCGTGCAGGCTCCAGGAACCTCACCTACACAGCTAGAGCCAGCCTGTACCGTCTCTTTGTGCAGTGTAACAACCCTAGCTCTCCAGAGCATCACCCTGATCAACCATCAGAGCAGTCCTGCTGAAGTTACATAAGGGTATTAATTGTTCAGTCCAAAGAAAGGAAGCTCCCACGCCACATCCACATTCTGATGCCAGACTTCCCCAGGACTGGACAAAAGTGAGGCTTGGGAAACCCGAATAACCGGTTGTTTATAAAAGCCCAAGACCACTTCAAGCGAAGTTATTTATTATCACCAAAATAAGAAGCATCACCAGATCCTTAAGAGTATTACAGCAGTACTACCGTGAAAGTCTAGATTTCTGCCATGCTTTTTGTTCCTTCCTACATTTATGGTATGAAAGTCTCCATAAATGCCAAAATACTTCTGCACAAGTTCTTGGCTCCAGAAAACTTCTCAAGTGTCCGAAAATTCTGGCATTTAATTTAAAAGCCAGTCTTTCAGCACTCTGACAGCTAAGATTGTTTGGGGAGCGATGTTTTAAAAACAGAATCTAGCAGCTCCAGTATTCTGGGGGTTGGGCTTCAGGTTTTGAGTCAGCAAAGAACCACCTGTGGCTCTCAGAAATTACTGCAGCGAAACTGCATGAGACCAAAAGGACAACTTCACGGGAATTTTCTTCCCATCGTTCTGGGACTCAAAAGTCCCGTTCGTTTGAAGGTCTCAGCAGTGCTGGTCTCCCCCTTCCCGAGAACAAATTGTTCCCACACCTACTGGATGGGCACTTCCCGGTCCAGTCCTCAATTCTGCTTCAAGAACGAAGCTGCCTGCACAAGCAGGCCAGAGCATTTTGCTCTCCCACGGGGTGCTGCTTCATCGTCTGTCTCCCCTTTACGCGAAACGTGCATTGCTTTTAGCCCACCTGTGGCATGGGCTCCTTTCCTGGCGAGTATCAGTGGCTTGCCTCTCCTATTTGTCATAGTCATTTGGGCCAGCTCTCTGGAGGGAGCAGAAGATCCTTCTTGCTGTGCGCTAGCAGTTGAGGTTACAACAGATTCCTCCGGCTCAGCTTGTTTCTTCTTTTTTTGTGCTTCTACTGCTTTTTGTTTGGCATAAATGTATTCTAGCTTCTTCAGGACAACCTCTTCTGTCTTCCCTATGTAAAAATTAATAAATGTAAAAAACCCCGTATCTTCAAACTCTCCTTCTGGAACTGAAGAGCTTAAGGCAGAACTAAAAATCTATTACGCTGACAACATTCAACTACTATACAAGAGATAACCCCACCCCCACCAAGTAAACAGCTTGCTTAACAACAAAAGGAAGTCATTAGCTATTTATTACAAGGTGGGGTTTTTTTTTCCTTCAGAAACATCCATACATGTTAAAATTTATCTTCAACTTTGATGAGCAGAAACCAGCTTGGACAAGCACTAGCCCTCGCTGAACAAGTACTGTTTGAAAGTATCCACAGCTGTGAAAAACCCCTCGGGGCTCTCCTAATGATACAAGTGTAACTGCCAGACAAAATGCTACCCTCACCTGGTACGAAATTTCTTGGGATTGATGGGCCCTGTTACTCAAACGGCATTTAGAGGTAAACTCACGTACAGTTTAGCATTGACGTGAAAATTGTAACCTTGAGCAAACGAGTATTTTATAAACGTTTTCTGCAGATGCACACAATTTAGTACGATTGAAGTTGAAATAACTATACTGGCTTGTTTCCTGCTTAGTATTTATGTTCTAACATCATGGTCTATCTTTAATTAAGTCTGTAATTAACTAGCTCTCCTGAATGGAATTTTTTTCCTCATTAGTTTTGAGGTACTTCACTATGAATTCGAAAGATCAGAAAAATTTGTGAAGTTGCCTGCTTTCACTCCCTGCCCAAGAGGCCTATCACACATTTCTGGATTAAGAGTAAGGATTATTAAAAACACTTCTTGATTATTTTTTTTTAGATTTTTTTTTTAACAAGTACCTAAAATACACACGAGCTGATTCACATAAATGCACACGATGTAAGTATCTTGCATTTATTTCTACTTTACAGGTAGCCTCCTGTTTCTATCCCCAGACAGTAAGAAGATTACAGGAATAGTCAAATGTTTTGTTTGCTCACACACATTTTGGCACTGGCTGAACACAAGTCACAGCTTTCTGGCACCTCCAAACCAACAGGAAGACACAACAAACACAATGAACGCGGCTTTGTCTGGAGATGCCCAGGTGAGCTGCAGCTCCAAGCACGCTGCACTCTCCTTCTACAGCCAGGGCTGCTGCCTTACAGACACCGCTACAGCACCCGTTCTCAGAGAAGCGGCAGAACAGTTACTTGCAAAGCTGACAAAGGCAGGCAGAGGTCTCGGCACTGCTCAGAACCAGCGGTGTACACTCGCCAAGCACCGAGCAGCGCGGTTTCAGGACGTGACCGATGAGAGAACGGGGCGCCTTCCCCCCAGAGCACAGGCAGCGCGCAGGAACCCAAGCCCGCGCTCGCAGCACAGGTCATGCTGCCCTTCCTTCAGGCACAAAGGAAGACACAAGCAGCTCTCATCAGCATAAGTGTATCGGTGAGTCAGAGCTTAGCAGGTCTGTTTGGCATCCAGTCTATGATTTACGTGAACTAATGACTCACCTGGATCCACAGAGGATTACTCCACACACCCTGACTCTTAAAAGCCCTTTCTTTCATTATTCCAGCTAGTCTGCACCCAAAAAGAGTCTCACCTGAAAGCGTGGATACTTTTCGAATCAAAACATCTTGTTTGCGTGTCAGTAAGTTCTTCTGTCCAATAAATTTATCTGCCTGATCAGTCAATCCTTGGATTTCTTCATAGGCCTAGAAAAGTGTCAGGGAACTGATTTATAAACCAATGATACCCAAAATAATAAAATAATTTTCCTTCCCAGAAACCTTGACAGAATTTAGACATTTTCATCACCTTGAGAAACCAGGACTCATTAAGTACCATGTAATGCCAGCTTTACCTAAATGCAAGCTGAAAAGCGATAAACTTGTTCATCCTTTTTAAAGAAAAAACCCTAACTTTTATCCCACAATTTCAAGGTACAGCTGATAAACCTAATTATGTACCTACAACTTACATTTTGTTTTCTGTCATTTACATCTTCACAACTAAGACTTCAGTGTCAGTATAATAATCGAATGCTATCTTCTGCATCAAAAAAAGTGAAGTCCTCAATGAATTTCAAAATTGCCTGATGTACACACTACGCTGCCAAGGAATTAAGACATAACCTTCCATGGTTAAACTCATAAAGAACACAACAAGGAGAGGGTTAATCCAAAATAAGGCATCTGTATCATTAAGTTTTTAGGAATACAAACGCTTTCAGATAGCGTTTTCTTCTGGCGAGTCCTGTAAAGGTGACAGAAGTTCACTGTTCACAGTATCACTCGGACTCAGCTCAAGGAGTCCATACTAGCTTAATTACTCTGACCAGAGTTAACGATTCTCATCCTCACTTAAGCGTCAAAATACTTACTTGCTTGAGAATGTAGCATTTGGAGACCTTGGGAAGGTTGTGCAACCCCAGAGTTCTCTTCAGCTTCTCAAAGAGATCTCTCATTTCATTACGACGCCGGCGTTCATTTGCTGTGTGTGTCTGGCGGTAATGAGCAAAGGCTTCTGCCTCAGTCTTCAGCTTTCTGTGCCAGAGTTGACGTTTCTGCTGGAGAAGTAACCGTATTGACCAGTTTAAATAAAAAGGGTAATGTCACAGCAAACAACATTCAAAGGCATGCCTCATTTACAGGGCTGATTTACACCTGAAGATCTCGTATCATGCTACTCTGCTAGTATGGCTTCATGGAAGTTCAGCGTCAGAAGCGCACGCAATAAGCATGAAATGCTGACCAACAAGAAATGACCAACATAATCGCATCAACCCTAAAGGAAAAGATCATGAGCGGTCCCTTCTACTCATAAGCATTTTTTTTTTTATTTTTTTTTGCAATACAAGGCTACTTAGTTAAACCACAGGATTACAGCAAAATCACGCACGTTTGAGCCCAAATTTTTTTTGTTGTCTGCCTGTCAAAGAAGTCTACTAATGAATGAAACAATCACATCAAATATCAGACACCTGAATTTTTCCCTAGAGTGAAACTAGTCTGATTTCTATTTCGTTTCATGGGTACATATGGGTTGGGGCCAAGAGACACTGTAGGTAAGAATGTGAAAGATTGGAATCGAACTTATGACCCCAGACACCTACCAAGAAACAGAAAGTGTCACAAGACAGGCTCTGATTTTGAATTTGCTTAAGCTTCGAAAAGGGTTGACAGGCAATAAGCATAATTACTGATCTCTACAGATTTGAAGGTTTGTTATTTCATCGTTACTTTTACAGGTTTGGTACAACTATGCTATTTATTTTATGATGAAGTAGTATTTCAAGAGTAGCATTAACGCAGGCTTTTTAACATCATTTTAGGTCTGCTCCAAACCCCAGTGAATCAGTGGAAAGGCTCCTCACGTCCAGTGATGGCATTTCTGAGCCGACCCTCCCGAAACCCGGCTCCTGACATCCACTTTGCCCCCAAAGGCAGACCGAGCACAGTAAGGCTGCAGTAAGGCTGCAACGCATCTGCTCCTGCACTGGCCACTCGGCTCCTCCCCAGGCAGGGCCCCATGCCGTAAATTCCAGGGCAGAGAGAAGAGTACGTGGAGAAGGCAAGGCAGGCAGAGCACCCTGGAACCATCTCAAGCAAAGGCATACGTACCAGCCTGCTCTAACGTACAGGACAAACACCAGGCTCACAGCCCACCTCAGAGCCCCACCCCAGCAGATAGCTCTACATCTGGCATCTAGTACAGCACGGACATGACCATGGACAGTTGGTGAAACTGGCTTCAAAGCCACCCTAAAATACGGCATAAGCTTCAGAAGGACTGCAGTGAGTTTTGGTTTGAGAGGATTCTGCATTATCCGTAACTTGCCTAAATACGTATTATTTAAACTACTGTCTTCAGAAATCCTTCGCCCAGTGCTGTGCTACATAATCCTACATACTGTCGTCTTCTACACATGAAAACATTTCTCAGTTGTTCATTATTTTGTGTGCTATAACAATTATTTATGCCAAGAACACAAAACCTAAGCAAACATACTAATAAAAGGCAGATACTCCTCCCATACATAAAGCTGCATCTGAAACCCACCGATGCCAGCAGCTGTCCTTTTTCTTTAAAGAGATTTGGACCGAGCCCCTTCCCCCCATACACACATTTGGTTTCTTGCATTGAATCATAAACATATGGAAGGTAGATAAATCGCATTAAGAGTCGTACTTGAGATGAAAGTTTATCTTTAAAATGGAGGTGTGATACCAAAAGGAAAGAGGAGAGCAAACATATACCTTCGTAGGTTTTTCTGATAATTTTTCATCCGAAGAATTACGAGCATGGTATCTGGAAGAAAGGTAAAAAGTTTTTCCCAACACTACTCATCTCATTCACTCTATCCTCATTAACTACATTCCAACAGCAACTACAATTGCTCATTTTTATCCCTTGAAATTATCTCTTCCTTGTATAACTACATGAAAGCAGGATACTGTTGAGCTTTCCCAACAAAGTGAGCTATCTCCAATGCCATCATCCTGGAAAAAAAATCAAGCTGTTCTGAAAGTTGTAAAATTAACTCATAGTGCAAAAGACAAACTATTTCATTATATGCCAAAGAGAATAAATTCAGCCTGTGACTGTTAGCTGCAGAATGTTTTTGGTTTTTTAAAAACTATGTTTTGGTTCTTTTTTTTAAAAAAACACAGATTCAATACAGGTAGCAGAGCAATCCCTCCCCCACCAAGAAAAACCAACCAAAATCCTCACATTCATTACTATCCCAATACGTAATAACAGCTTCCTCATATCTTAGGAGCTTCAAGAAAACAAAGAACAATACGCATTTGAAATAATTACCTTTTTACAAAACATAACATCTGTTTTTCTCTCTCACTGAATGACCTTCACAATTTATAGCAAAGTCACCATCTAAAGATAAAAGTTGAGCTGTATCTTTGAACGAAAAAAACCCCAACATCGGAACTATCTGGGAGGTATATAGCATCACCAAACAGATTCTTTCAGTTTCTACAAAAAAAAATTCTTAAAAAGAACCAAGGATGCAACATTCTGAATTCTTTTGTTTGGTGCAACTGAGAAACAGCCATGACCATCTTTACATACCTCAAGTAAGCCATGATTTTACTTTGCATTTTGTCATTACAAATGGAAGGGCAGCAATAATAACAGAAAACAAACAAAAAAAAAAACAACAAAAGAACAACAAAATAAAAGCCCAGCTATCCAACCATAGCAGACTATATGTAAATATAGTCTTCGCTGGGGCAATGGTCCCAAAGACAAAGCTTTCATTTACAGGATCAGGAATTAAGCCAATGACGCTCCCGCCTAAAAATAACAAGTCCACCAGCAAAAATAACAAAGCTTGCAAAATCACATTTTAAACAAAGATGCCCCTGCTCATACTCAGTTTGCAGGAAGGGAGGTGATTCACTCATAATAATTTTACATTTCAAGATATACATCCCCATGAACAAATTAATTAAGAGGAGAGAGCAAATAAAAAAAAAAAATAGGCTAAGACACCTCAAATCTACCCTTAGTTCTGACAGCCCCCTCCTCACAGACACTGGGAAGCACCAGTGCTCAGGAAGACCTGACACAAGCCTTGCTTTATCTTACCATCACATTAAACCTGTTGTTTAATGGGTTCATTCAAAGCCAGCTCATCAATCAAATACAGAACTGTTGCACTCTCCAAGGATGCTTACTTCTGTTTGGAAGGTTGGATATTAGCAGCTGTGGCCTTCAGACGGGCAATGTTAATCTTCTCTGAAAGCTCCTCCACGGTCTCAATGTCCACCTGCTCGCCATCCTCACTGTATTCACACGCATCCTGGAACAGTTTTTGTTTTGTTTTTTAAAATGAGTATCTACTTAGCAATAGAGCTCAGGCCAAAACAGTTTCACTTCAGTCTCAAAAGAGATTACATTAAAACATTAAGAACCATTAAAGAATCAACATCTCCAGCTACACTGGCCAATAAATAAACAGTGCTAAGCAGGTGGTTATTTTAACTGTCACCTCCAGGAACTCCTCCCACTAGCAACTCCACAAAATGAATGTGGTAAGGGCAAAACCATCTCTGTCGTTTATGCTTTTACTATGGGTGAGATGAAAAGCTGCTACAGGGCAGAGCTTTCCTGCCTCCATTTTCAAGTAAGATTAAACTGCCTTTACAACCTGCTACTGCAGGTTGCTAATTAACATATTTTTTTTTTGACACAGGTTGAGATGGTTATCTCCTTAGCAATGGTCTCCCATACCTAAGATAGCAACAGTCAGAACATCATATAACCAGGCTTCTTTGGGTCATACAGTAAACTGCTTACATGATGAAGACTATGATTTTGGCTCTTTCCAAAATGCTGCCCAATAATTATTTTAAATATTTATGATATTCTGAAGAGTACTTTTTCTCCATGCTTGCCTGACCAAGAAAACTTGCTACCATCTCTGAAGACAGAGATAGAGAATAACTACAGTACTGTAGCAACTACAAGTTAAATATTCTTGTGGCCATTTGTAGTAGCAGGTGACCCCCCATTCTGTCACCCCCCCCGCCCACCCCCCCCCGCCCAAGCCAAAAATTAAGCTGATGTTTTTGTATTACAGGTTTTTTGAGCTTTTTATATTATAGTCTTTGGTCTGCTTGCAGAATGCAGAACTCTCTCCTCCTTAAGAAAACGTAATTATACTTCCATTCCGTACTCTATTTCACCCAGTTCCCTGAACCAACCCAGTCTTGTCCTCCTATTCTTCTGTCTTTCATTCCTTCTCTTTGTCCTTCTTTTCTGTCTTTTTGAGGAACTGCAATCAACTTCTCTGAACTGAATACTTACCTGAAACTGATGCAAACAGTTAATCTGTTTAAGTTAAAACTTAAGTTAAAAAACACTAAGTGCAGAACAGGAAAAAAAAGCAATGCACAATACTGGATCAGTAAGTGGCCTCTAGTAAATGCTTTTCAGGGTACCAATTATTTAAAGTTATCTGCAACTCACACCGCTGTTTTAAGAAACTCAGATTAGAAAGGCTTACTCAGCTGACCACAGATTAGGCTATAACGAAAACAAACAAAAGCAGCCTAAATCACCACACAAGCATATCTAACAAGTGGTTAAGATACACATTTCCAATTGTCATGAAATTTACACCTGTGAAATCTGCAGCTATGTTAAAGGGACCCAATTTATAACCAGACAGTAAGTCTTAGCTGATAAATTTCCTTTTACAGTGAAGCAGGATCTCTTAACAACCTAAGGGTTGATTTGGCTTCTTCATGGTGACTAAACACAACCTTTCCTAAACAAAAAACAAACAAACAAACAAAAAAACCCCACAACCCCAAACCCCACAACTCACAGCAGGGCTAATTAAAATTTGAACACCACAAAAAATGCCACCTTAGTTACTGACACCACGCAGTGACCACCACTGTGAATCATGCTGCCACGTAAAATTATCGGTATTTTTTAAACCATGTGTCACATAGCATCTCCCATGGCTGTATGGCTAAGGCTACAGAAAACTGAATCAGTTCAAAAATTAAGCAAGTTTGCCTTCCTTTACTAAAGACTACACTGGGGATATAACCTTTTTAAATTACAACAACGTATACTTTGTAGCAATGTAGCCTTTAGTAAAGTATAGAGTGAGTGTATGCACATATATATACACACATGAAAAAGGGTATATATACATTTTAAAAGTGTGTGTGTAAAGTGCATGTATTTTAGTGACTTGCATACATACACACACATCTGCAATACTGCCTGCAGAATCTTCCACTCGTTTTAAAAGAACGAAATCATGCAGCATCCTCCCCCTGGAAAACCACTGTCAAATATTCCAAATTCTTCCATCACCCTCCATTCACATCATGAGGGGTTCTACCAAGCGTTGGTAGTAGATTCTATAGTAGAAAGAGGTATAAACTTCTAAACTACTCACTTGCAGAGAAACTGACACCTCTTCCTGTACTATGAAGTGCCAAGATACTACTGCTGTAACAAAGAAAAGTGATGCTCAAGTTATCAGCTATAGCTGCTAGATCTGAACAGAAAAGCATCCTTACTCCTTTTCACGCTGCTATGCACACTCCCATGTTACCTATGCTTGTAAAAAGTCACATCTTTTGAAAAATAAAGAGAAGAGCAAGGAGAGTGACATTAGATGAGAGACGACTAGCTGTAGAGAACAATCTCGCTCTTTCTTTCAAAGGTATTTTTAACACGTGCTGACTTTAAAGACAGCATTCTTCCCTGCCCAGGAAAGCAGCTCTGATCTCTGTCGAGTTCTCTATTTGGAAAGGAGGTAAGTTACTCTGCTACTACTAACTTCTAGGGTTTCTTGCAGCATTCCTTCAGAGCAGCTATGAATCTGTATTATGCCACAACAGTTCCTGTTACGAGTATAAAGAGCAGCATGGAGGTAAAAAATTCTCACCTGACTTTGAAAGTATGTACTGGCGGGTTCTTACGGAAGTACTGTTTCTTTCAGTGCATGACAGCCCATAAAACCCGTATTTGTTCCAACTCGTAAATATTCTCCCACAAAGTAAGACTCATTAGCACTGGGACCAGGCCCAGCACAGAGAAAATGAACTGTCTTTACCAAGGAAGCAGTGCGTCACTTTGAACCCGACAGGCTGGTCAGGAGCTACATGGCACCACTGCTACCCAAGACAGCAGGACAGTGACAGTCAGAAGACACAACGTCCCCGGGACCTTGGTGAGGTCCAACCAAATACTGCTGGCAGTCCAGATCCAGAACACGTATGCAGGGGCTACTGAAATTGTGCCCGAGTTAAGACTACATTGCATTTCAGCAACTTCCAAGCACTGTCTCTGAACAGTACACAGCTTTGTTTCATGGCTGTTGCGTGGCTCTGTATGCCTACAGAAACTTAAGAAATTTAAGTTCCACTATGTAAAATCTCACCTGAAGAATATCACTTAGGCAAACAGCCAGTGATTTTTTAACAACTCCTCCTCACACTTGCTTTACTTGTTACAGACTTTATCAAGATCCAGTTTCAATGAACAGGAGCAACTTTTTGGGTGCATTTTGTCAATGAAGTAATTTTGTTCTTAAGAGAACAGATGCATCCAAGTTGTCTTTAAGTCAATTCTGCAGCTTTCCCATTGAAAAGCAGAGACTAACCCATTCACACAAGGTCACAGAAAGGCAGGAAAATCCAAGAACACAACTGAAAATTCCCAAATTCTCTTAAGTGTCCTTAACAGGTATGCCAGGGTTCACAGAGTGAACCAGATGATGCACTAGAGGACCCAGATTGCTGAAATTCCAAAATTCCTCTACTGAGGAGAACATATGCTTGACCCTGGAAACAAGTCTACTAACTGGTAAGAATGGAGGGAAGAGAAAGCAAAAGAAAACAAGTTGGAAGATACCAAAATTGCACCATCTCCCCAGACGCAGACCTTCTGTTGAGCTACGACAGGTGTTTTAACACATAGCATAGCTGCTTCCACAGCCTTTTTTTAATCCTCCCCAGGGCCTGATGAGAGAAGGAAAAGCATCATAAAGCCAGAGGGAAAAAGCTGGCTAAACAAAAATTATTCAAAGATGCTATTTAAATTACAGAACTACTGAACAGATACATGCCATTATGTTGAAAATATTACTTGCGAGAAGTACAGGGTTACTCCATTTTAACAGGTCACATTTTATGACAACATAGTTTTATTTCTTTATACCTAGAGTACTTCTAATTTTTGCCTGCTCTCCTTGGTCATCTATGAAGCCTCCGGATATTTTTTCCAGCTTTTCTGTTTTATGCAGTATCATTGCTGCAATTCTACATGCAAGAGATACTGATTTCCTTCGGTGGGCAGGACTGCTCCGTCTAAACTACATTTGGACATCACTATGCTGCAGGGAAGGGCATCACGCAGCATAGTTCAAAAGATGCTACTATCCAGAAAGTGAGAAGAAAAAAAGCTCAGCAAGTTAGCTTACTGTAGAAACACTACCATGTCAAAGCTTTTGAGTGCTGACAAGTTACAGTGGGCTAACCAAAGGGTTGATATTAATTATGCAGCTAGACATGTTCTCGTGGTACCATGTTTTCTACATGTTACCATACTAGAAAAATGGCATTCAGAACCCAAGACATGGCATCTTATTCATGAAAGATGGGGGGGGTGGGAGGGATACAGAAGTAACAACTCTCCATTGCTCACCAAGAACTTCACAGTTTTAACTTTACAAATACTGAATGTGGACATGTGTACAACAAAAAACATTACTTCTTTCATTCTTACATTTAACAAAAAAAGGAAAAATGCTTCGGGGTGGCTAATCTTTCCTCTCTACCTCTGACTTGCTAACAACCGGAAAAGTATCACAATTGTGAAGATCATCAGAAATTAATATCTGCCTAAGAACAGCTACTCCTATGTAAGTAAGTACTGCCAATCTGACACTGGCTGAGCCCTATTCATAGCCTAGCAGGGCTTCTCAAGAGTGCAAAACTTTCAGAATTCTTCTGGAAGCCCTGCCTTTCTAAGAAAGGTAGCATCAGCCTTTCCACAGGTCCTGTTGTTACAAAACTTCTAGATGTCTTTAAGTTTGTAGAAGTAAAATGCCTTAATGGAGACACAAGAGGAACAATCCCACACTACAACAGAAATTCCAAAGCTGCTAAAGAGATGTAACACTTTTCCCTCTCTGCATTTCAATGCCTGCTTCTAAGCTATCTCCTCTGACTTACCTGTCTGTTCCCGGCAACCCGTACCCCTGTTGCTGGCTCCCAAAGAGCAAACTGCCTGACAGCAGAGGGTCCCCAGTGACAGTACCGAGAAAAAAGGAGGGTAGATGACAATGGATGTTGTTAAACATTACCCAAGTAAACGCCTCATTTCTGGATCTGCCTTCCACGCTAGAATATCTGCAGACTTCACACGTGGTCTGTATCAAAAGCTCAGAGCATATGACAGATTGTTACAGCTTAAATTGTCCACAAAATACGCCACTTCCACTTTTTATTAAACTTACAATTTTGTACTAATTCATAACAGTTACTTATCATTTTAACATTCAGCTCAGAGAAAGAATGATTGAAAGGCACGTTTAAACAACATTTTAAATAAAACAACTTGCCAGACACAGAAGCTACGTTTAGCCTAGTAAATTAAACAGGACCATGGGACTCGATCTGTAGCATTAACACTAGAACAACCCCCGCATTGGTTTTGGCTTAAGCCAACAGGCACTCGTGAACAATTCACAGACACTGTCTGTGACTTAGCTCAAGCCAAGCAGTCATTCTCAAGAGGAAATCTGTGTGCAGTCATAATGCCTTGGAGATCAAGAGTTTAACATCACATCTCAGACCACCACACTTGAATTTGTTCAGACAACAGGTCCTGATATCGATTAGTTTGCCTATATGGTATTCTCACAATGTTTTACTCTTATCACCAAACCCACGACAATCAGCCCTCCTAAGCTCCTCTCGATGCAACTCAGGGTAGGAAATGCAAAAGAGCAAAGACACCATTCTCCCAAAGCTTCTCTCTTGTTGTTGAGTAGAGGAAGAGTCTACATGAGTCTCTTAAGTCAAGTACACAAAGTTAACACAAGGTAAGAAGGTAATTTGAACAGCATCAATACACAAAATTACGAACAATTAAGTCCTTACTGCATTGAGAACCAGTGTGGGGAAACGTACTAAAACAAACAGGAATACCTATGACATGTAAGCAGCAATCATCCTGACTCTCACTAGAGTTTTCTGGGGTTTCTAACAGCTATTTCCTGAGCAAGTAAAACCAGTCCATATTTTAAACTAGTAGTGAAAGAGCTGCCATTAGCATTTCCACTAAACAAAAGTATTAGTGGACACGTGTGTACGCTCTGCTTCTGTGTTTCCACTGGTTTAATGAAATAGATACACAGCCTCTAGGAGCCTGTTTATATGATCTGACTTCATACAGTCCGACAAACACCAGTACAGCCTGTCCTGTAAGCACTATGTTGATAAAAGAGCACATCCCAGTGAAAAATAACACCTACATACTTAATTTAAAACTGAATCCTCCATTAGGCACTGCCATGCTAACTTAACTTGCAGGCAGCACAGATCAACAAACCACGTTTTTACAGTCCTCCGAGGTCTCATTCCTCAGCTTTACTGCTCTAGAACCAAAGCTAGCTTACTCATGTTTGCGTGAGCTTATGGTGAAGACCAACCCTCACATGGCTTACCAAACCATGTTGGTCAAAACCTGCACAGCAAGCTTCTTCCAAAACAAAGGTGTTCCAATTATGTTCCAATTCTTATAATCTCTAAAAATTATTTTTTCGTTTCACGATCCTTTTGCAGGACAAAAGAAAACACATCTTTAAAACATCAACCCTAATAACAGGCTGCTCTATGACCTAGACATTATTGTTGCCTTACCAACAGATTCCCAAGTCTACCTTGCCTGGAAAGTTTATCCAGCATCAGGCTAACCGTGGTTCTCCAAACTTGATGATAACTCTGCTGAAGTTATTGAAGGATAAACGAGTTGCCAAACTGCCACTGTGGCTCAAGACAAACAACTCCATTTTCAGCTTGAAAGAACTTCAAAAAGTTACATCCGCTTTCAGTTTCCTCACCTTCCTGCAGCTGAGATGCTATCATCTTGCCTGAGAATAAGGAGCTGGAATATGAACTGATTATAGTCAATTTTTCTGGAAGTTAAATAGGTTCTCTAAAAGCCAGAGCTGCAGACTTAATTGAGTCACTCTGGATATGGTTAGAAGAAAAAGTCGTCCAATTTGGTTTTCAGCTGCGAGAGGACTACATTAATATAAAAGGTCTAAAAGAACTATATACTTTCAAATGCCTGAAGACACTAACATAATCTCTATTATTAATTTGTTTGGTTTTCAATTCTTCTCCAGTTTAACCTTTGTCTTTCCACTTTTATCTCATCCCAAGAAGAAGCTATCTCATTTCTTATGTCCATCTGACTGATTCACAAACCCTCAAGTTCATAAATTTTAAGTAGCAATGCACTGGTTCTTAAGTTACATTGATATATAAAAAGTACATCAAGGAATTACATGTGGGATTCTTCTAATTTTTGGGTAAAATTTGATGGAAATTCTATGAGCATTAAAATGTAAACATAATTATACTAACTACAATGTTTTGCCCTCATTCTGTGACTTCTGGAGCAGTTGCTTTTCTATCAAATATAGAATGACAGCTTTCACATACTACTTGAACGTACCACTAAATTTCAAGAAGAATTTAAGCAGAGTGTCAAACATTCCTTCCAGAAATAAATGTTAACTCAGGGCTACAAAAATTAAGTAGAAGGAAAGAGCTTAAAGTAACAGAAATACTACGCTGGCTACTAAGTTTTAGGATCGTAAGTCATATATTACGAGGAAGCAAGCTGCTTAAGTAAATACCGGAGAAAGACAACATGCAATGGTTCTATTACAGCTTGCTCAATATAACTCCTGTTACCTGAAAAAGACAATTTCTAAAAGGTCACTACAATGCTACCTATAAAAGAGCATGCAGCTAAGAAGAAATAGAAGACATTTCCACTTGGAACCCCAATCTAAACTTTCTAAAGAATCTGAAGTCCAGAAAAGAAACATCACACTGGATCTTTCAAATCCATGAGTTGTGACACGTTAGTTGGTCAATTTAAAAAAAGAAACAAACAACAAAACCAAAACCCAACACCAGAAACCCCTTCATAAATAGTTAAAATGCTTACCACTTTTTCAACATCTACTTCCTCTTCACTTGGGAAGTCAGAAGCACCATCCAGCATCTCATCAGCAGAATCATCAGTTTTTTCATCCTCTTCATCCTCATCATCGTCTTCCTCCTCTTCTTCTTCCATATCATCAGCAGTTATATCAACAGTGGGCACGTAGCCCTTTTTGTGATGCCTAGGCTCCTGTGCCCTCTGTTCTGGTGTCAGGAAGTCGCTTTTCTCAGATACATCAGCTTTGTTATCTGCCTCACTTTTATTTTCTAAGGCAGGTACAATGCTAGATATTTTGCTCCAAGAACTGTTGACATGCGTTACAATATCATGACCTGTTTTCATTGCTTCCTGAGGATCAAAAGCACCTTGTTCTTTGTTGTTACTGCCTGCTTCACCTTCCTTGGTACTGACGGCATGCTGTCCTCCTGAAGCATTATCCTGCTGCTCTTCCGCCGGACTGCTGTCAGACTTGCTGCCTGTTCTCCCTCTTATGCTTCCTGATTCTGTGCAGTCCGTGTGCCCCTTCCTTTCCGTATCTGGCTGCACAGCATCACCCTGGCATTCTTCTTTGTTCCGAGACAGTTCAGTCTCTTTCTGCTCCTCCTTGCTCTCCAGCTGCGTATCTTGGTCTTGCTGACCTTGTGACTGCCCAGAACTTGCCTGGCTGTGCTCCTCCACCTGTGTCCGTGCATCTCCTTCCCACTCTTTTACTGGTTTCCCTTCCTGTTCGTCATGTATTTGTTCCTTCCCGTGGTTCTTCAACTGTGCAGTCTCCTGATTCTCAAGACTCCGTGGGTGCGCATTATTACCCCGAGGAGCAACTGGAGGCTGCTGATCTGATGGCCCATAAACAGTTTCAGAGTTAGTTGAAACAGCCTCCACCAGAGTTTCAGAACTGACAGAATCCTCTTGCCCCTCAGAAGCCCCTTTTTCTTCCTCATCATTTGGCTTCTCGCTGATGTACGAATGGTCAGACGACACGACATCTGCAGAAACATCAGGCTGAGAAGAAAAGCTATCATCACACGAACTCTCTAGCACCTTGGAGTCCTCCTCTACCATCTCTAACGTAGCAGAATTTCTATCAGGTGTGGCTGTGCCAGATGCTGACTCTTCAACATTATTTGACTGGTTAACTGCCAATTCGTTTTCTTCTTGTTTCCTATCAGACGCTGTGACCTCAGACTCTGTAACTTCAGCATCATCTGAGCGTGAAGCCTTCTCATTTTCCTTCTGCTGAGCAGCACCCAACTCCTCTTTCTTGCATATTTTCCTGTAATCCTTCTTCATCTGAAGAGATGCAAAATGGTGCAGAATGGAGTTTGGCACAGTCTTCTGTCCTGGGAGCTGAAGTAAAGCAAAACTGCCAGACTGTAAAGGTATGAGATTAGCAGCCGTAGCTGGCAGACCACCTGAGCTGCAGTTCATTTTAGACTCAGAGGCTGTCTGATTTGTCACACTGCTAGCAGCAGGAGGAGAGATCCTCAGAGTCAGAGTGCCTGCTTGTGACACAAAACTTGTTACTGAAGGAGGAAGAGAAGATGCTTGAGTGGCTGTGTTGGATGTAGGGGATAACTTGGGTGCTGCAGCTTGTACAGCTGGATTTGCAGCAGGAGAAGTGGAAGACACAGAGGAAGTGGGAGACACAGGTGACTCGGGAGGCTTAGAAGGTGCAGGCAACCGGATTCCTACAACAGATCCTGTGAGGAAAACAGAACATCAACTAATACTTCCTCAATGCAATTTTTATTTTTTTTGGTTTTTTTAGTTTTTTAGTTTTAGTATTTGACGGTGTAATAGAAGTAGCTGGCATTCTCGGGCATCACAACGTAATCAGGTATTTGACCACAAGTTCTCAGTGAAAGAGCTGGTGCTGCATGAAGGCATATACATTGTTGAATTTTTGTACAGAACACCCCAATAAAACATGAGGTGGCTACTACAGAACTACCAGATTTAATGATAAGTTCTACCATTAAGATTTATAATCAAAAAAGGCAACTGCATTTAGTTAGAGCCCTTTGCAATTTTATTTTCCCATTTATTGGAAAACAGAGGAAATGGATTTTCTTTAGGACAAAAAAAAAAGGGGGGAAAATGAAATATTTGATTTAAAAATCCTTTTCTCCTTCTCAGAAAAAAGACTCCACAGAGAAAAACTGTGACAAACCCACATAATTATACCACAATCTTTTTCACCTTAATGAACTCTTCTGCAGCATTTCAGAACTCTGTAAAACAATGAGGAAGATTATTGCCAACTATTGGCAACTAGTTTCTCTTGTACAGCAAAAGCCCTAAACCACAAAGGAATTCAATGCACTTTTTGGCTGATTCTTTCTTCACTACACCTCATGCTCCAACCCCAACTAAGGCACAGGATTATTTTCTCTCCTTCCTACAGTTTTGCTCTGCTTGTTTCGCCTCTTTTCAAGACCACTCTTGCCTCCGTTTCCTCAGGATGCTTCATTATAAAAAGGGAGAACAGAAGAAAAATCCTCCTGGAAAGTAGGCATGCATTTAAAGTATATTTTGTTTACAAACATGTACAACAGTATGCTCAACAAGCATCCTACCTATTTTCTGTCAGATACTTGCAACGTCTTACTCTTCCAACCTCATCTTCAACTATGCACTAGAGAAACAGCTGAAAATCAAATTTATTTTTCTTCTCATGCTCTAAGGAGGAAAAAACCCCAGAAATTTTGTACTGTAGTGTAACACTTGAGTATCTGCTGTAAAAGCACTAACAAACCTGCAAACCAAACAAAAACAGCGCAGCACATCCAGACACAGGCAACAGCTCATCCATTTTAAAAGAATCTCCAACAAGAATGATTTTTGAATCACTAGAACAACAGAATTTCTTCTATGTTACGACAGTACAACGGGCATGGCTCTATTGCCACATGCACAGAACTCCCAAATTTTGACAATTTCGCTACTAACTGCACTTTCTGTATTTTACACCCGTAGTATTTAAGTTGTATTGTATCTGAATAATTACACGATGTTCTTCAACTACTCACTCAGAACCAAATCAGACACTGTTCAGTTACTCCCAGCAGGGGAAAGGAGCATCGCAGAGACACTTATCACACTGTTAATTTCTGGATAACACATTGGTCAGCCAAGAAAGAAACATCCGACTTTGTACCTGGATTGCGGAACATCACTGGCTGCACGCTGGGCTGGGCACCTGCAGCTCGAAACTGTTGCAGAGGGACAAGCTGAATTATCTGCCCATTAGGATGTCTGAACAGGTTCACACCACCAGGGCTCCTGAGAGGCTGAAGGATCATCCTCTGCCTCTGAGCAAGCTGCATGTTGTTTAGAGGTCGCAAAGCAGGGGATGTCTGATGCACTGGAATCAGCAACAATCGAGGTCCTACACGTTTCTCTGCTCCAGGAGACATCTTCTGGGGAGTCTTACTTACAGCCTGTGGAGTAGCATCTTCTAAAAATTAAAAAGTAACACAAAAATCAGCTTAAGAGAACAGCCTACAAATAAGGCATTACCCTTAATGAAAACAAGGGCAAATATTTTGGAAACAACCAGATCTCTTTAAAAAATTTGTTTCGAAGTATTTATTTTTATTCACAGAACATACATAGAACCAACCAGGCCAAAAGTCTTTTTCACGCAGTTCCATCGACATTTCTCAGCCATGACTCAGAAGACTTTCACGTTAATGATGAAAGGCTAATTCCATACCTACTTCTTGGGACTCTATGCCAACTGTGAAATTCTAGCATTTCATGGGCCAAGAAATGAAGTGAGACTTCCAGCTCATTTCATAGCAGTCAGTGACCAGATAGCTACATTTTTTTCCTCCTCTACTGGCTCAGGCTGGAATAAAACAAGCAACTTAAAAGAGATCATGTTTCTTATCCTATTTTGGATAGAAGGGTGAGGCAAACAGATTTGTATTTAAACTGGGGGCTACAGCTGCAGACTGTATTCTCACTATGAAGGAGGCAGCATAAAAAAAGGAAGATTTTGCAGCATTAGCCCAAAGCACCTAAGCCTTACCTCTTTTTGGATTCAGAGAAGGACTTGAATTAACTCCTGACAGCATAATTGGAACAGAGCTAGCAGAAGAAGTTGGTGTGGTCACCACAGATGTAACTGTTGCAGTTGTTGTCAGTACAACTGTTGAAGTGGATGTTGTGACAACAGGACAAGTAACAGCTGGTGGTGTTACCACGGTTTTGGGGAATGACACGGCTGCTACTGGTGCAACAATCCCTGTTGCTTTTGTTACGTTCACAGTAGCAGTAGGAGGGGTGGATGAGGGAGTAGTACCAGTGTTGACTCCAGATGTTGCCAGAGCAGTTGTGACCGTAACTGCAGGAGGAGAGCCAGCAGGTTCATTAGCTCTTGTCTGACTAGGAGTGGTTACAGTAGACACTGCCATATTGGTGCTTTCCACAATAACTGGAGAAGTGGTGGTGGCTGCAGTGACCCCAGGAGAAACCGTGCACTGAGCTGGAGATGGCCTTGAGGGAAGCACAGGAGCAACCACCATTATCGGCGTGGGCTTGATACTGAACTTCTGCGGCCCTGACAGAGGCTGGCGTGTGCTTGTTCCAGGAACCTTCTGCTGTAGAGCTCCAGCTTTGTTCATCACAAACTGTGTGAACACACCACCAGGTGAGGGTCGGGCAGCTGTAAATAAAAACTTGCAGGTCAAAATCTTAGTAGATTTCCTCTGCTTTTCATGAGGTGCTACAATTGTAATTTCAGCATGAATTTGAGCCTCCGTTTCCTTTGTACCTTGCAATTAAATTGAAACTTTTATGGCAGTCCTGAACATGCCTTACATACTAGAACTATATCTGCTTAATTCCACTTCTAGAGATTTTTGTTGCATTTCTTCCTGGCCACACAAAAGAATCGGGTCTTGAGGGGTTGTTCTTTATCGTCAAAGTAGGAACAGACAGTTCTAATCACAGTACAGAAAAACAAACACCTAAGTGAAAGGATGGGCTCAAACTATTTTCTAAACCTCAAATTCTTCCTGTAACAGTTTGTGTGATCTTCCTCTTTTCACTGCCTCTTGCTTGCCAGCCCCCTTCTACTGTATCCACATCCTACACAGCCGGGGGGAAGGGGGCAGGAGGAGGACAGAGTTTGCCATCTCCCCTTCTCATTACAGTGACAGTCGTGCAACTGAGGACTGGATGGGAGAAGTTTAACCAGAGGGAAGCAATCGCTATTGGGAAGATCCTTCCCCTCATCCCATGCTCTCTAAAGGATCAGAATACTGCATCTACCTCACTCCAGATGCCTACAGATATGTACAACAGCATAGAGATTATGGAGCAAGCCCAAATGCTGTAGTTATTTACATATATAGCATTTTTAACGCAGCATATGCCAGAACACTTAAATCATAATATGCAACAATCACTTCACCCATCAATGAAATGCAGACAGCTCTTTAACACTGCAGAAACAGACAAACCAGGAAGTTTTATTTACAGGACAAGAAAAACAACACACCCATTTACATGGCAAAGAAAATTTAGGCAGAAAGAAACAAAACAATCAGAAATTAAAGTTTTGCCAGGACACAGGTAACATCCTTTTCTCTTGCAAAGCTTCTTCAGATCTTTAATGTGTGGGAATATGTGGATGGGCATGAGATATTTTAATTATGTATTTTTTTAAACTCATGCAAAATGTAATAGGTAAAGACAACTTCCTCTCTTGCCATGCTGGGGTAACCATTTCAGTACCAACTCAGACACAAGTACCACATGCTTCTTCCAATTTTTTAATTTATCCCCCCCCCCGCCCCCCCCCCCAACTCTAAGTGCTGACTAAGTCCAACCCTGTTTAGCTTGTGAAATCCAAGGAGATTACAGGCTGGTGTGGTTACTGGCTGCACACCTGTTGTTTCGCTAATTCAGATTTGGACCATCTTGTATTTCACTGCTGCTTCATGCATCTTTGGTGGACACAAGATTTCCAATTTTAAGTGCAACATCATCAGAAAAACTAACAGTGAAGAACCACAGATTAGAGTGATCCTTTACTCATTTTATGTTAAATCGATGCTTGATGAAAAGCAATTAAAAGTCATAGTAAGGGAACTCTCCAAACAAAAATCCAAGCTTAACATTCAGCGTGTCTCCATCCACTGTTCCTTGTCTCTTCAAAATACGCTCTAGTAGCATTAATAAAATAACTAATAGTCAACATCTGTAATCTTATTCTGAAGTAAAAAATAAAATTTTCTGCTTTAAAGAGGTTATTTATTGCAGAGGCAGTTTAGGTAGGCAATGCAGCCAAAGGCAGCATGCACTGTCGCACAGAAATCAACAGCAATGCTGTACACTCACTTTTTACTTCAGCTTCACGCAATTTAAAACACAGTAATAAGTTCCAACCTACCTATCTGTCTCTGTGCTGGGACATGGGTTTTCAGAGTCGTCACAGTGGGGGTTGAAGTAGTGCTGGTGGAAGATGTAGTTTTGGGAGTTGATGTTGTGGGCACCTGGACTGATGGTGTCCCAGAAGCAGCTGCTTTAGCATTGGATGCTACCTTGAAGATCACAGTACTGAGGGTTGAGATATCAAGTACTGTGGGTCGCAGCCTGCCTGTGATATAAGCTGCTAGCCGATTGGCGGGATGTAATGCCCCCATCTGTCCCAAAAGCAGTTTGGCCTGAGGATACCTTTTATCATTAACCTGAAAAAAGTGGAAAAGGGAAATTTTGTGAAAAGAATGCTAATTCACCACCTCTGGAGAGGCGTTTCATTCCATGGGACTTGTAAGTGTCCTTTTCAAAAAACCACTGCACTTCAGAATGGGAATGCCCAATTTCCTTACTGCCCAGGAAAACTTCAAGCAACTCTTGTATCTTTGTAATACAGATTTTAGATGCTACTCAGAGTCGTGTAGAACCACAGAGTCCAAAGCAGCATGTGAAATCACTGAGGTGGAGTGAAGCTAGCGCCTGTATTTCCTGCCCCTTACTTCTGCTAGAGTCCTGAATAAAAACAGGTTCCCAAATTTGAGGACAATTTTGGATAAAATGCACAAACCTAATTAACACCTGGCATCACAGAAGAACGAATATTTATGTCATATACATTGGGGCAAAACTCTAAAGAGCTTTTAAAATGTTTACCAGCTTTTTTCTTATCCATACTGTCATTTGATGCCATAATTGAGGTACGATGAATTGACTAACTTCAAGGTCAGTTTCAGTTGTAACTAAACAGAACTTCCTGAACGTCAGGCTTTAAGCCTAGTGGTCAATGGGATGTTTTGGTAGTGTTGCATTTTACTTTCAGGTTGTTTGACAATACCTTCTAAAATACATTTCACACGCTACTAAATAAGGTCTTGACACTCTTTATCGAACAACTTTTAATAAAAGTAAGAATTCTCCCTCTATTTTTCTCTCTCCTACAGCTTCTCTTTCTGAGGGTGCCGCATCTGCAAAGCGTCATGAAAATACATTTTACTCTCATTTTCTAATTCATATGCTTTCCCTGAAAGTGGTATTACTGTAACCACAAATACCTTTGGATAAGAAAGATCTTCATCTTAGCCCTACCGTTCCTACCACCAATTCGTAGTATCAGGTTGGCAGCATGAAACTGCAGGGAAAGGACTCACTTTGAACTAAGGATTATGAAGTCTTTTGGTGAACACCTATAGTCTGCAAAGAGGACGCAGGCTATTAGTGAAGAGTAACAGTAAGCTGTAGCAAAAAGGAATTTTATGTTTACAGTTTCATTTTACAGTTTTGTCCCAGTGTACATTTCCTCAGAAGATATTCTTTATGTGGCCTCTAACTGCCATTCATTTAGAAGTATTACCTGACAAATGCAATCTGCAGGGAGTTTTCCAGAGCACCAAAGAGATGCTGAGAGATTCTGCACTTGAGCCACCGAGACCCAAACGGCCCAAAGGATAAACTAAACCATCAGATTTCAGACTTCCTATCAGATTTCCTGTTATTGAGTTAATCTTGAAAGGGACAAGCTTACGGAGAGGCAGGAATGCCACCTGATATTATTTGCCTGGACAGGCAAAAGACTAGGTAGACAAATTAAAGAACGTTCTCCCCTTCAAGGAGTTCTGGGATACGGGATGAAACTGAATCTAATCTCCACAGTAAAGGCAGAGGGACCCACCTGAATCAAGCCCGAGGGGCTCATATTAGCTTTGCGTTTGTAGACGACCAGCTTTCCTGCAGGAGAAACCCCTGCATAAAAAGGCAAGCCTTTGCCCCCATGCAACTTCTCCTGCAGTTTGTCCAATGTGTCTGCCCGCAAGAACTTTAGATTTTCTGGGTTCTTGCGTGATGGCACTCCACTATCAGGAGTCTCCAAGACAGATGTCTCAGGCTTCTCGTCCTTGTCCTGGTAGGACGGCACTGAAATTTTCACTCTGGAGGAGTAGACAGGAGGGTGGTTCTCATCCTGGGCCTTGTGTTCCGAAGCCAATTCAATAATGAAGCTACCCACTTTGAGGCACTGTGGTGCGTTACTGTTGATATTCTGTGATAAGATGTTCAAGATCTTATTGTGATCTTCCTCCAAGTTGCAGTCAGAGATAATCTCGATAAGTTTGGTTGGTTCACCTGGAGTGGTGTGATGAACATAGGAGGTGGAGGAAGAGTCCCCCTCACTACGGGAAGACCACCAGCTTTTCTCTGAGAAAGAATTGAAATAGGTTTCTGCAATACTATGGCATTTTAATCACCTGGATATTCAAACAGTTTCACTCTGCCCACACCTCCACCCTTGTCTCAGCTGCAGGGCAACAACAAGTATAAGAACTGTTCAAAGCATGACTTCCCCTTGCAGAGTTTCACAAGCAAGCAAAAACTCACTGCAAATCTAGTTCAAATCAAAATTTCTCACAGTTCATTCCCTGCAGCCATACCATCTCAGGTTGTATCCCATTGCATCACAAGCTAAACAAAGCTGGGTTGTTTCAGTACACAGATGAAAGATCTCCAAGCAACACCAACATGCAGTAGAAAGCATCGCTGGTTATTCAAGAGATGGCACTTTTCTTTTGGAGTCAGAAAAGGACCAGTGTCCTATAACGGCATGAGGGGCAAACATGCCACTAGCAGAACTGTCTTTCGCAGAAGATGTATAAACAGAAGCATGACTTTTTGCTGTCAGAGATCCAATGCCACTTTTTTGCAAAACTGTAAGGATGTTGAGCCCTGTGTCCTGGCCATTTTAATTTCACCTACCAATTCACCAGCATTTTCAACTAGTTGTATTATTTTTCCATTCCCATCCTTAAATGTAGAATGTGCTGTTGTATACATTAAACAGTGAAAACAATTCAGCTCAAAAAGGCAGCTATATTTCATTAGTGGATGACACAATGCCTCTATTATATGTCTCATTTGAAAGTTCGTAGCATGATTTGGGCCACTTCAGACCGAAGGAGAACACAGATTTCTATCCTACTTCCTTATGAACTAGAAACTCAGACCCAGTATATATAACATAGCAAAACTTCAATTCAACCCTTCAACTTGAACTAAAAGAATTCAATGTTAAACAGCTCCAAATAAAGTGTAGACTATCCTTGTCCCATTTGGTTCTATGTGGAGAACGCGAGGATCCCTCCCTCACAGTACCACTTGGATGCTTATTAATTCTTCAGTAACTACAAAGTAATACCAAGGGGGGGGGAAAAGGGCAGGGGGTGGGGGGATGGCAACCAACCAACCAAAAACCAGTGATCTCCATTCCTTCCCAAGTATCTAATTATCACCCTTGAAGACAAGTCTGCTGTGCAGTATTACCTTTTACTGCTAAACAAGCTACTGCAATACTAGTTACTTTAACCTTAGAGCAACACCAAGTACTGGACGTTCAGTCAGCTGTATCTCCCACACGACACACACAGACAACTGCTTAAGAAACAGGAAACTGTGATCACATCAAAAGACTTTTATTGACAGCCATAATAACTCCCCCAGCAAATGGACTTTTGTTTCATCAATAGCTGTGACTTTTTGAAAAAATAAAGCCAACACAAAAACCCCACAAAAATGTGGAACTACCAAGAGGTCAAATTATACACAAGATTTAGCTCTTACCTCCTGATTTATCAGTGTCTTTCTCTGCCTCACATGTTGCTTTCTCAGGAGACTGGAGCTCTGGTTCATGATCCTGTGGGAGGAAAGAAATGCAAGAAAAATATTCATCCTGTGTATCTCTCTCCCACACTAAAAATTACATCACAAAATAAACTAGTTCATCATACCATCACCCCCAATCATAAAACATGCTAACTCTGACAACATTAGAATTTTCATCTTAGAACAGCTCTTCAACAACGACCATTTAAGCCTTACATGATAATGCACTTGGCAGCCAGGAATTTCCAAGACAAGACAATTTCTATCACAGTAACAGTAAGTTTTACCAGCACTGCTAGGTGATTTAGGCTCCAGGATCCACAGCCTATCACCATCAAATGTAAGGCAAGCCCTCATGTTGCGCAGGAGCTTCTGGGGAAGAGATCACTACTTTTTCAATATTTCTGCCTGTTCAATGATACATGCTAGTTACTGTGTGACCTCTTACCTTTATACTAGAACTCTGTGAATCACTTTTGTCTTTTGGTTGCTTTTTCTCCTCTTTCTTGCGTTCATATGCTCGGACCCTTGCACAAGTCATCATACTTTCAAAGTACAAGTAGACAGGATCCTTGTCCTCCTCTCGAATCTACAAAAAAATGAAAAAAACCCCAAACCTCTCCATTCTAGATACACATTAGATTCATGAAATAGTTTTGCTTTCCAGCAACACTTCAACATTAAAGTTTCAATAGTAAACGTCAAAAGAAAGGTCTGGCATTTCAAGCTGAACTGGCCCTCTTAGTATCACGTAGCCCAGTCTACATCTTGCTTCCCAATTACATATTCAGGGCGGGGGGTGGGGGAAAACAGAACAGCACCACTACCCCAAAAACCCAAACCTTTTAAGTGGGGAAACAAGTCCCAGGTGTCATGCATTGTTTAACATTATCTGGTATACATTAAATAGCAACTCTAATACATTTGTTCTTCAGACACAGCTAGACTCAACTCTACTGCTGTTGTTGCTTCTGTTAGATACTAAAATGAGGGAAGAGGCAAAGGCAGATTCTTCCAACATTGGCAGTGAAACCTCAAAAAAAAAAAAAAGACTCCAGAACTACACTGAACACTGCGTGCCTGTATCCACTCTGCGCCCCCCCCCCCCCCCCCCAGTAATTAATTGCTTAGATAGGCCACATTATGCAGCTAATAACTTCTACAAACACTACAGGACCAGCAATCATTTTGCTAAAAATAGCATATATACTTGTAATTTTTAAATGACGCTATCAGTGAATTATAATCACTTTTTACCATTGCATATTGCTACAGTACATTCCCAACAGAAGACTGACATAGTTACTCATATACAGTCAATTCATCCTAGCTTATCAACATACTTATGGGCAGTCAGTCTTAGGCCCTCATCTCAAATTTCATCCAAAATGGCCTAGCACAGAGGCTTCTGGCAGTTTTTGTTTTAATTTTAAATACAAAGAAAAACAAACGCATCTCTTTTCCTCTCTTACCACTGGATTGGGTTTAGGAGTATACACTCTGCCTGGTTTCATTCCACTGGAGGATTTATGCTTACTAGAAAGCACAACTTCTGGGTTGGGCAGTACTGCAGATTTAACTGGTTCAATAACAGATGGTGTTGGGATGTAAATTGGCTCTGGATCTATTTCACCTTCTACTTTCACCCACAGTGGACAATTCCTAACAGGCTGTTCTGGCTCCGAGTCACAGATAGCTGAAAAAAACCAGAGGAAAATCAAAAACAACTTACACATGAAACCTCATCTAACACAGCAGTAACAGAATTATTTTTTTTTAAGCCTGAGGTCTAGCCATGCAGCAATCACTAGTTCATACTGCCAGAAAATGCTAGTGGTTGCTTTTCTCATCTCAAATTCTAGCCAAAAGTAACTTAGGTTTGTCCACAAGAAAGAGGAAATGAAAACAAAAGTGATTCAACACTAACCATTGTTTCTCAATTGTACTGTGATAGTAGATTAAAAAAAAACACTGAAGAATTAGTGATCTTCATTGATGCTGTATACTCCAAAATTACAGAACACCCAAAAACCCCAAGACTATAATTTATACCACAGCTCTGCGGAAGAATTCATTTATGTCAGTGGAACACCAGGTAACATAATGTTCATTTTAAGCTACTGCTAAAAGTACTACCAGCAAGATCATGGTCAATTTCTACCATGGTCTTCTGAGCATACCTTAGGCCAGATCTGAAAATCACTATATTTCCGATAAAGTCAATGAACTATGCAGCTATATACAGCAACTGAGGATACAGCTCTAGGTACTCACTTGGTAAGAGGGAAAGAAAACTGCACTATGACAGAGAAGATTACCAGCAGAGACAGCAGTATCTCGTATCCTTAGTCTTTTAAAGATAACTGGAGAGTTAAGCAAGATTTATCAAAAAGAAACTCCAGCTATTTGATCAAAATAAACAACTAAGCAGTGCCCAAAATGCTGATCACATAAGTAAGAGTTAAAAAAAGGGAAAAGGTGTTATTTTCTGCCAGTCAGCTGTAGGAAAGCAGATGCTGCAGACATCTCTTGGAATTGACTCCCAATTTCTGGACTTAGAAATGGCATCACTACTACATCCTAATAGAAATGCCCACCAAGATAGGTGGTTCCTGCAAATCTGGAAGTAATCACTTATGCCCCACAATACTCACTGTATTCTACCCTTTTCCTCTTCTTCTTATCTTTCTGCTTCAGCTCATCTTCCTCCCCATCACCCTCTTCTTCCACATCTTCATCCTCTTGCTGTTCTTCTTGTGTTCCATAGAACACAAGATTTCCACGCACAGCCTTTTTCATTATTTTCCTATGTTTCGATCCTCCCTTCACCAGCAACACTCTTCTCTTCAAGCAAGTACAGCCAAACATACAGTCTGGCCTGCGGCAGTGGGTAGGCTGACGTTTCTCCAGGGCTAGACTGGCACATATGCAACCCAGTCGACAGAAATCATTATTGCAAGGAGGTGCTCGTCGTCTTATTATTTTGTGGATAGGCTTGTTTTTGAGAGAAGCCTAAGAAAAGTTTTATAGAAGGATACACTTCAAATTTCAGTAAGAGAAAACTTTAATAAGATTAAGTTAAGCATATGCAAAAAAGCTATTCAAAGTCCCTTCTAGAATAACCCTTTCACCTACATGGTTTATCTGAAAACTTGTCATCTATACAGAAAAAAATAAAACCAGAAGAGAGGAAAGTTTGTGTTTGCAGTCTTCTGAGAGGCAATTTGAGGCTGCTAAACCATCCTGGTTATAAGTAGGATGTGAAAAAAACAAAACAACCAAAGGAGGTTATCACGTGACAGCCAAGTTACATGACCAGGATTTTTTTTGTGGTTAGTTCAACTGAAAAGTTACAAATAGTAAGGAAATGCGGTTACTGAATAGCAACTGTATTAAGCAAAATTTTTAATGGTGAAAATTTGAAATAACTCAAATTATTAATGATTCATATCAATACACTATCACTACTAGTTTTCGCACACACCGCTAAGTCAGCACTTCTCAGCTTTCACTGCAAAGACAACACCACAAAGGAACATCATGCTTTTGTCATGCTCCTTAGCAGCTTCAGTCTTACTTTCTGCATCTATATGTAACATCAATAAGTGAACAGGTCTGATGAAGTAGCGGTACAGAAAGGAAAGCAACTATTACAGATCTACCTGAGCTGTAAGCAGGGTGGCCAAAGAGATGTCTGCTCGTTCTTCTGTAATATAGGTCCGTGGTTTGCCATCCCAGAGAGCACAGTCTTCCAAGTCCATTAACTTCACCTGAGATTTAGACAAACCTGGCGGACGAGCTGCTTGTTGTGGTGGTGCATGGCGCAAACTAATCTGTTTTGGAAGTATGTTTTCATCCAGAGCTGGCACCATGAAACTATCTGCTTGGTTAGTCAAACTGCTATTTGAGACAGACTTAGCAGCCTTTTCCCCTGATGAAGCGTTCTGTTTCTGCTTTGCAAGAAAAGGTGAAGGCAGTATAGGTTTGTAAGATGATTTTACTCTGCTGCTTGTAGATGTCTGTCTGGTTTGAGTTTTTGTCTTCCTAGAGGTCGATGACAGAGGGACAGGCTTGAACGTGTAAGATGTTGATGGAATTACAGTGGACTGCTTCTTTAAAACACTGTCGAGTGTTCGCACATAGCTAGTGCTCTTAGTGGGAAGCTGATACACCACAGGAGAAGTGGGAGCGCTAGAAGAGAATCCCATACTCGTTTCCATCAATTTCCCTTCATTTTCCAGGTACTCATCCAGCTTGTCACTACAGAATGCCGAGCGATTCTTCAAGGAACCTTCTGAACTGCCACCTACATAAATAAAGAGCGCTTTAACTAGCTCCTAGGAAAACACACTGACAAATCTTATAATAAACAGTATAGAGGAGGTAAGTATTTCCCTAAATATATATATACAATTCTTTTAAAAGAGTATACAACACAGGCTTGACAAATATAATCCACTCAAACACAACCAGCTGTCTGAACAACTGTTTTTGTGGAAATCTTACATGTATGTTTGTGGTGGCTTGACCTCGGCTGGACACTAGGTGCCCACCAAGCCGCTCTATCACTCCCCTCCCAGCAGGATGGGGTAGAAAATAAGATGCAAAAAAACCTCATGGGTCAAGATAAAGGCAGTTTAATAAAGCAAAAGCAAAGGCCACAGGCAGAAGCAAGGGAAAATGAAAGATTTATTCTCTACTTCCCATCAGCAGGTGACATCTAGACGCTTCCCAGGAAGCGGGGCTTCAGTACACATTAAAGGTTGCTCCAGAAGACAAACGTCATAATAACAAATGCCCCTCCTCTTCCTCCTCCTCCTCTCTCTTAGCTTTTATATCTGAGCAGAGGCCACACGGTAGGGAATATCCCGCTGGTCACTTTGGGTCAGCTGTCCCGGCCGTGACCCCTGCCAGGACCTTGCCCACCCGCAGCCCCTTGCTGGGGGGATGCTGGAGAGACAGCCTTGATGCTGCGGGAGCGGGAGCGCTGCTGGGCCGTAGCCAAAGCACCGACTGTGATTGCCCTGCTGCCACTGCCGCTCCTGCTCCCCGGGCAAGCGCAGCACCGTGAGGGCGGCTCTGGGGCCCAGCCGGACCCGTACAGTATTTGTTCACAAAAACAGTAAGCCTGCCAACAGACAGTGCTTCTATGCAACTCACTTTGTCCTAAACATCTAGCCTACCTGGTACATCTCAATACATCTGAATACCCCAACACAATACTGCATGGAAGTGCAGAAGGTACAATATAAATATTTAACCTAATGTAACAAGTGGCAAATTGCCAAATACCCATTTCTCCCTGAGGTAGGGCAAAGTAATTGAATATGTAAGGAATCCCTACTCTAACTGGAGTTAAAAATACACAGATATAAATGAAAATTACTCTAGTTCACTAGGGTCCCTAGGGCAACAGAATTCTGGAATTACCATACTTCCAAGTAAACTCAAAACTGATGAACAAAAATCAGAACTATTACATTTTTGATCTTTATTCAAGCCTTCCATGTAAAACAGAATACATGTATTTTTATCTCACTCTGAGTAAGTTCCTCTCTTCCCTCATAAAAGTCCATCCAAGAAGTACCAAAAAATTCTTTATTCATGACAAGTTCAAATATAAAAAAATAAATATCACCAAGACACACACAATTACCAAACTATGGAAGGTCAAGAAAAAGGCCTCGTATTCGAAATACATACACTGATCTCTCGCGCACTTTTTTTTTTACCTTCATTTCTAGTAGCACCATGAAGCTTCCCCCGCCAGCCTTTGATTTTTGTGATATCATTTGTCTTTCCTGTCCTGGAAACAAAAGGAAATCCGGTATCTGGAAAAGAAGAAAGCTAGCCTCAGTTTATGAGCCAAGCTTGATCATATCAATGCTGTAGCAGTCTGCTTATTCCTTTTCATGGACAGATGAACAGCAGTAAATCAAAAGGCTGAATAGAGACTTGATTTTTACTACTTTTTTTTTTTTGAATTAACAGAATACTTCACAAAGGGAAGCTTCTTGTAGAGTTCTGCTGTACAGCCATGCATCTGCTATGCCATACAAAAGATGTCTTCTGTATTTTCAGTTTCAGTCTCTTTAGCCATGGTGCAAGCAGTTGATTCCCAAACTCAAGATGGGCGAATCACCTAGTTAATAGGCTAAAATGGGACAGGCAGGTTTTGAGCTGATACTACAACCTCTCTCAGTGAGGAAAGTAATTTGAGTCTCTCCTCTCAATTGAGCCAATGACTTTTGTAAGACCTGTAGAAATTCAATGTAATGTTTGGTGCTCTGTCAAATTCAGCTGAGCATCAGTTAGGGGTAGAGGCAGGGAATAATCACAAAAGGCGACATCTCTTTCAAGTTATCCATCAGCTCCAGGAGCTAAGCTGGAATGTAAAAACACTAATAGGGATCTGTGCCGCTGTTTTGCATATCGCTAGGCTAGAAAGAATTGTGTTTGACACTGAGCTGAGGTATTCTGAATTGAATCTTCCTCTGCAGTGTAAACAAAGCTGAGATGCAATATCTGCCTCTTTACCAGCTCCCAAAAGCAGCAGACTAAGACACAATAATCAGAATATCAAAGTAGGAGAAAAATAAGCACCCCTATACTTTTTGTCCAACTAGTTTATTATTAAAAACAATATCTACCAACAGTATTAGAACCATAGTCACAGTATAAGAAATGCACTTGTCTGGATACCAGGTAGGTTTGGGAAAAAAAAAAAAAAAAAGTACAACTGATCAGCACTTTTATAATAAATTATCATCATGAAGTTATAGGTTATCTAAGAGTGGCACCTCAAGCTCTTCCTCTGGAAAGTACTGATACCCAGCTCTGAAAGACAACTTCTTTTTGTTTTGCGTGTGAGTAACATCAGAGAAATACAGATTGCTTAGGCTTTTTTTTGAGCAATCTGAGAGTAGTTAATGTGTGTATTTACATTTAGAAAACCCAGCTCCAAGAAACAAAACGTGCCAGTATAAAATAAAATGAATGGATTCTATTACTGGATCACAACCATCACAGAAAGGAAAGGCTGAAGACAATCTGGCCAGAATTACTCAGGACTCCTTGGCCAGCAACCACGTAATGATTTAAGGAAGTTCTTACATTCTGTCATTTTAATACTGCTTTAATCTCTTTAAGGTATCAACTTCAACTAAATGGCCATTCCCTCCTTCTGATCATTAATGAAAAGACAGTACTTGACATTTCAGCAAATCCATATTCTACCTACCTGGAGAATTGGGATTGGGTCCTGGATAGCTCCACAAAGCATAGTTTGAGTAGGAAAGAGGAAGCTGCACACCCAAGTATTTCAAGTCAATGCTCATTGTTGGGTCCACAGAATTCAACTTCAGTCCCACTACAAGAGGCAAATATCAAATCAATGTCCCAATGCAGCAAGATGTTAGGAAAAACAAAGTCAAGATATTTACTAAAAAATAAACCATTAAGTTATATACAGGCTTTTCTAGCATTTACTCACCATTTTAAGAGATATGACAAAGAGCATTAGTGACTATAACTGTTATTTATACTGGATTTGCAGCAGGTATGAATTAAAAGAGTCTTGAGGAACGGGAAATCAAGGAGACAAAAAAAAGTAATTTTCTTTTTTTTTTTATTACTAATGAAGTCTCCACAGAAATTTATTAACTAAAGCACCAGCATTGTAATAATTCTCACAAGTTTTTGTTTGTTCATTTTTTGAAGAAGTTAGTACCTTTTACATCCCCAAAGGCTAGAGTTACCACCTGAACACAACTCACCTGACTACCCAACATTTCACATCACTACATAAATTCTCAGTCCTGCCAGTGGTACTTACTGATCCCCTTCTCTACTGAAAGCAATTCTTGTGCAAGACATACCACACATGCTTCAGTTTCTACCAGCAATAAGACAAGAGCAAACCACATTTTAGTTATGAAGAAGTGTGCTTGTGTGCACTTAAAAATTATGATATAAAGTTGTATGCAGACAGCACTCTCGGAACTAGCTCATCAAACAATCTAGATTTCAGTAGATTATTTTTTTTCCGGGCTTGGCACTTTGCAGTAAAAACTGCTTTTTTTATTTTTATTTTCTTAAGCAAGGGGACAAATGGCTATAAAGAAACTAAACACTCTGTGCTGTTGATGCCACCAAAAATCCTTAGCTGTCTGTAACACCTTCCTTCATCAACTCCCCCAAAATACTCACACTGGAAGACTTTACTTGATCACAAAAGCTATCTTTATCCACCGCAAAGCAAATACAGATACAGAAATGCTGAGAAAAAAAGCTAGTGAATTTGACTTAGTACCTTTTCCAGAAAATATTGTTACACTGAAGTAAAAAATGACTGTTGTCAATCAAATTCAGCTCACAATCTGGAGCTGAGAACATCTGTTTTGGTTTTCAGCCACAGAAATCTATAAATGGCGCTCCTGTTGCCAACAAGTCTGAAATTCATATATTAAATATTTGAGTTTTGAAATTGAAAATGTATGACTTGACACAGCTCAGAACACAAAGTAGTATTTGCACATACACTAGAAACCTTGTGTTGGTGGCACACGTTTATGTTCCCAAGTGGCAACACAGTGACCTAATTACTGGCAGCCTGAAAACAACTGACATGGAACAAATCGCAGACATGGTATCTGTTTAAACAACCATTATCAAAAGCAGTCTAGTGAGATATGATTTTCAAAACTACATGGGGAAAATGAGCAGCAAGCAAGTCAATCTAGCATTTTGTATAAAAACATGTCAACTACCAAATGTCAAGATGCTATCCATTTCTTTTCAAACTCTATTTAAAGTAAAATGAAAAGAGCACACAGTTTATTGTTCTTGACACCCCATTTGAATTATTCTGTCATCTCCAAAACCAAGCCTAGCTTTTTTTAACACTCAAACAAAAATAAGATCACCACCACCCATACACAAAGTCTATTATTTCAGTTTAGGATCATGAAGTAAAAAACACACCCCAACAAAAACCAAGAGGATGACTCCAACAAGCACAAGACTGAATGGAATGCAGACAGTGTAAAGAGAACAAATGGTAACAGAATTATGTCAGTACAGACATTGCCATATGTAACAGGTGAAATACTACTTTTATTAATTTTATCATCTCCAGAGTATTGCCAAATTTCAGTTGCTGTAATCAAACAGTGGCAAATGAAGGACCCTAAGAACTTTCTCCTCTCCATCAGATGCAGCTGCTAAATCTGAAATACGATGCATGACAACAATGCCTTTGATTTTCAGGAATATGATAAAGAATTCCAAGTAGCTCAGATAAAAGAGGCATCCCATAACACTGCAGTACTCCAGCAGGAGCTTTCCTTCGAACATGCTTCAGCTGAATTCCCTTTACTTCTGAAACATCTGCTTCCTGCAGTCCTGGTGCCTCTAAGATCTAGATAACCACAATCACAACTTAACTTTGCAAATGAACAGCAACTGTGGGGTTCAGGTACAGCTCCAACACATCATCAGTGCATCTCAAAAAGAAACTTAAGCTTCTCAACTGCCTTGTTCAAAACCAAAGGCCGAGTTAACATCAAAATTGCTATGTCCATTTCCCATACTGCAGTAAGGACAAAAAAGCCAGTAAGCTTCTATGAAATGGCTGAAAGCACATTTAGAAAGACACACTTCCTACCTTTCAGACAGAAGGGCGCATGTCTCTTCGCCTGTTCTACTGTAGTAGATGACTATGAGGTATTAAGTCATGAACTGTAGCCAAGAAATTTTGGCGAACAAGTACCAGAATCAAGAAGGCTAACGAGGCTGCATCTAGCTGCAGGATGCTACTTAGAAACAGTATGGCTGGAAAAACACACAGCCTTTACGTTTGGCCTAAAGGCAGTCCCCGGACACCTTCACGGCTTACTGATGACACTGGCACGGGGGGGGGGGGGGGGGGGGGGAGGGAGAAAAACCCCAGCAATCCCTCTCTTCATTAACATCATCATGCTCCTTCCCTGATCTCAAGTCTGCAATGGAAGGCAATAGATCTGTAACTTTTGAGAAGGTGAAGGTAATCTGAATAAAGACTGACTTCAGTTCACATGCAGCAGCTGAAGACTAACAACTTATTGTAATTCACAGCCTGAGCAGATTTGCAATAATGCTCTTGCTAAGTCTTCATGTAACTTCTTTTCCCTCTAGAAATCAGACAGGTGAGAGTCATTCTCTTTGCTGCCAAATTACGATTTCACCATTTAACAGACTCAGCAGATTACCATCCAATAGTGGAAACGATGGTCACAAGCATTCAAGAAAGTCAAAATTCTTTAGATCTTTTTCTTAGCCTGATGCTTGACTTTTGTCTATTTTGTCGTATCCATGAACCGCTCAACACCCTTCAGAAGGTACCACACACTTCACCGTCACTCAGAAGCTGGAGGAAAAGCACGTGGGTTTTGCAGGATCACCTCACAAGTAAAACAGCCCTCACTAGTGTTGTGGTTGCCAACATACCATAATTCTATCATATTTTTGTTGGGTAAAGGTAACATCTAGGATGGCCACAATATAATCCTAAAAATCCTTAACACTTCTGTAACATCTGCTTAGCACTGTATCTAGCACTGCCAGCAGCTGACCACAAAAATTTTACCACCCTTTTTGAAATATGATGACACACAGAGAACCTGCGAGGGCAGGTTGGCCAGTGATGTCATTAGAAAACAGGAACACCTATTTCTGGGATCACGGAGGGGAAAACCGTGTTCAGGCATCCATGATACAACTGTCAGCACTGATGCTATACCACCGAGGTACAAACTGGCTGGAGCCAGATTATTTTGTTTCACCCCCACCACATCTAGGACAGAGCTCTTAGAAAGGCTGAAGACAGGAATGTCTCACCTCAACACTAGCAAGACACAAACGTATCCCTTTAAATGGCTGCAAAAAAAATAATGACAGGCTAGTTCTCATCATATCCTGTGCATAAACCTGTGCGTTCTTCACAGTAGAAGGTCTCTGAGGACCCAAAATAACTAGTATCAGAGTCAAGCTCAGTATCTGGGGTCTCAAGCCCTACAGCATTACAGCTGTATGTCTGAAAAATGCAGGGCCAGAACCTCAGGAGCATGAAGCACTTTCGTTCAGATCAACTTCTTCATCTGCCTTGGTGCCCATGTTAATGCCATCAGTTTCAGGACTACCACTGCTGAAAAGTCTTTCAGCATCATCAGTAGAGACAACATTAAGTTCTGCTGTGTTGATCCTTGACTCACTTCCACGTGACCTCAAGATCGTACTGTGTGTAAATGAAAGAGCACAAGCTACAAGTACCTAGCTTGGGCCTCTTACGCGGCTAGTGAACCTGGATCTACAGCGACTCCAAGAAATACGGACTCAAACATAGCAAATAAAGTCTTACTTTTAAGTGCTTCTGGATCTTTAGCTCCTCTACTACCAGGAAATGGCCATTTTCTATGGAGGAGTAAAATCAACTCCATCTGCCCTCTGTAAGGATTAGCTCATTACAAAACAGGCACTGCCTAAACTCTGAAGGCTCAGCATCTTCTGCAAGAGACATATAATGACATGCAGCCTCTTGCTGTGCTGTTGGGAGATTTGGGATTGTTTGCCTCCTCCATCTCTCCTAGTCTGCAACACGAACATGTGAAAACAAGAACATCTTCATTGGCAGGCTGAAACTACTTTTAAAGCCTCTAGGAAAAACCCTGGGTCATACGCCACAGATTCGCTGCCACAAGTGGCAAGAGGGAAACTGACAGCATCACACAAATTTCCTTTCATACCCTTGCATTGGTACCCACACTCAGATCCCAGCTGTACTGGGCATACACAGTATTACACCCAGTAGGAAATGATCAACTCCCTATGATTAAGTATAATATATACAACCAGGTGCAACAATACGTACACGCCTGCTTACCTTCCTGAAGGCTAGGATGTATTACTTGCTTATGCCTCAAAGTCTTCAGCTCTTCCATCAATTCCTTCTCCAGTACTTGTATTCTTGCTTGACAGTCTACGCAGAGAGAGAGAGAGAGAGAGAGAGAGAGAGAGAGAGAGAGCACATATAAAAAATATATATACCATGCAAAAAATTGACGTAAATGATTAATTTCCCAGTGTGTCTTTATAAATCCCCTTATTGCAGGGAACAGCCACTTACAAAACCCAAAGAATGTACCTGGATCATTTGTAGTCAACAAGGGAGCCTGGAGATTCTGCGTCTCTTCTCCTCCAGCTCTATCAACAGTGTGAATGTCAAGAGCTTCCTACATACATAATGAGCCTCAAGTAAGTATAAGATATCTTAAAACACTGACTTAAAGCAAACTAGGCCACATCAAAGTATCAGCAAAATATTCAAAACATGAGATTGTAATAAACAAGTATGCACTCCTTCATGCAGAACTCAGATCCCGCTACTTCTCCCCAGGTTGCTAAGTACTAAGAACATGTTATTATTAACATAGGGACCAGACAAGAACAGATTTGGAAAGGGGTGAAAAATCTCAAAACTCAGTTTAAAAGAAAATGCATCTTCAGCTTGTAAGTACAAAGGGCTTTTTTTTAAAAAGAGACATTATAAAAGGTCTTGAATTTTACTCACAACAGTCAGGTTTTACCTTTGATGCAAAGGACACGAAGAGGACTCCATCAACATCTTCAAGGTCTGGCTTAACATCTGGAAGGATACTCCCAGGCCCCAGAGAGCTGTTCTTGCTTGTTATCACAGTCTTCCCTATACCTTTAGGTGGACGACCAGCCTTAGAGATTTTCAGTTTCCGTGGCCTTCCCCTTTTAGTTGTAACTGATGATAGAGTATTTTGATTGTTACCAGAGCCTTTCAGGGACATAGGATTCTTCAGTATGCCAGGCCTTTTTCTTCCACAGATCTCTTTAGCTGAAAAATGACAACTTACTGAGCCCCTGAGATTAAAATTAGGCGATTTAGATAGAGCCCACTGGGCCTCTCTGATCGAAGAGTATTTCTGTGCCATTTTACTCCTGGGAGACTCTTTTTTCATAACTAACTCTTCAGTTACAGTGGCTGTGCCTGAGCAAGAGCCTTTGTGATTTTCGAAACACACAGGCATGGAATCCAGTATCGCACTAAAAGGGGATTTATCCTTCTTGCAAGAGGAAAGCATGGTCTGCGGCAGCTCAGATATCTTTACTGTGCTCTTTGTGACTGCACAAGGTTCCAGATAGACCACAGGCATCTTCCCACTATCCAGTTTCAGCATTTTTGCTTTAGCAACACCTGATGGACTGGCTAGCATGCGCTTCCTGGACCTGAATTCTCCATCAGTTTCATCTGCTTCACTGCATTTCATCAGGTGTTTTTGTAGGATGGGATCATCATCATCATCAGTATTGGAATACTCATCAGTCTCTTCGTCTGTGTCTTCCTGTTTCACACTTACTCCTTGAGTGCAAATACTTGACTCATAGTCATATTCATCTACTGGTTCTTCTTTAATGACTACATTAAAGTGTCCATTTGGGTCCATAGGGGATGCCACATGGGAACTGCTTTCGTAACTGCTAGCAATGGGACTGGGGGGGGGAGGAAACAAAACAACACAAGATCTTTATCAAATCTTTTCCTTTACTAAAATTCCATTACCTCCCATAACCCTTGGTAACATATTGTAAAAAACTTCCAGAATACTCCAAGACATGAGTCTGCTAAATAAGCTGTCATTTACAAGCTTACATTTTGAGAAGTGTTCAAAAAAAACCCAACAAACCAACACTGCCATCATTAAAAACAATCCAACTTCTTATCTGAACGCAGCAGCACAATTTCCTTCCCTAGTGGTATCAGGGTGACATTTGCACTTTTTCCTATTTGAGGCTCAGCATGAACCCATGCTAAACTATCATGTTTTAAATGCTCAGAAGTGGCCTTAGTTTGCTGTGTATCTCATTAAGTCACCGTACTAAAGCTATTACACTTTCAAATAAGAAGCCAAATGAGCGCTTAATGCGCGTCAGTTTACACTGTTTAACTTTTAGTTAATTCATCCTAAAGCCACATACAGACAATTCCTAAATTCAGCTGCTGTCCCAGCTCTTACAGAATGTTAATATCCTACTGAATTACGCTCAATCTTCCAAGTCTAAGTAGTAACCTAACCAGAATTTGACATACCACACGTTAGATACTGAAGACTAATGGTGCAGTCAGTTACACTCCAATGATGGGCTTCTTTGAGGGACAGCCACATCAGTCCAAAAAATTAAGTCAGCAGTTTTGTTAAGCACATCAGAAGCTGGCTCCTCAATAGCTAAGATACAAAACCAGAAACTCATCCTCAACGAACCTCAGAAAATAATAGTCACAACTTATTTACTAAACATATCAGATAGTATTCCAATATTCCCTTTATATATATTTTATAGGATACTACATATAATTTTAATTATGTTGCTATTCAAATTGCTAGCCTGTTATTAAAAATAACAATATTGGTTAATATTAGTTAATGCTAACATAATTTCAAATATAACAATATAATTGTAGTAACAACATATTACACATAAAGGGAATATTGATTTATTATATTGCATGTGTGTGTGTATACATCATTATTAGTAGTATCCATTCCCCTTCCCTCCTCCTGCTTTAAGGAATGATTACGCTCAGTTGGAACACCCCCCTCCCTCCGTTGGGATTGAGGGAGGGGAAGATGTGAAGGAAGAGGCTGCTCCTTCCTTGTGTAGACTGAGGACATACGTAAGAGAGAAAAGCTGGGACACATGAGTCACAACATGGAGCTGGGAGTCTCCACCTCATGAAGAAAGACTGCAGTGTTAGAACAGGGAGCAGACAGTCAAAACACGGATTTATATATTTACATATAACATTTCTAAGAACAAGACAGAACCTATCTAGAAAACCCGCTGTGATTCAGAAGGACACTAAGTAACCAGAATTAAGCTTGAAGCAAAAACCTGCCTTGTGAGGGAATAGCAGGCTGCAGGGGAGGGGCACACCAGTCCTGTCATCTAGTCTTCTCTGGCCAATGCATTTCCAATTAGAAAGGTTCTAGCTTTCATTTAATCAGGAATGTCAAATGCAAGATTAAAAAGCCTTCGTAAGATTAAAAAGCCTTTATTCTTCAGTGAGTTTACTGTGAAAGAGATTCTAAGACAACCCACTTGTAGCTTATGGGCAACTCAAAATCCTGTCATGTTACAGTTAGAGGTGGATTCAGGATGACAGATCCACAGTTAAAGTAAATGCTATTAAGAAGATCTGAGTCATCTGCTCCTCTATCTTAAAATTCTCTAACATAAAAAGACCAAAAAAAAATCCAATAAATTTGCTGTCCAGGAAGAAATTTCTCATTTGAGTTCTACTGCTTCCAGTTGGAAGCCCAGTAAAGTCTGGATTTCTCCAGCCATTTTCCTTTACCTGTTGCAAGATGTACACCCAAGCTAAGGATTACCTTTCCATTAGGGATCTGGACATTATCCAGAACAAAGAAGCTCTGCTGTAAAAGTGAAATTTCTAGACACAAACATTATTCTGCTCTGCATATTGCAACCATAAGCCAGATGGTGACCAAGAGTGAGGTACTGACCATATGATGCATGCGTATGAGAAGATCAAGTATTTGCACAAAATGCTGAACAGCATTTTTCTCGGTTTTTTGAAGTTCAAATGCAATTATCAACTTTTCAAACAATAAGCAAGTTGCTTTACAGCACTTAAGCAACTTCATGTGGCCCTTAGTTTGTGAAGTTACATACAACATAAGCAGTCACAGAAACCTCTCTTCCAGTGTTCTATGGGAAGACGAATCATGCAAGTTTGTCCTCTCAAAATCCTTGGCTTAACCTGAGATCGGGTGAAAACGGTGCAATACACCTTAACTAGCTCTTTCTTTGCCCCATATAGAACAATGCTCATATTTAAGCAAACTTCTTTACACCTCAAGCAATGTGTTCGCCATCCTTGCTATAAAACACTAAAAGCAAAGAAACCACTTTATTGCATTTTACCAAATTAAAAGCCATTTAACTGCTCATTTATTGGAAGTACTGAGATACATGAACTCTCTTATTTTTTTGGTAGATCATTTAAGATATACCATGAAAAAAAATATCTGATTTCTTTTGGAATTAATCTAGCAATCTGCGGCTGAGGTTTGAAGGATGATCATTTGCCTTCCTCTTCCAAAAGGCAGGCAAGGAGGGAAGAAAAGTAAACTCTCAGACTAAATGAAATTATGAAAACAAGACTACCGGACCATTAAAAATCCCATAGTATTTATATTTTTGAAGCCAGAAATTCAAAAGACCTCCAAAGGGAAAACTGCTACGTTAGCCTGTAACTAACTTAAGAACCAATAAAGGTTGCTTATGGTTCCCCCCCACAGCCTCAACATCTGAGTGGTCCCACGCATAAGCACTGCTATAGAAGTGTCCACTCAAATTAAACATTTCTTCTCTTTACAATACCCCTGATGAAGTTAAACATACTACCAGGCCACAGGGAAAAAAAAAACAACCCAAAACAAAAAACCAAACATGCTGCCTCGTTTCTACTAAAGAAAATAGTCCTTTATCTCCAAGTGCGCTAATAACTCAAGATTAAAATTATTCTCAGGTATATGCAACTTTTTACATAGTTCAATTCTCAAAAACATTCAGAAAAATTGAACATTGGTGGGCAATATGATGCACAACAGCACTAGGAACTCCACTTCCTTTACTAAGTGTCATCTGAGAGATTCCGACTGTCACTCAAATCTAAACTCAGCAGAAATCACTACCCTGCCTAAAAGCAAGACAATGCCTATCAACTACTAGTAACAGTTTATCTATGAGAAAAACATAATTGCCCAGTCTTCATTAATATGCAAATATTAATGTGTCTAGTTTGATAAACAAGAATGCCACTCAACACTGTCCCTGAAAGACCAATGTATTTATGAAGGGATCTCAACCATCCAGCATGAAAATATTGTGAACAGATCTGAAGGAAAAAGGAGAACTAACGTTTTGGAAAACCCCAGAGCATTAAAAAAAACAAACAAACAAAAAAAAAAACCAAGACAGTTCTGCCATTTCTTGGACAAGCTCAATTTTTTTCTTTCAAGTACAGAATCTGACTTTTTCACATAGATTACAAAAACATAAAATGAAAAACTGAACAATGTGTGAGGGTAGTTCTAGGACTGTGGTAACATTTACTCATCAAGTGATCAATGCTTCCAAGCCCAAAGAGAAAAAAAGCCCTTCACAGCCTTTCCATGCCTGTGCAGCTTTTAGCATGTTTCAGAGATACATTGTCTTGGAGGTGAAACCAGGGAAAGCATCTGACATGCTCTGGACCAAGAGAAATTAAGCCTGCCAACCTGCATCATGTGTTCTTACAGAACCTCTGTCCTTGAGTTGTTTTAAATTTAGCCTTCTAAAATGCATTTTGTTCCTTGGGAGAAAAGGGAACCAAAAAACCCAAGCTGTCCAAATGCAAACAGTTCCCCAAATAATTTGCTTTGATTACCATCTTCAGGCAAACACAATGATGGAAATTTTGAACGTCTTCAACTGTAGCTGACCCCGAGTCAGGGGAGGAGGGAACGGAATAATTACTTTGAAAACAAATGACCCTTTGAGTAATTATTTTCAGAACTTTACAGGTTTACTTCCAATATGCAAAGTTATCGAAACACTTCTCCATGCTGTGTCCCTAGGAACTAAAGAAAGCCCACCCTCTCTGAAATCAGTGTACTTTCAGTCTTCAAGATGGGTTTCCCTAGAATTTGCCACAACATTTTCGGTGCATATTAGAAGTCTAGAAGACATTCTTCTTCCTAACACACTGACACTGGAAAAGAAAGGTTAGGGCACTCTAGATCCCAAAACAATTCTACTACTCTTAAGAATTATTAAAAGTAAGCTCAATCTAAGTATCAAAGTATGGAGAACTTTGTAATCTGAACTTTTTCAGTCACTCAAAAGACAAGGAAATGTTTTCCACAAGAATAAAAAAACAAAAACAAATCGAGCAAACCTCTGTCCTCTCTAAAACACACTGAAATAATAGTAATATAGCCTTTGAAACAAAGTAATTATGTCAGAAATACAAATTTTCTTCCTATAAGAACCAACCTCTAATCACACCATTAACATCATACCGATACCCTGCAGTTAAACAGTTTATTGGCGTACTGATCTATATAAGGCTGCTTTTGTCACTAAATGTTTGGCAGATTAAGCCTGGTATTCCCAGACAGACATGAAGAAACACGGCAGGAGAGAAACTTCTTTTTGGTTGTGGATTTTTTTTTTTTTTTTTTTTTTACATCAATTCTTCAGGTTTCAAGTATTTTGAGCATCTCTTGACACATTAACTATTCACCAAATTTGCTCTATTCTAATGTTTACATTTTGGAAATTAAAGTGAAAGGGCAGTAAAACAATAGGTTTCGTCAGGCTTGCTTTACCACCATGAACCTTACTGGTTAGCAGGTTCCACGCTACGGGTAGGCTCTCAATATACACTAGATTGCTCCACTACCATTTGTGTGGTACGAATAGAATGGTTCAAAGAGTCAATACGACATAAGTACATAGACATAAAATAAACACAGAGTAAATAAAGGTCTGAACAGTGTAACAGTTTGTTGTTTTTGGTTTTTTAAGTACTTCCCTAGGCACAGATTCTCTTACCTCGCATGAGGCGACTACTGCTAGGCAGGCTACCTCATGCTACTATGTGGAATAAAAAGAATTCACATGAGCAGTTACTGCCAAAACAGTGGCATGCTGCCAGTTACAACTGCCTTGTAGCAATCCCTACACATATCTGACCTAAATCCCCACCCATCCACTAATGAAAACTGAAGATAGAGACAGCACGTTGCTGCAGTAACCCTAAAAAGAAAAGCAGTGTTTTGATGACTGCGATGTGCTATGTTTAAAAGTCTGAAAAACTAAATGTAGCCTTCTAAAATGCTAAGACAGTTAAGAGAAATCCCTCAACACTCCTTTACAAAGGGATTTTACAAAGCAACATAAGAAAAAAAGACACTTAACCCTTACGCTCCTCAAACACATTAAAGTCCAGACTGATGGATGACTGTTTATGTGAAGAAAAGCTTTTAATAATACTAAGTGTTCTGCCATTTCAGATCAGGCAACCTTTAGCTGTGCCTCTGTATACTGAGTATCCTGTTATTTAATGTTTTACCAAAGACCCCACTCAACCAGTACCTGTGCTAAAAATATGTTAACCCACCTTTCCGAGACTTCTTGTTTTAGCTTTGGCGTATCACCCGAAGACAGGTCAGTGTCCAGGAAACTCAGGAAGTCCCTTTCTGCATTAAAAGACTCTTTGTCCAGATCAGTATCTGATGGGTTTTGACCAATGAATGAAGAATCTAAATTTCTCTGATGTAAATCTAGCCCATCAACCTCAGCAGGTCGAGCACGAATGCCAGCTGTGCTAAAAACATCACCTCCTTCCAATTCTAAGTTACTATTTTGTTTCACATCACGCTGAGGTCGACCATTCAACCCATCATCTCTGAATCCTTTAGCAAAAGGATTGTAATCTATTTTCAGCTGGGTGATCTGGATGTTCTGGTAGGCTGTAACTGCAAAGAACTCTGTCTGTGGAAAGGTAAATGTATGGACATCAGGGCCATTGAGCTGAATGACTTCTGTGGCTTTGTCTGCAGGCACCAAGTGAAGTCGTGGCAGGTAACGGTGCATAGAATGCAAAATTATATGACCTTCCTGGTCCAGGGTATTGTTGGTAAGTTTGAGTTTGTAGAAGGATACTGGCTGGTGCATCCAGTACTGGCCTGTGGAAGGGGATTCTGGATGAATAAACACTCGCCCGAGAACATGCGGTTCCGCCTTCCCACTGGGCTCCCACCAACGGCCATTCCATTTGTACCGGTGATTGTCCACAGGGGATATGTCCATGACTAGGATGTACTTCTGACCAGCATCCAGACCTGTAATCCAGTATCGGCAGTATGGGAACATGCGTCTCCCCTGCTTCGTCAGAATCATCTCTGTGTTGCGATGGTAGAATTCATTCCACATACTGTTGTTATCTAGGGTGACAGTAATGCCCCCTGAGACACAGTCAGCTGGGAGGCAGGTCCTGACTTTGGATTTTATTTGGGTTGATACACTGCTGGCAAGAGCACAAGCATCACGGTTCGCTACTAGGATTCCTTGGTCAGCTTTTCCGTTTCCCTGCTGTGGTTTCAAGATGACAAAAAAAGCAGGCGCTGCACCTGAGACAGTCCCACCATCCCGGCTACCCAAGACAATCTGCTGTTTCTCCATGATGAGCACACTTTACAAGCTCTCAAGTCAAACACAAATTCTACACAGTTCTGATAATCTTCTATGCATGTTCACCATTCTGGAAAAAAGGAAAAACCCAGTTAAATTTATTCAAATACAGGCTAGGAAAGTAATTCTCATGAGAAATGCTTTTTGTGACAGTCCTCTGCATTAAAAACGTAAAGACGACAATCAGTACTATAGAATCGACCACAATTAAGATATATCAAACTAAGGTTGCCTGTGTGTACATAATCTAGGCCTTACAGATGTGGGGGCTATCACACCTTCAAAGTGTATTGTCACATAATACTTTGCCACAACAGGACTCCCTGCTTTGCTTGATATTTCAAAGTGCTCTTTGTTCTGATATTGCCTCCAGATCATTTGCTTCACAAACAGCATTTGGCAAAACATGCAGAAATTTCCCAAAGAGCAAATGGTACATCTGTGGCACAAAGGCAGAAGTAATTTGCTCTTGCCAGAAAGCAAGCATTCCCAGAGGTCCAAAACTTCTCAAAAACGAAAAGGGGGAAAGAAAGGAGTGGGGTGGGGAAGTTAAGAACATTTTTCCCACATTTCTTTTATCTTTTATTGAAAGAAGCCTAAGTCTGCATGGTTGGTATTTCTTTGGTCCTTCCCCCACCCCAACCCCAAGAACTTTTAAACATCTGTCCAGGGCAGAGACAAAGGAAGAAGGGAAGAAAATAGTTCAGACTTAAAAGCTTTGGGGGAAAACAGACAAACTAACCCCACAAAAGACCATGTAGCTAAGACCAGATTGATGAATGTGAAGCACCAGGCAACCTTAGTTACATCTATCTTCTAAATTATAGGAATAATTTAAGTCTAGTAAGAAAACACTTGTACTCTTATGATTAGCCTAATCACTGTTTAGGGAACTAAAAAAGTTACCTTTATCTGCATATACACAATTCGCCTTTTGTGACTACCTCACAGGGTGAAGTGTTATGTCAACACTCTAACAAAAGATCATAAACAACTTCATTATAAACAGCTTGTACATTTCTCAATGTGAAAATTTAAAAGCAAATGCTCTGTTAACTCATGATTGCCATTCCCACATTCAGATGTTTGTATTTTGATTCTTCTTATATACAGAATACACAATAAATGACTGAGTCTTGTATCAAACATCTAATTGGTGAGAACCAAGAGACAAGAGTGAACCACCATCACAAGGAGTTAGCTACCTGAAATCAATTGTATTCCTTTCCAGAGAATGAATTCAAAAGTCAAAGTTTTAAGTTAACTTGGTATTCAGTAAGACTTTATTGTGTTAGAACTGGGGCACTGTAGGAGAAAACGCTCCTCTGTACAAACCAGCTGCCACACACATGTGGGAAATGACCTCAAAGCTCAGAAGACAAGCAATTTATACTCCATGATAACTGTTCTTGACACCTAGGAAATATGAGAGATCTACCCTCTAAACTTTGCACTTTAAAAGTTCATGTATAAGTTAAGACTGGAGGAAGAAAAACCCAAAACTGTTCTGCACAAAGTTGTTCTGCATAAGTTTTGAAACCTGTGAAGTTACAAGATCTGGTTTTCAGTTCTACTTTGAAGAGGAAGCACTTCCCCACAAACACACCCACAATCACCCAGGACTACCGAACAGCACCTGGAATGCAAGATGAATTAGCTGTGCAAAATCAGCTTCATATTTTCTGTTTTAAGAGCGTTGCCCTGCTTTTTCAGTCAAGCATATCTTAAGCCCCAGCAATGCCAAAAGCTATCCATCAAAAAAACCTTTTTGAATGTTCGTCTATGAACACACAATAGAAATACAAACATCTGATTAAAACTCCAAGATACACAGAGTGGGGAGAAAGAGATGCTATCCTAAGCTGTATGTGATTTTCCACCAAATTACCCTCCCTACATACATATACAGCATGTTCATATCTATACTGAACACAGTCAGAGTGACTGACTTCACATTAATACTGTGCAATATACATCAAAATTGTATTAGGTCATGAAGGAAATACACTATCAAAGAGATTTCAAATCTGGTTTAGGATAGGCAGAAAGCCTGTGCCTTTAAATTTACTTGAGGAAGAACTTACATACACCAGAAATAAATTCAAAAAAGCTCGACCAGCATGCATTCAGCAGAAATTCTATGTAAAGAGCTACCAAGTCATAGCTTCTATTTTCCAGTGTTTTAAGTTCTTATACTGCACTGCTGCAGATATTTCTGCCATAACCACCGCTCACAGAATCAAGTCAGTCTAGGATGCATATGGTTACAATGTGATTATGTGCAATTACTGTAGCCAAAAGCCACGTTATTTCAGTGTTAACATTGTCTATTGCAGGAACAATTTCACACATTTTATTACGCTTGGTCATACACGCCAGCCTGTTTTACTATAGCATGGAGTTTCTAATGCAGCATTGCCAGGAAAACGTGTGTATCTGTGGAAGCTGAAGTTCTAATTGGTTTCAGGTATCTCACTTCTCTACCCATACACAGACCTTGTATTTGAGAAGCAACACTAAACAAGACAGCAGCAGCCAAAACCACTCAAAAATGGCACTAACACGTGCTAAAAGCAGGAAGACAACCAGATACAAAAAAAAAAAAAAAAAAAAAAATGTTAAAAAAAAGCAGCCGCAAAAACAAAACCCAAACCCCGAGCCAAGCCAGCCCGCAGAGGACAGCACGGCGTGTGCACCCAAGCCCGCGGGCAGGCACTCCGCTCGGGCTACTGGCGCCGTTAGGCTCGGCGGGCCGGGGCACCTCCCGCCCGGCTGGGGAGAACCGTCAGGCACCGGCGGGGGCCGCAGACGCGCCAGGCCCCCGGTACAGTACGGCACAGCACGGCACGGCACGGCCCGGCCGCCCGCCGCGTTGCCGACGGGAGCCCGGCGCCGGGCCCAATGGCAGCGAGCGCGCCACGCGCGGCGCTGCCGTTCAACACCGCGGCGGCGGTGCCGCCCGCCGGGGCCCCCGGAGGGGCCGGCCCGGCCCGCCGAACGCCCCGCCTGGGGCAGGTGGCGTCACGACCGAGCGGCGCACTTGTCGTCCGCCCCCACTCCCCCCCCTGCCGCCCGCCGGAAGCTTCGGGACGGGGACGGGCAGCCGCCGCCGGGAGCCGCCCGCGCCCTTCCGCGCGCGGCTGGCGGCGGGAACGGCGCACGTGGGGGAGGCCACGCCGCCGCCGCTCGCCGCCGGGCCCCGGCGCGGCGCCGGCCGGCGAGAGGAGCGCGGCGCGGCCGGGGCGAGCCCAGGCCCGACGCGTCGCCTCGCGTCGCCGGCGGGGAGCGGCCCATGGGCCCGGGCCCCATCGCCTCGTGGCTGCGCCTGGTGTCAATTTTCGCAGCTCGGGAGGCGGGCGGGCGGCGGCGCGCGGGGCCGGGCCGGGCGCGGGGCGGCCCCGCGGGGCGGAAGTTACCGTGGCGCGAGGCGGGGGGCGGCCCCGCTTCCTCCTCTCCTCACGCGGACCGTGTGTCCGCCAGCTGGGGACAACGTGCGTGCGCACCGCCGTGACGTCACCGCGCCGCAGCGCGCGCAGGCGCGCACCGCCCACTGGCGGCTCCCCCCCCCCCCGCCCTCCCGCCTGCCCGTCACGTGCCCGCACCGAGCGCGGGGCCCGGCGCCCGGCCCTGCCCGCCCCCCGCGCGCCGCCGCTCCCGCGAACCTTCTCGAACGGGCGCGCTGCCGCCGCTGCCCTTCGAGGCCCCGCGGAGGCGCGGGGCCGCCCCGTCGCCCCTCCGGCCCGGCGGAGGGGCCCCGGCCCCGCCTCAGGTCACGGGTCTGGCGCAGGGCCCGCCGGCGGCGGCGGCGCCTCCCGCGCTGGCGCACGACGGCCGGGGGGCGGCGCCGGCGGGATGCGCTCCCAGGCCGGGCCGGGCGCGCCCCCCGCCCCCTTCCCCGGGGCACCGGCAGCCGCGAGGGCAGCGCGCCCCACGCCCCCCGGAGAGCGGCCGCCGAGACGGGCAACCCGCACCCCAAGCCCGGGGCGGAATTTGCCCCCCGCAGGGCCCGAGGCGCCGGGCAGCGCGGAGCGGCCAGATCGCGCGGCCCGCCCCCAGGGCAGGCACCTGGCTCGGGAGCTGCGCCCGGGCTGGCGCACCCGCACACCCCGCACCGCACCCCAGGCACCTCCGGCAACGAGCCCACCGCCCACCACCACAACCGCGACCGATAAGGGAGCCCACGCCAAAAGGCAGCGCAGCTGCAGGGAAACTGCCCCGCGCAGCCCTCCGCTCCTGCTCCTTCCCCCGAAGGATACTTACTTTACAACCCCGCACCCATTACCAAAGGACGGATATTCTCACGCAGCGGGCGAAAGGAAAGGCGTCGGAGCAAGCTGGCTGACACCTGCCACAGACCAGAATTCTGCACCGCCCGCGGCCTGCCACAACCAGCAGGTCCCGTAGGGCTGCCCTGCCATTTAACGCCACCATGCCTTTACCCGTCGGGGTGCAGCCAACGGGCAGCACAACAGCAACGGTGCAAAGGCCAGCACCCCTCTGAAGGCGCCTTGGCAACAGAAATTTACACTATGGGAAAGTATCTCAAAGCACGGAAGAAAACATTTTTAAGACACATGAAAAACATGCAGCAAAGCAGCAATATCAGGAGGTCTGCAGGAGTCAAGACCATGGAGCACTTGTCCCCTTCTAACTAGAAGAATGAGCTCAGGCTGAAAAAACTGAGGACTGAGCACATCCGCTGCACTGAGAAAGTGCTTAAATACAAAATTCTGCAACTATGAAAGAAAGATTGTGGGTTTGATACTTCTAGCAGTTTACAAAGAAGGTACGGGGGGCAGAGGCAAAAGGCAAGCTGGAGCCCCACTGCAGTGGATTGGGCTGCGGTAGAGTTAATTTTCTTCACAGTAGCTAGTACAGGGCTTTTAGGTTTGTGCTGAAAGCAGCGCTGATAATAGAGAGATGTATTAGTTATTGCCTGTCACCCCACCCCACAGCGAGCAGGCTGGGGGGGCACAAGGAGCTGGGAGGGGACACTGCCGGGACAGCTGATCCCAACCAACCCAAGGAATATTACATGCCATATGACATCGTACTCAATATATAAAGCTGGGGGAAGGAGGAGGAAGAAGGGATGACATTCAGAGTGATGGCATTAGTCTTTCCAAGTCACCATTAGGCGCGATGGAGCCCTGCTGTCCTGGAGAAAGCTGAACACCTGCCTGGCGATGGGGAGTAGTGAATGAATTCCTTGTTTGCTTTGCTCGTGTGAGCGGCTTTTGCTTTATCAACCTGTCTTTATCTCAACCCACAAGTTTCCTCACTTTTAACCTTCCAGTTCTCTTCCCCATCCCACTGGGGAGGAGCAAGCAAGCAGCTGTATGGAGCTTAGTTGCCAGCTGGGGTTAAACCACGACACACATATACTAGGTAAGGTTGGCAAGGTGGAAGAGAAACACCCCATATGCTGGCAACAGCAGATTTGGAGAGGAAAAAAAGGTTCAGAGGAATTAGAAGAGATACATTAAAAAAAAAAATCACAAAGAGATGGCATTCTTTTTCCTAAGGGTCATTCATGTTCAGCCATTCTCTAAGACAGCTTCACATTATGGTTCTCTCTTGGAAGTTTCTAAAACATCTTCACATGAGAAAAAGCCAAGGCTAACAGCCAAGTGCTTGCACATTTCATACAGCAAACGGGATGTAAAGGGAAGGAATCACGAAAGCCTTCCAGTTTAGCTATAAACATGGGACGGAGGGGTGCAGCTCAACCAAGGACCTGGGGAGTGCCACACCAGTTCTCTGTGTGTGTGTGTAGGCACATCTGTGTTGCTCTAAAGCACCAGATCATGGGCTGGAGAGGTGCTGGACATCAGGGAACTTGGGTAGTCCCAGCCAGCCGAGACAGACAGCAAATACCAGCACCTGGAGCACGGCTATCAGCAACTGGGGAGACTGGGCTCTCTCAGGAACCAGCTGCTGGGCAGACCAAGTGTCTAAGCCCAGCTGCTGGAGGGAGTCTACCTTGTACAAACATACATGTGTATATGTAAAAAGACATATACACACACACACTTTCTCTTCTCACTAGCAGACCTCCACCCTGCTCAGATGGGGAGGGCAGCAGGATAAGGCTGTTGCTGCTGTCTGCGTTGCCATGAGTATCCATGTGTCTCTGCCTGATCTGTATGGCCAGACATGTCTACATGTATGTATCACATATACATGTGCTCTATGTGCTTGTGCGTACTGGCAATACATTTTTAGCCTCACTACTGGTTACACCTGGGGGCACAGAAAGCTGACAAAGCCAGGACAGTATTTTTTCCCTTAACAAATGCCATCAGAAATAATTACACCAATTAAAAAAACTAAGTCACATTGCCCAAGATTGATCAGGGATAGTCATTTTGTACCTACTGCAATCACATACTAGGTATAGCAGTCATCAGGTTTTAGGGTCACAGGATACCTTGACACTCAATTTTGTATTAAGCAATATGTTTAGGAACAGTGACAGTACAGAAATAAGCCTTTTTTTCTTCAGCAAGAGGGCCATTTGTACAACTAAGAGCAACCACACAGAGGAGCAGACAGTGCCACACTCACAGCCCACAAGCCACATGTTCCAGTGATGATAACAGAAGCAACACCAGAGACTGTTGACCAGGGATTTTGCCAAGATCTTAACTAATGCAGGGAGAGATCCTTGCCTGCAGCAAAAGTAGAACCTCTAGTTTATCAGGAAAAGAGATTCACCAGTAGAAGTCACAGCAGCACCACAGATTCCCAGCAGCTTAAGCAACCTGGTTCTGAGCAGCTTATAGCTGACAAGGAACAGGAGTACTGCAATAAAGAACCACATCCCATTCAGATCAGTACAGACACCAGTTTTAAGGCCTTGTTTGCGCTAAATGCCAGCTGGTGGCACAGAAATGAACTACTCTGCACCAAATGAATACTGCCATCCGTGATCAGAGGGAGCTACCTTACACCTACCAGTAATGAGACGGTTGTCTTTGAAATGCTGAAGTCCACTACCAAGAAGTACCCTCTTCCCCAAAATGCTTCTTTCAGACATATTCCCTGTTGTGCAGCACCTCAAAAATACAAACCACAGTCTTTACATACTGTACTTCAGTATCCAGTAAGTCACATGCCTTCTTTCAGGAACACTTAGAAGCATAAAGCACCAGTTCAAGCCTACACACTACAACTAACACAGAGCCCATAACTTTCACTACCCAGCAGTGTGGAGACTGCTAGTCGGAGCTGTAGCAAAGAACTATTATTCAGTCACTCTTCTTTCTAACCAGTCTAAAAAAAAAAAAAAAAATTCCAGCCAACAGACCAGGAGCTGGAGGGTCACAAGGCCCAGGTTTGCAGAAGATCTGTATGTGGGAGAGATGCCTTTACTTGCAGATGCAGTAAAGCAGAAAGTTATGTTTTCCATAGGGTGGCAACTATTAGAGGTGCCAATTACGGTTCTTGATAGCAAACCCCTGTCCCTTTTGAATACAAAGATCTCTACTACACAAGTAGATACATGACAGGGAATTTCTGTCACACAGTATACTTTGAAAGGCATACGACTGGAGCATACAAGAGATTTTAATTTCTCAAATTCACTAGCTAAAACCAGCAGCTATCAAAACCAACTGTGCCAATGTAACACACCCACAGCAGCAGTCAGTCAGCAGAGCCTAGCCTACAAGTTACCACTAACTACGACCCAGCAGCCCTGACAATCACACAAAGTCCCAAGTTTTGGCCATTTATATATATATATATATATATATATCTTAGAGACCTGAAAATCTAGTGACATTACTGTCAGAAGAATTATGCCCACGAAAAGGGTTAAAATACAAAACCATATGTTCTTCAGCCAATGTTTTGCCCCTCTGGAGAATGACTGGCACAGCAGCACCCCACAAAAAAAGTCTGCTAATTCTGAACCTCCAGGTTGGATTAAGCTGTCTATAGAAGGGTATCTAGTCCCACCTTCTATACCGTAAGTGGCCCCACTGGCCTCCCACTGCTTCTGCAGAACAGTATTAGCCTCCTAGAGCTGAATGAAGTTTGCTCCACACAGATGTCTCTAATATATTGCAGCATCTGTGACACCTCCAGACCCCTGTCCTGGGGCAAAAAGTCCCAGCCTAAATCTCCTTTAAAAAAAAAAACCACATAATTTTATTTCTGATAGAGAAGTAGCTTAAATTCTTCCTTTAGCTGTAGTGAGGAAGTATAATAACATAATCCAGTGTCAAGACAATTAAAGGTGTAAGTGGTGGCAGAATCTAGCCAAAAAGTGTGGGATTAAAAAAATTTCTTGCAAGAAATAAGACTGTTGCAAGGGAGGAAGGGGGGAAGAGAGCACACATGCAAGAAATCTGCCTTTCCACGTTTAGGTTTCCTTGCTGATGCAAACATGCTAAAACGCATGCTCCAGCCACACAGAGAATAAATACACTATTCCCACAGCAAGTATGGCACAGCTTGTGTGCCATCAGATTTCAGCCCAGAGCACTACTTAATACTAAAACCAAATTCACTTCATTACTTTATGCAAAAAAACAAATCCATTTGACACTCAAGAGCCCTGACTACTGCAGGATTGAATAGGTGGCAGTTCAGGAAGTGTTTCATCAACCCTCAGCTACACCCCTGCAGAATCAGAGGGCAAACACTTGGAGGGGGATACCCGCTTTGCCTCTCCAATACCAACACTCTGCCACCACAACCCAAACTTTCAGTCCCCCATGAAGATGGTGCTTTGTTTAACAGCATTAATCCTGCAGTGTACAGTATTCTCCAGCTCCTGAGAGCTACCAGAACTTTTGGAAAATACAGAAATCTTCCCAAACATTGAAGATCGCAAAATGGAAACATAGACACAATCCATTTATATGAAGTATGAAGCACCGGTAGAGACAGCAGGGAGAAAAGCCAGTGCTCACTACTAATAACTGCTCCTTTTTTATCTGTATACAATATTATTATTTCAACATTTAAAATAATGCATTTTACATTGCTTCCCGTATTTTATTAAGAAGTTGTTGATATGCCCACCACCCATAAAATCAATGACTGCTGTATTTTTTTCCAATATGCTATCGTTTCAACTACTTTCAATAAAAGAATAAAGCAACATTTCATGCTTTTTACCATGCAACACTGGCAGAAACAAGCCATAATCAACATGAGTAACACCATCTTGATGAATTTCAGTCCCTTTATGGCCATTATGAGGAACATTTATCACATACATGAAACTTCAGCTGGGGATCTTGCCCACATCAGGGGGTGGGAAGAGAGCAAAAAATAAGAAAATTCAGCAAAACAAGCCAGGCAAGTAAAAAACCCCTCACCTGAGCTCAGGACCATACTGCTCACTCAGTCATTGTCTTACAGAGATAATTGCTACCAGTCACCAACAGCTCATTGAGTTAGAACTGCCAGGGAACCTCTATCCTCCCTTTAAGTTATGCTGAAAAAGACAGTAACACCAATTTAAGTGCCAGACTGTTGCTGATGGGCTCCAGGTTTGCATCTGTCTTTGTTATTGATTTATTGACTTACCCCATGGTCAGACAGACCATGCTGTATTAGCAGAAAGCACTGTACTGGCAAGAGTTAGAAAAACAGCACAATTCCATCATCACAAGTATTTGCTTAACACTAATTAACTCACAATCTTGAAATTCTCCAAATTGGCTCTTCCTGAAGATAGCGACTGTAGCAATAAATGCAAACATTTTCACTGTAGATACATTTTATCAGGCTCCTACGTTCATCTTCTGTCTTTTAGGCTGTTTACATCCCTTACTGCCTTTCTGTTTTGGGCTTGATTTAAAAAAACCCAAAACACACAAACAAACAAACAACCCCAAAAACCTAAACCAAACTTTCTTCTGGTTTCTTTCTTCTCATGACAAGCCTTCACCATTCTCATAATAAACCACCACCACACATCACATCCTTAATTATGTAAGAACAAGAATGAAGTAAGCCTTGCTAGTGTCACAGCTAATGGCACTGTTTCCTATGTGCATACTATGGCTGAATTTTTTAGTAGATCCTCTGCTGTCCATGAAATGGCAAATGGACAACAGCCTATTCTTAGAGAGCTCTTTCTCACTCCTCCAGGCAGAGATCTGTTTCATTGTGTTTGTAAAAACAATGCCTTGGACTTCCCATTCCTTAAGAAATTAGGTTTTGAAAAGCCAGCATACACAACCACATACTTTAGAAGTGAACTAGCTGATTTGAGTGTAAATGAAGAAGTGGCATGAGCATAAAACGAAAGAATTTCAACAATTTTTTTTTTCTAGTAGGTGACCAAACAAGTTTGTTCACAACTGGGACTGACACTGGTTTCCTCCAGTTGCCAGCTTCCCTCCCAGGGCAAATGCACAACAGCATCTGCACCAACGCAGAGCAAAGGCGGGTGAGGTTAATAGTCAGCTGCTGCCACATAGAATATGCAAGTGAACAAATGCTGCCCACCTCTGCAAGCCCTAAGGACCGTGCTTCCCCCCTGCCACGTAAACACACATGCGTGCACAAAAACATTCGCCCACAGCAACGTTTTTCAAGCAGAATCAATTGTCCACGCCGGTTCTCAGTACAGACACAAGGAATGGTGCCCCGAGGGCACTGAAAGGGTGCTACAGCTGCAGAGCCAGCTGCTGCACTGGGCAAAACACCTTGAAGCGGCAAGGCCAGTTCATCGGCTTGTCCTGAAAACCTTCTGTTTTCGAAGTCTGCAGCAGCTTCGAATCTTCAGGGCTTCAGCTCACTCCATCGAGTGCGATTAAAGACGAACCACGAGTGCAGCCACGGCGGAGTAAGCGTGACTGCGTAAGCTCCGGCATCTCAATAAGCTCAAGCCATGTTACTGGAAACCACTCAGCTAAGCAGTCTGATGAAATAACTGCTCACCTTCACGCCTAGCGACCGGGCTCACCGCCACATTTATTTAACGCCCTTTTACACTGCTTACGGGCTGACACGGCAACCCAGGCCGTGCAACGGCCGCCGAGCCCGCACCCTACCCGGCTCCCCTCGGCAGCACCGCAGGGCGGGCCGGGCGGACAACCCCGCCAACCGAGCCTCCTCCCGCGCCGCGCCGGGCGCTCCGCCTAGGCCGGGGGGGGGGGGGGGGGGGGGGCCGAAAGTGCCGGGACGGCAGCGGGCGGGCAGCCGAGCCTCCGGGCCGAGCGGGGCAGGGCGGGAGCGGGGGGCCGCTACCCCCGCCCACCGCCTCCCGCGGCCAGCCGGGGCGCAAGCGCGCCGGGCCGCCCCGCTCCGCCTCCGCCGGGCCCCCGCAGCCAGCCCGGCCCGCCCCCCGAGTCAGCCGGCGGGCACCGGGGCAGGGCTCCCCGGGAGCGTCCCTCCCGCCCAGCCCCGGCCCGGGGGTGGGGGGCAGGGCTCTAGCCACGCCTCCACTTGGGGACAGGCCCCGGGGAGCGCCGCGGCTCTAGGAGGCGGCAGCTGCCCGGGGCCGGGCCTCACCCGACCCTTCCCCGGCCGGAGACCTAAGATGCCGGGCCGCTCGCTCTCTCCCGTCCCCTCCACCCGGTGACCGCCCGCGGCACGGTGGGGGTGAGGCGGCCCCGCGGCCCCTCGCCTCAAGCACGGCCCTGCGGCCCGAGGGGAGGGAGCGCGCACGCGCGGCTGGGCCGCCGCGCTCACGTGACACGCACACCTCCCGCCACCTCCTCGAATAAAACTTCCGACCCGGGGCCCGGGGGGTAGGGGGCGCGAGGGGTCCGGGTCGGGGCGGCGCGGCGGGCAGAGCCCCGGGGCCGGCTGGCTCCTACCTGCCTCCCGCCGCCGGCGCCCCGGACCACGCGCCCCGTTCGCGGCCTTCGCCTGCCACGCGCAACCTCCTGCCGTCTTCATTGGCTGCCGCGGCCCGTCACGTGGGCCGCCCCCCACTTCCTCCTGCCCTCCCCACCCCCGCCCAGCGGCTACCGGCCAGGCCGTCCCGGGAGGCGGGCGGCGCTCGAGGGGGCGCAGCCGACGGCGGCCGCCCTGAAACCGCTTCGCGACGCCCGCCAGCGGCGCGCTGCCGATTGGCCCTGGCCGCCCGCTGACGTACTTCCGCTCCCCGGCGCCGGGCCACGCCCTTCCTGCCCCTCCTCCGCCCTCGCGCGAGGGAAACACGCCGCTCGCGCGTGGGCCGCACGGCGCCGGTGCTGGGCGCCAACCCGCGCTCCCTCACGGCCGGCGGTGCCGCCCGCCCACGCTCCCTCATGGGCTGGCGGTGAGGGGCGCCCGTTCTCCCGCCCGCTCTCCCTCCATCACGTCCGGCGGTGAGGGGCGCTGGCCCGCCCGCCCTGCCTCAGCGGCCGGCGGTGTCGCTCTACCGCCTGCCCGCCCTCCTTCCCTCACGCCGGGGGTGAGGAGCGCCCGCCCCCCCCGCCTTCCCTCCCCGCTCTCCCTCGCGGCCGGGGGTGAGGGGCGGCCCTCCGGCGGCGACAGGGTCCCCTTCCGGCGCAGGGGGCCGCTGCCCGCCGCCGTTCGCGAATCCCGGCAGAATGCTGCGGCGTTCCGGGGGCGGGTGGGGCCCCGGCCCAGTTAAACGTGGGGCACAAACAGTCCGGCCCCCTCCCGGCGCGGCCCCCCCGGGCAGGCTGGCTTGATTGCATGTCATGGAAGCTAATTAAAAACGTGAACAAAAAGTGATGGTAAACAGCACATAACGTAGCCCTGGGCCTAAATTCCTGCGGTGGAGGTCTTGGCCTCGAAAGGTGCCCAGTCAGGGCAGCAAGCAGCATTTGCCAGGCACTATAACCTTACTGAGAATTTGCAACAATGTGGCTGAGTACATGGGGGACACGAAAAGGTGTCTAATTAGGTACAGAGTTACACTTTTACAAAAGTGAACTTCCTTTTGAACTGATACCGAATCCAGGGATTGGTTCTGAGATCACCAAGAAGCTCAAGAATATCTTCTCTCACTATTTAGATAAACATGTTTGAGGCATCCAAATACAAAGGTTACAAACATACTGACCGGCGCACAGGCTGAACTTTTGGTGGGCTGTTGCATCTGGCAGCCAAAGTCTGAAGGCATTTGGGTGTCAGCTAGCAGAGTGAACGCTGGTGAGCTTATCTCCTGTCTCTGGGGAAGCTCGTGAGCAGATGGAAGGACAGCTAAGAACCCCTGCTACTTACTACAAGAAGTTTGGTGCCCACTTCCCAGCTGCAAGATGTGTTTTAGTTACTAGGCCAAGCAGAGGAAACATCAGGCAAAGGAAATTTGCCATTTGACATTAAATATAATTATGTTGCAAACCCAGGAAAGGATAAAGAAATAATGCAATCAGAGGTGCTGGGGCTCTGGATGAAGGAAAGATAACACATGCAGGGGAAGTAGGTCATTTATACTCATTTCTTAGGAAAAAGGCATTTTGACTGGAGCAGTTTTGAAGGAAACCTGATGGTGTTTGCAAATATCACAGAAACAAACCAAGTGCGATACAGGGGAAAAAAAAAAGAAATAGTGTTGTTTTGGTCTCCAAGTGCAAACCCCATCCTTTACCCAAGACACAGACCTCACAATTGCTCTGCTGAAGAAATTCCTATTCAAGTCAGATTTGGAAATCTTAATTTTGAAAACATGCATGTAATTTGAAGTGGCAATGCCCACATTATGTAGTAAGGTTTTGCAGAAAAATCCTTCAGTGCTCATTCCTCTGCTTTTTTTTCATCTGTGAACAATTTTCTGTTTGTTGGCTAAATGGGTTGGGTGGTTGGTTTTTTTTGAAAGCTGAGAATTGGGAAGCTAGAGTTCATTAGAGATTCAGGAAGCTTAAATAAGCAGGGAGAAGAATGTTCCTCCTCTCCCACTCCCTTCCTTTCTGAATAAAACCTTTAAGAGGGGGAACTGGGGGAAGAGCAAGTACCTGTTCTTCCAGGGTCGTGTTGGCCAGGGGGACCACCCTGCTCTTCCAGCATCATTGGTTCTGATGGCTCCCAGAGGCTCCCACTCGCTATCCCACTTTGCTCTGCTCTCCTGTTTGCAGATGGCTTGCAGATGGCCGTGGGCCTCCTCCCCTTCACTCAAAATTTTCACCCCAGCATTTTCAGCTCTTCCAGTCCCACCCATCCCAGTAACAGTGACAAAATGGGCCTGTGAATGCATGAGGAGAGTTCCCACTGAGGAACATATTTAGGAAATAAAGGCATATGCTTCAGAAAACTGAGCAGAAACAGGCACATCCTTTTATAGGAAGAAATTATACAGGTTTTGAGTGGGCTGAGCTTGTGGGAGGAAGGAAGTGTGATACAAAGAGGAAGGGCGGTGCTAAATCTGGTCTATGCCCAAGGCTGGCATTTTATTGCCAAACTCATTACCTGGTGTGTTTATTCCTGATAACTGCAGGATTCAAACCCTGATAAACAAGCTTTGTTCTTCCATTAATAATATCCATTTATAATTAGTCATAATGTAAAAATAATTACATTTACACAACAATAATTACTTTAACAGCAACCCCCATCCTTATGTCTGAAGTATATTATTTAAGTGCTTTAATCAATCATTCAAAGTCTGCAAAGTGTCAGAACTAAGAATACAACTTTCTGGGCACTGAATGAATCAGGATCATATCAAGAAAATGCCGTGCGAGTTTTTAAATGAAATCAGCTTTTTACATATACATACATGGGAGCCAGATAGAGATTGCTGAGATAATTGTGAGGCTGGCATTTGCTAGCTTCCTAGTGTGGACTTCGCACCCCAAGTAAGGACTTTCTTACCCGAATACATGGAGAGGGTTCACCAATGATGGTTGCTTTCTAAGAATTCCCTAATGTTGGTTTTATTGGGTAAAGTTTTTTAAAAAGACCAGTTGTCTTGGTTACACTTTGAGCTGCTGTACATCATCATGATTTAAGCCTTTAAATTATTCCTTTTATAAGGAATCCCTTATAAAATTCCTATTTCCTTTATACCTGCCACTGGAGCTGCAAAGGTAGCAGCGTAATTGTGTGGCAGGAAAGGCTCTTCTTTCCAAAGGCTGCAGCCAGGGATCAGCCACTGGGACTGGAGAAGTAAGGTTAGGAGGAAGGCCTGTCCAGATTTTCTTGACTTAATTCTACAAGGCAAAATGGCAGGCAAAGCAGGCGGCCTGCCCCTAGCCTTTAGTTATTTTTGTTTCACCACCAAGAGCTGACCTAAGGTCTCCAGGCTGCCTCCCCAGGAGCTGCTGTGACAAGTCTTCCTGCTGGGTGGCCGGTGCTGGTGAAGATGCCTCTCTGTGTCTTGAGACAGGCAAGAGCCTGCACTGCTCAGGCTGGGAGCCCGCTTTCTCTTTTACAGAAAGGTGGGTGGCCAAGCCCTCTTCTCCACCGGAATCTTCCCATCCCAGCTTTCCTCCTCAGCGATCAAGGACAGTCATAGCCTCTGGATACCCAGCCTGTTGCCCTCCCCAGCCCGAAGAAGGCAGGGCAGAAACAGGACTGTACTTCAGCCCCTCACCCTCCACCTTTCTACAGGGAGGAGACTTGCCGCTGCACCCAGTAAAGGCAAGCTGCCAGCTGCGGTGTGTCTCTGCAGTTCCATCCTGGCACGGTGTTTATTTAAGGCAGAAACCTCCTGGCAGCGCATACATGGTGAGATGCTTGGACTTGGCTTTCTTGCTGTGGGCCAGATCCCGAGGGGCAAAAGGTACCTTTGGGATCTGGCTCAAGTTCGTTGCTCCCTGAGGGAGCAGCAAGCAACCATCCCAGCACTGCTTTCCCAGCCGCTTTGCTTACCAGAGGTTTGGCTCTTCTGCTGCACTAAGCCTGGCCGAACCCAGTCTTTTTCCTCTCTTTTCCCCTTTTGAAGGGAATGCAGCCTAACAAACTCTTCCCTACTGCAATGGCTGAAAACCATCACTACCCCCTCCCTACTGTGATGGGCAACTCCGAGAGGGAGGGGTTAAACCTCTCTCCCACCAAAGCTGCAAGGAAGGAAGACGCAGGCACAGCTCCCTGAGTGCAGATCATTATTGCAATAGCATAAATCTGAGACCTTTTAATAAATGGGGGCAGAGAGGGGCGATGAACCTTTCCTGAAACATGCTGTGGAGGACCCCAACTGCTCTGTGATCCCAAGGCATGGCATGGGGAAGGGGGTGGGCGTTGTGTGCGGCTGCTGGTGGCTCCAATACAGCCCAGGGTTCCTCCGTGCTCCCTACACACACATAGATCCCCTTGCGAGAGGGCACCACAGGGACACAAATACTGATTGCTCTTGATCAAAATGAGGAGGGAGCTGGCAGAAAGCACCAGCTGCAAAAACCTCATGTGCATCTGTAGGCACCAGTGCAAAAGCAGCTGCAGTTTTGAGACACTCTATTTCAATGCTCCTGGCTGACCTTTCTATAAGCACCAAAGCCACTGGCTGGCTCCTGGGATTATTTCCTTTAAAGTGGGAGGTGCTGATGGTTTCTCAGATATGTGAAGCCAGTAGTTCTCATACTGCAATATCCTCATTTAAAGCAGCTTTAAAAGCCCCAACTATCTTAAAAATCTAAATTACACTAAAAGACAGACTACATCCTTGCCCTGCCCAGCTCTGAGGAAAAGCAGTGGGGGCACCAAGTTTGCTGGATGGGTTGGGAACCATCTTCAGACCATTGCGGGCTCTCTAGAGGCTCCCACACATTTGCAAGTTTTTTCCCCTCCCCAAGGGTGTGGGAGTGGCCAGCAGCAGGTGCAGGGGAGCCCAGGACATCAGCCATCCCATTTGTGCATGGGGACACTATCTCCCCTCCGCTGTCTCCCAGCTCATCAGCACTGCCCTGGCAGAGCCAAGCAGCAGGATGGGCCATTTTGACACCTGAAGCAACTTGCTGCCCTAAGCACCTGCCCTCTCGGCTGCCACCCATGTCCTACCTCAGAGGCTGGTGCAAAGGAGAAGTAAAGCTCCTGAGGCAGACACATAACCCAGAGGCCAGCTCAGACACCTGGCAGCAGACCACCAGCCCTCACTGTCTCACCTGAAGTGAGGAAACTTGCTCAAAAAGCTATGGCTGCATCACTGAGTAGTGCAGCCAGGGCATATTCGTGGACCAGAAAGGTGCCAGCAACCTGCTGCTTGTGCTGTACCCACCTGGTGAGGGACGCTCGCTGCAGGCCAGCTCCACCTGGGGCCCAGCAGCCTTTGTGCAGGCTGTGAGCGGTGGGTGCACTCCCACAACCCATCTCCCAGCACGGTGAGGGGGGACCATCAGGGTATTCACTATGAAAGCAGCATCCTCATCCAAAGCAAGGACATGTTGCAGCACAAGCAACCTATCAGGCTGCAACAAGGCTTTACCGTGGGTCAGATTTTACTGTTTGTGCTGTTTCTCTCTCCTCCAGAGGCCAGTCCACCCTGCTTCTTGCTTCTGCTGCATCTGGATTCTTCCTTCTCCAGACTCCTCTTCCAGGCAGCCTCTCCTCATCCAGGTCCCCTTTTTCTCCCAGGGCCCCTCTTTGTCTCTCCTAGATCTGGAGTGTTCTCTCTCCTCATCCAGTGCCCCACTTCCATACCCCTCAGAGCTATTTAACTACTCAACAGAACCAGCCACAGCTGCACCTTATCCACACCAGCCAACCCACCGCCCCTGCAGCCAGCCCACAGCTGTATGTTATCAATGATAATTAACCCAGCTTCAATCCTCTACAGTTCCTCTACAAGGATATGCTGAGGTGTCCACACATTACATATTTCACTGAAATGCATCTGAAGAAATTACAAGATCTTAGAATCATTGAGGTTGGAAAAGACCTTTGAGGTCATAGAGTCCAACAGTTACCGCAGCACTGCCAAGCCCACCGCTAAACCAAGCACACATCTGCACGTCTTTCAAACACCTCCACGGGGGGGACACAACCACCTCCCTGGGCAGCCTGTGCCAGTGCTTGGCCACCCTTTCCACCAAGAAATGTTTCCTGAACCTCCCCTGGTGCAACTTGAAGCTGTTGCCTTCTGTCCTGTCACTTGTTCCCTGGGAGCAGAGCCTGCCCACAGCCCCTGTCAGGCAGCTGTAGAGAGCGACCAGGCCCCCCCCCGAGCCCCCTCCTCTCCAGGCTGAGCCCCCCCAGCTCCCCCAGCTGCTCCTCATAGGACTTGTGCTCCAGGCACAGTAAATGGCACAGACAAGGCAACCATCAAATACACAAAGCACTTTCTCCATAGCTGCTGCTGCTAAACAACATAACCACATCACAAATCGCATGAGCATCCTAGGGGGCAAACATGCAACAAATGCTGCACGGACTGAGAGCTGGCACTTGGTGAAGGGGTTCCTGCATCTCTCTCAAGCCCGTTTCACTGCTGAGCTCACCAACAGTGGAGCTCACCAACTGTATGTCCAGAAATCTCGTCCGGTTTTGCATGCAGAATGTCAATGCAAAGCAAAAATTACTAGTTTGGGGCCAAATTATTGTTTCAGTTGCTTCCTGTAGTTTTTCAGGAGTCAATAGGTGTAGCTGAGCAGAACTAAGAGTCCGGCCAAGAAAACCTCCCAACTCTCAGACTGCCTGGAGCCAGAGACAAGAATTTTCTCTTGCTCAGCAATCTGCTGCTCCCTCTCGGCAGCTGAATCACATTAAAATATTCAGAAACATAAGCAGGATTACTCTTTGCTGTTCACCAGCAAACCCACTAAGTAGAGCAGAGGGTCGAGGCTGGCCTGGGGAGCGTGCCTGCTGCCGCAGAGCCCCAGGACAGATCAGTGGCATGGTGGCAAAGGTCTTGAATTGGTCAGCGAGGCGAAGGATCCAGCCGGGTGCGCACAGCATCCTTGTGGGTGGAAACACTACCGGGGCTCAGGGGCTGCTGGTGGTGCTGGGGCTGCTCCGGGCCGGGCAGGATGGCAGCTCTCTGCCCAAGTTGGGACAGGGGCATGAAGGAGAAGGTGGCTGAGGGGGGGTGTTGAAACTGCATTTGCAGGATGCGGAATAGGATTTTGTGGCTGGGCAGGCAGGAGGGCAGGCTGGAAGGAGGGCTGTGGGGGAAACACAACACATTCTGGTGTGTGGTGAAGGATTTCCCCCGTAGACCTGCAGGCTGTTAAATGGATGTCTCCAGCTTTCTGAAGGGCCCATGTTCAACCACCCTTATGGGTGTGTTTCTGCAGTGAAATGTGAGGGATTTAAAAAATGAGGGCAAAGTCTGCTGTCAGCCACGTTCCTAGAGCACCTCCAATTCCTGCTGTAGGAGAGGAGGGTGGCATTTCTGAGAGGCACAAACACCACACCGCAGAGGGCAAAACGTCCCCGATGGACACATTATCCCACCACTGCCCTCTCTGAGCTTTCCCAGCCCTCTGCTGAAGCAGCCAGGGCTGGCTCTCTGGCCCTGGCAGGGCCCAAACTGAATTTGATCCCCAACGTTCTCAGGATGAAACCTGTCCTGCTGCAGGCTGCTCTGAGGCTTTTCTGCGCGCCCCAGGAGGGTGACACCACCACCTGCACAGCCAGCTCGGCTCTGCTTCCAGCGCTCTCCCTGCAAGCAAAAGCTCAAGCGGGAAGAAACTGGGCAGTCAGCACTGCCTTGTGGGCTCACCTGTGCCAAGGGAAAGGTATGTTGTGCCCTTCCACCGTGCCTGCAGCAAACAAGGCAGCACCTTGCTTCCACCTGTGATGGCAGGCCCAGAAAAAGGGGGTTGTGGGCGAGGCAGAGATACACCTCACCTGCTAATGCGTGGGAAGACCACAGAAAGCCTTGTCTTCTTTAAAACTTTACCCTCATTTGCACTAATGTTGAGCTAAGAACATGTGGGGGTTTTTTTGGTTTTTTTTTCCCCGAGGTCACTGTTCATGATGCTCTATTGCCCAGACTGTTTGTAAGATGCTTACTGAGAAAATAAATCCACTAATTTTTTCTTGTGAAAGTTTAGAGCCTTTCTGGCACAAAGGCAAGTGCAGATTTTCTACATTCACAGATTTCTGATGCCAATAGAAATTAGTCTAGAAACAGGCAAGCTGTAAAGCACGATGTTGAACTCTTGCCAGCCTTGTGACGGCATCATCCCATGGGCTTCCGTGGAGCGCTGCGCATTGCCCCCGCTGTGGGCTCAGCATCAGGGCTCAGTGGCACCAGGTAACACTTCAGCAGCTGAACAGCCGTGAGCAGGAAAACCGATGTCATCCCAGGAAATCAAATTCACCCAGGAGAGGTCAGGGCATGGCAGAACGGCAGGCTGGGGGCATTCCCGGATTACGGACTACTTCCTTCTCTCAGCTGTGTTATTTTCACACCAGGAAACCAACCTCCAATGACCTTGGTGCCTCTCTCACTGATTTACACCACTGTCAGCAACAGGTGATTCTGGCCCGTGGTGCTGGAGGCCTCTGGGATAAGGTCTGCTCCGCTGCAACAGCGATGGTCAAATGCAAAAGCACAAATCCCCAAATAAAGTCCCCATGAGCCAACTGTTATCTTCAGTTACAGCACTGCAGCCCCTGACCTACGGCCTGACAGAGCTCAGCAGGCTGGCAGGATTTCCTGGAGCATATTAAGAGAAAGAAAGCAGAAATATTGAGGCATGTTATTTTCCACTATAAATAGGTTCAGCTCCTCTCATTTGGATCGTTGCCTGATGATGCCTGCAGAAGAAGTTGGCCTGCTGGCAGGGCTGCAGCCCTGAGTAATTTTGGTGGTGACCCAGAGAGATTTCACCAACAGGTGGAAAATATTTCCTGCAGCGAGCGCGATCACTGCCTCAGGTACAGCCCAGCGTGTCAGCTCCAGTGCAAGCACACTGGCGTAACCGGAGTGTTGGCAGACAAGCTGCAGTGAATCAGACAGGGAGGAGGCAGAGAGAGATGTCACCGGCTGTTTGCTCTGCCGAAGACTTCCACCCCCACAGCAATGCTGGTAGAAATATGTACCCGTGCTTCACCCTTTTCTGTGCATCGCCTGCCATCTTTGGTACCTTCAGCAGTGCTGGCACCGCCGGCCCTGGCTGCCAGGACCCCCAATTCCAGCAAGGGGGAGCAGACAAACACCAGGAGATGGGTCTTAAACCACTCTGGCTGTCTGAAGCCTCGAAGTTGGGATTTGACACAGGTTTTTATACTATCAGGGGTTCTGGCAACAGTGAAGCGCGTGCTTCATTCCAGGGCTACCACTGTGGGTTCCCTGCGTAACCCCCATGCTGCAGCTTCCTTTGCCCTTACGCCCTGCAGCTTGGGTACAAGGTTCACAGGCACCAAAAGGTTGTTAAAACTCAGTCCCTCCTCATGCGCCCAGCCACAAGCCTGCTAAATATTTCTGCTCCTGTTACTCTTTGTGTATCTTTGTGCAAGGAGAGGGATAATGCAGACAAACAATACCAGGAAATGTATTAATGAGGTCTGAACCTTACCTGGTGTTAATGGTGGCATGCCACTTTACATTGTCTACCAATGTGAATTTTGGGCATTTTAGCTTCTTTTAAGGTAATTTAATAAGAAGAAACGAGGAGCAGCAAGTGACAAAAGGGCTCTCTGTACCAGCTAACACTCGTGTCGCACAAGCAAAAGTGGCTGTTGCAGCGGTATTCGCTGGTGGAACAGAAGTAAGGAGGCAGCAGCAGCCTCCCACGCAGCTTGGTAATGACAGGGTACCAGCCAGATATATTGTCTTATATATCAGCTAAGAAAGCAGCGACCTTCTGAATTTGCTGCGCTAATTGCCATGTTGCAGTGTACAGAGTGTGCTCCTCTCCAGTGCCTCTCAGCTCCCCCTTTTTGTCACCTTTACTGGCGCTGTGTTTACCAGCAGGGAGTGCCGTATCTTATATTCCCGACTAACAGTATTTACGCATGCAAACCCCCTTTCCTCTTTCAAATTCCTGCTTCCTCACACCACAGGCTGGCAATAGCCAGCCCCTATAAAGACCCTTCTGGAAACTAGTCAAGCCCCATAAAATCCCAACTGAACTCAACACAGCTTAAACCAACAAGTGCCATCTATTTCCTGAGGTCAAACATTTCTCTCAGTTCTATTTTAAGTCAGTGAAAAGAAACTGGAGGAAAAAAAAAGCTGTTTCGATACTTTCCAAGCTGCGGCTGGTGGCTCATCGGAGCGCCCGCCTGGAAAGCTGGGCTTGGTGGGAGCCAGCAGCTGAGCTGCTGAAATACCCGGCTCTTACTTTCGGTCCTGTTGTCAGATGTGACCAAAAGATGTTCCGTTTCCCCAGCCTAATCGCGTTTGTGAATGTCTTGGCTTGGCATGCCTCGAGCTTGAGGATCCACAAAATAATTAGTAAGCGAGGAGTCAATCGTCTTTGTTTTTGTCGCTAGACCTCAGTGCAGTGACTGAAGTCTGATTCATACTGACGCCGAGTTCCTTTCGTATGACAGAGCAAATGCAATCAAAAAAAACATGTCCGTTGGTCTTTTCTGTTCTTGGACTAAGTAATTGATTTTTAGCTCCGTTTCCCATGGTAACAAGGCTTTCTGATCACCAGCTGCACGTGTTGGCCCCAATACCTTTGGAATCCACTGCTTCATTTCAGCCAAATGGGATGATAAGATCGAGGTCTCAAAGATAATTAAATTCCTGCAAGTTCTCTGAAAACGGGCTGTGTGTGGCAGAGCCTATTAGTGCCACATCAGTACCTTCACTGCAGATGGAAATTCAGTGATTTCATATTGGACATCAGAGACTCCACAAAGGGAAAGGGTCTTGCGAGTACCGTAAGTAGAGGCAATCTTCACCTGGGGCTTGCGATCACCTGTGGGATGCAAATCCACAGGAGACCAGGCTTCCTTTGCTCTGTAGAACAACTTGCTGTTTTAAGGGAGCATAATGGGTGTTAAATAACAAATCAGTATAAAATTAGGACTGTGTATGAGGGTCCCTCACAGAAATCCCTGGAAAAAAAATACAAAAATTTGCAAAAATTGGTGGCTGCTGAGCATCAGGGGAGAATGACTACTGCCAGCAAAACAGAATGTACATCAGGAAAACATCTAGTGCAAATATTGTCAGCCAGACTCAAACTCTTACTCAAAATTAATTGCATTTGACTTCAGGGAGCATCTTTACTGAGTCAAGACGGCAAGACTTCCCTGCAAACACGGGTCAGGACGGAAGGTGGCAGGTCCTAGGGTAGCTGTGCATTAGCTCTGAGGTTTATCCGCACGCTGCAAGCACCTGCTGAGCCATCAACCTAAGCGTGATGTTCCCACGCTGCGCAGGTATCCTGTTGGGCTGGAGCATCCCTGCGTCTGCAGGCTGAGCTGCCAGCACATCCCGTGGTCCAGGGCCCATCAGTCAGCCCTGGCACGGGAGCCGGTGGGGGCATCTCTCCTCATGCATTAACCACCCCAACGCAACACAGACGATGCTGTGAGCTTCTGCCGTGCCCTTGCTCACAGCCGAGCTTGCGACTGGCCCAAGGGGCTTGAGCCTGCATTAGGATGGAGGAGATCCTGTCCCATCCTTGGGCAGATGTGGACGGAGGAGGAGTGTGGTCAGGCTTATCAGTGTAAGACAGAGGTTGCTTCAGCAGAAATGTGCAGTGTCCCTCGGCTGTCCCACCACCGGGGATGGGGCAAGGGCTGCTGCTTGGGTGGACCGGAGGGACTGCATGCTGTACCAGGGGGGTGGAAAAAAAGGATGGTTGCGGGGGAAACATTTGGTTTAGTTATGAAACCAGTGTGCCCAACTGGTGCCTAAATCAGAACTGTTAGGGTAAAGCTTCCCTGGGGTCAGGGTCACAGCACTGTCACCAAGCGGACACAGAGCCAGGCCAGCTGCCCACAGCCTCTTCAAGATGTAAGAGCAACACACTGCAGGACACCGGGGCTGGACCAATGCCTTCTCTGTTCTGGGATTTCATATACAAAATTCCCCACCTCTGCTTTCTGACTCCCTTGTCTGCTGTCTTCACAGCTTGTCCCATCTGTCCCCGTTTTAAAATCTCCTTCCCTCCCTCTTCTCTCACTAGCTCTTCTGCTGGTGTCACTCCTCCCACCCACAACAGCCTCATTTGTACCTCGTCCGACCAGCCTTGCGTGTGAAAGGATTATATCATCATTGGAACCAGGTCCGAGGGGCATCACTGGACAATGGAACCTTAAAATACTAACTAAATCAGCTGCTTCGTGCTTCAGAAGTCATTTTTCCTGCATTGCAGATGGGGGGTGAGCGCTCGTACAGTTTACCATCACTCTTCCTCTCTGTGAGCTGGCAGGCAGAGGGCGTGCAATGTGCTGCTTGCTGATGAAGAATAAAAGCGTGAGGTATGGCTTTTCTTCTCTGCAGGCTGGAAATCCAGGGGCTCTTTTATGTTGCGCTTGGAACACTTGACTCAGCAGCTGAATTTTACCCACCGCCTCCAAAGCTCCCTTCCACAGAGAGCGCTGCCAGCAGCTGGATGGGTGCAGGCAACAGTTTGCAGGCAGGAAGTGATGCAGTGGTTTTGCATTCCCAGGTAGGATGCAGCACATCTCCCCAGGCTTCCGCACAGTGGTGGCCACAGAGCTCAGCTCTTTGTGGAACCACTGGCCCACACCCACCAGATTTCAGCCTTCAGTCTCCAGGTTGGAGCGATGCAGAGTAGCTGCCGCCTGGGGAGGCCCAACGTTCTGTGCCTCCAGAAGCAGCTTAATCCTGCTTGGTGAAGGGAGAAAGACGCTTTGAGCTGGGGGCTGGCAGCTTCACGATGCCTCCACCCAATAAGTGAGCACCATCACAAACTGCGCCGCAGGTAAGAGGCTGGGACTCAGACACAGTACATGTTTTATTATTAAAAACTGCATAAAAACTAAAGACATGCTTCCCAAAGTTAGAGTCTGTATGTACATCTGCGCTTCCCAGGCAGCTGCAGGGAGCATAGCCGCCTGCCCTCGCTGCAAACGTGCACGGCACAGGTTTTTGTTACCCGTTGTTAGGTGTTATCTTTTCACCTGCATTTACAGCATTCCAGCTAAATTAAGAGAAAACCCTGTACCGCCTGGGGTATAAGATGGTGCAGTTCATGTCTGCGACTGAGAAACTGTCCTGAACTCCTGCAGACATCTGTAGGACATCACTGTTCAGTAGGAAACTTTACAGAAAGGACCCATGCCCAAGCCCCAGGCTGAAATTCCCCTTCCCTAGGAAGTGTTCTCACTAAGGGCTAAAACTGGACCTGGATTTCATAGTTGGTCCCAAACCTTACAATAAGCAAATACTGGGCATCGAAGGGTGGAGTGTTCTGATACCAAAACCTGCCATCTCATTGGATTTATTGGTCCCACCTCTGCCAATTCAGCAAATGATGGCATTTGTGGCATTCGCTTCTGAGGAAGAGCAATGTGGAATCCTAAGTCTTGTGATACTGCTGAGTTTTCAGCACACTGGAAATAAAAGAAATTAAGATCTAGAAAATACTTAGCAGAAGTAGAGTAAGATGTAACCGCACCTCCTCACTGGGAACCACTGCACAAAACAAATGCTGATTTACAGTAAAATATTAAATTATTAAAAACCACACAAGCGCTTGCAGTTATAGTGAGTCAGACATGCTGATTGGAAAACAGAACAAAACCCGAAGAGCAAAACCATTAACCTTGCCCTGTTTGGAAGGCTGCAGTGATACCAGGCGATGTTCTGATGTGACTTCTACAGCATGCCAGAAGACCTCCCTCACAGGAGGGCCAGTGGTTCTCAAGCTCTTTCACCACGAAGACTCTCACTTGAGAAGAAGAGCTTCCAGCTGATGATCCCTTCCCTCCAGCACACACACACACACCCCCCCCTTCCCAAAACAGGTTTCACTTCACTACAGCAGCTACAGGACTTACTTGAAAAAGTCATAGGACTGTTAAAAGATGAAACAAATCCTATTTTAAAGCAAATGCTGAATCCTGCTCCCCGCTGAAACTGAAGCAAGTCTGCCATTCTGTATTTAAACTGTCTCCTTCTCTTCCTGGAGGGCAGCACTTAGCATTAATTAGCACGGTTTCCCCATACTGCTGTTAAGTCCTCTCTACACTGTTTCCTTTCCATCCCTTTGAAGTTGGATTCTGTCCTCACACACGCCAGCTGCTCTCCCTCCCATCACATTTTAATGCCAGCTGCAAGTCTAGTCAGGCCTGAACTGGCATCAAACAGACGAAAAAGAAAGATATAAAAGAGGTACGTGGGATGCTGGATTTTCATTTTTTTTCTAATTTCATCACACACCAAAATGTCTGAAGCCCTTAAAAGAGCCCTGGTCTGAGGAGGCAGCAAGTGTCACCGCATGAAATAAGCCAGATGTTCAAATTCAGTGCTGGATAGAAGCAGATCTGCAGATTAGTTTGAGAACCACTGAGGTAGACAAAAAGTCTAGGCAGTGCTGCTGAGTGAACACAAGGGGAATTCTGCCCTCTTGGCCTGAATGATAGTGTAAATACCCACTAGTGCTTTCAGAGACACCAGTCCTGAAGTCACACAGCCAGGATCGACGACAACATCCACACAAGAGTGAGCACTGACTGAACAGAAGGTGTATTCGGCTCTGCTCCAGCAGTCAGTGAGACGGAGCAGAGCATAGACTGACTGACCACCTCAGCTCTGAACACCTGTCAGAGGGATGTGATCGACCTGTAACCCTCCTGCCCCCCTCCCCCAAATCCAAGGGGTCGCTGGGGTCCTTCCAAGCAGTCTGCCGCTGCAGCCCACACAGGTGGCGAAAGCTACAAAAGCTGCCCAAGAGCTCTGGCCAGTGCTGTTCAAAGCCGTTTCAGATCTGGCACCAGAGCCCCAGGTGAGACGGCACCGCGGCTGCACACATCCCGTCCCAGGGAAGCAAAGTGTCACTGCTATGTACAGGCTAACAGCTCCTCTCTCCTTCTGTCTCCAGCTCATACAGAAGGCTTTTGTCCTCCCCCTCCTGCCCATCTGGATGCCTTTCACCCTCGGCATCATCTCCAAGGCACAAGGGGCTCATGATGTAGCGATAGTCACTTGTGACAACAGCAGCTGCCCCAGCCACGGTCTCATCACTGTCCGTGTTTCCAAAGGAGGCGTGAAGGGCAGGGTCACTCGCAGACGCCTCTTTGTCCTTCCCAATGTTGACATAGAGAGGATCTTGACTGGAAGAGAGCGTGGACATCCTCCCCCGAATCATTTCCAGCTGGGACCGGAGCACTCCAAAGCTGGGACGTAGTTTGGGCTCAGGATGCCAGCATCTGCACATGAGATCGTAGCTGCAAAATACAGGGAGACAAGAGCGCTGAGAAGCAGAGCAGCCACCCCCTGCACCTCTGAACCAGGGCTCGTGCAGCCCAGCAAGCACAGACACTTTCCCCCAAACACATTGGCTTTGGCCTTGCACAGCTGGCAGCACGTGTGCAGCCACTGCGGATCTAGTTCCTTCGTCCTTCGCGTTTTCAAAGGCATTCTCATTTTGGTCAAAATCATTATTTAGACATTACCAAAAACCCCCAAAGCCCTGTCAAAGGATGCTGAACTTCTTGGTAAAAATCTCGTTCCACTGTCTCCGGAGAGCTACAATACAGTTGAGCGTGACACCGCCCAGTAACAGCCTTGGAATTTATTCGCAAAAGGCGTCCCGACAGCCTCTGCCACAGCTGAAGCCACCCCTCCGAATTCTAGTTCAAGAGCAGATAAAGCACAGGAAGAACAAAAACAGAGATCCAGCTGTGCGGGGTGCAAGTTCTTTCCGGAATATTCTTTTTTCACACGGCGCTAACTCAGCGCTCCCATAACGGAGGTGTGGTGCTGGGGCTGCCCGGTGGGTCGCCAGCGGTGCTGGGAGGAGGCACAGCGGGTTTGCTCGGGGCTCCGCGAGGAATTGGCAGCAGCCTCACTGCTGGAAGCGGGATGCTGGAACAGCCCTTCCGCTCCAGAGGCTCCAGAGCCACCCCTGCTACGCAGGAGGTGCGTTCGGCGCGGCAGAAGATGCATTCAGCGCTATTACCAGCCTCAGGCCCTGTCCTGCAGCACTTCTGCTGTGGCCAGACGCCAGCTGCCTCAGCCCTGGTTGCCGGAGGGCCGGTGTGAGCAGGCTCAGCTGGTTGCCCAAGGGCCAGTGTGAGCAGACTCGGCTGGTGCTCGCTCGTGGCCTCCCGCTGGAGCCCATGGGCTGGAGCACAGCCGGAGCCATTGTCCTCCTCCTCTTTGTGCATCACCCACAAGACTGGCAGCTGCATTCCTACCGCGTTACTGTTGCCAGTTCTGCAGGGAACAGGAACAAAGCACAGTACTGGCACTGAAAAACACCGCAGACAAACGAACCTCAGTTAAACTTGCAAATGGAAAAAATCTGATATGGTTTTTGCTGGGAAAGAAAGCATTTCATGATGGCTTTTATTTTTTTGTGTCCCTCGCTTGCTATCAGCTTTACAAGACTATTTTTGATCTCACACTAGATTTACAGAAAGCTTCTATGGTTCAGCTGTCTTAATCCTGATTTACATCCCTCACAAAGAGTAGCAATAACTCTAAATGCTCCAGATAAAATAGAAACTTCGTATTCTGGGGCACCAAATTAAATGCTTTTTTATCCTTGCTGGCAAACAGTAGAAATTCATTTGAAAGGTAGAAAACTACTGGCTGTACTGAATCAGCCTGAAAGTCCATGTGCACCAGTACCCTGGCCCAGTATTCAAGTGGATGCTTAGGGAAAGCACATAAGCTGGGGGTGAGCACGTAGTGAGATCTTTCTGGTGTATTCTCTCAGGTCTCAATAACCTGTAGCTCAAGGGCCTCTCAAAATGGAGGCTGTACCTTCTTCGGTTTTTTGGATGCATTTTTCTTCAACGCCTAGCAGGGTTTTGAATCTCTTCTCGACTTCTGGTGCCTGTAACATCCTATGGCCACAAGCTCCGCAGCCCGGAACCAAAGCTACTCACAGCAGTCAAGATGGGAGACGTATAATCAATTTAAGCAGTGGTACAACTATGTTTTCATCTAAACTCGGGAACAGTTCAAATGAACTGCTGAGGAGACACAAGTGTACAGCTTTAATGACAAGAGTACGGATGATTCCCTATGTGGAAAAAAGGCCGGGGAAAGGAAACCACATGAAGTAATTCACCATCAGCAGGAGGGAGAGGGAGGAAAGGGGACTTCACATTGCCCATTTTGCACACAACGAATGGCTCGAGAGAGCCACTCAAGTCAGTGCTCGTGGCTACGTCTTGCTTTGTGATGACACAGAGAAAACAGAGGCTCGCTTGGGCACTCAGTGGAATGATTTCACCTTGTCCGGACCGGGCAAGCTTTTACCCCAGGAGAAGTTAGGGTGACACTCCCCGGGTGACCTCAGCCCCATGCGTGGACTCCAGGGAACTCCAGCCACCACCCACGCAGCAAGGGTTTCTGAGCAAACATCTCACAGGACCTGCTGGCCAGGCACGGTCCCTTGGCCGCAGGACTGCGGCAGTAGCACAGGCTGCAGCATGTGGCTGCCTGCTCCCCCATGGGCCACCCGAGTCTTTCCTGCCAGGCTGAAAATGTCTGAAACCAGTATCTGCAAGGTCGTCCCGCTTTGTTTCCACCTGTAATTTAAGGTGGGACACTGATCTATAGAACCTTAGAACCTCCTATTTGCTCTCTTCTCTTTCACCCAGCTATATTTGTAAGAGTAGTACATTCAATTTGGAAAACTGGGCCAAGGTCTGAAAGACACATGCAGGCCACTGCCTCTGTAATCCAGTTTCCTCGTAGTCTTGCTAGATCTCTTCTCTCTTCAGCTTTCAGGGCGTGCCATGAAACTCATCTCTTTTCTCAGATGCTGGCCTGACAAGGTAGGGAGCAACGAGGGTCTGGAAACACAGTTAACAGTTTCCACAAAGCCAAGAGCTGTGCATGTTGACACTGCTCAATCCCTTGAGCCAAGTTAGCTGCTTGGGTAGCTACCACAGGTTCCAGGGAGCTCTGCCAGCAGCGAGTATCTGGTAGCTAACCCAGAGACTTTCTAGTGAATGCCTCTCTGTACTGGAAAGTGGATAGATTCAGATCAGCATCCCAGCCAGCTGCCCCCGTTTCCTTCCAGCGAGCCAAACTGCCCAAGGAATCACACATCAGCAGGGCAAGGAAGTACTCACACATCTTCCAGGCACTCTGGTGGCTGCTTCAGCCTGTTCCCGCTGATGAGGTAGTTGTAGATTTCTGCATTCTCAATGCCAGCATAAGGGGTTTGCCCTCGGGTCACAATCTCCCACATGGTCACCCCAAACGCCCACTGAAAGGGAACAGCACATAGAGCAAGTGAACAGACCGTTCCCTGCTCACTGGGGCAGGGTTTCAGCACACCCAGACTGTGCCAACCCTCCCGGTCCGCGGTAATGTCACGCGAGTGGCAGCAAAGCAAGGACTACTCAAGCTCTAGCCCAAAAACAAAGAATGACCCATCAGACGCTGCTGGTGCTCACACATCACCTTGGGAGACAGCTGAAGGCCCTGCCTGGCCCCATCCTGCAGTGGAGCAGGGGAGGATTTGGGAGCTACTGCTGCCTTCCACCTGCAGACCTCTCCCCAGTGTCTCCTACCTCTGGTTCTTTAAGGTATGCAGCATCAGTTTCGTGGTTCCCAGCTGTAAGAAGATTTTGGGTTGGGCCTCACAAACCAGTTTCTTAATTTGCTGAGCCACATTCTGAGTTACTGGAAATGTACAGGCACAAATGAAAGCAGAGTTCAGCCATAAGCAGGGCAAGGAACAACCACTTACGGCTCACATTCATTTGTGCTCTATGCTGCAGCAGTCGTACTTGTACGTTTAAACTGAACTGCAAGGTTTGCCTGGTGCAAAAAACTATTGTTTTCATAAGCAAAACGCTGGCCAGTGCCTGTTGTGAGCTGGCTGAACTAGCCTTCACTCAACAGCGTCTACAGTGGTTACAGCCATCGCTCGGCAACACAGCAGCCAGGTTACAAGGCGCTCTCAGTGATCTCTTCGGGGACACTGTGACATGTATAACTGGCAAGGCAAGTCCACAGGCCCGAAGGACAAAACCAGTGTGAAACCAGCTCAAAAGACAGCAAGGAAGAGGGGAGGAGGTATCAGAAAGGAAAAAATCCCCAACAACCCAAAGGGAAAGGAAGCAAACACTTCAGATGAATGGGTTTAGTTTCACTCCCCAGGGGTGAAGTTATGGGAAAGAGTGTGTAAGCACTGATATATCCAGAATCTATGAAGTTCCACCAACGCCTGCTGAAGGATAGAGCATCTCTGCTGCACTGGTACATGAGCATGTGGGTTACGTGCACTTCAAATGTCACCTACAAACTCATGCAGAAGTGAAAGGAAAAAAAGTAAGAAAGAAGAGACTGCATAGAGAGGGAAAGGAAGAGGAGAAGGGGAAAAGCGAAGGACAGGATGGGGATAAGCACTGAAAAATGAAGGACCAAAGGACAGGAGGAGAAGAGTTCATGTCTTCTGTCATAAGAGGCTCACACGTATTTTTAGTCTTGAGTTCTGACAGCACACAAGGCAGAGTTAGCACTGTGCCTCAAACACACGGCAAACTCCCTTTCCTATCACCGGGGCCTTCTCCCACCCTCAACGAACAGAGGAGGATTCCTCCGTTTCAGCAGGAATACAAGTGGTCCCCGAATGCATCAGAGCAAAACTCACCACATCACTGTGTGTCGTGTACAGATTATCCGCCAGACTTTCCAGAGCAAGCCACTTCACCGGCAGCTTGGAGGCACAGCCCTGACGGTAGTAGTCTCCACTGTAGATCTTCTTAGAAAGCCCAAAGTCTGCAACGCTCACGTTCATGTTCTCATCCAACCTAAGGGGAAGTTTCCATGACTGAGAAAAGCATATATTGGCTATGTCAGGCAAAAAAAAAAGTGACATCCAGGGAACTGAGGTATAAAGTTCACCAAGTATTACCCAGAAGAATCTACTTGAAGACCAATGTGAAATAGTTTAGTGGTCTCGGTCAGTTCCTTGAGACTAACAAGGAGATAATTAGGACTAAGGAAGTAAGGAAATGGCTACACCTAGATGATCCACCCTGTTACACCAAGTGAACTCGTACTTTCTGTAGTTCCCAAGATTATCAGAGCACATTTGCAGTGCCTGCTGCTACCACTAAAGCCTGTGCTCTTATTTTTTATATATAAACACATATAGATATATATTATATTTTTTATATATATAATTGCCTGTATAGGCAATTAAAAAACCACAGGGTTCCTGCCCAGACTGCCTATTACAACTGCCCCAACTTGATCTGCAACGTCTTCTCTCCAGGCCTGGTTAGTGGTCTGCATTGCTCTTTCACCCACTTAAACCTACACAGGTTGGTGGATGGTGTCCCTGCCCACGGCAGGGGGGTTGGAACTGGACGGTCTTTTAAGTCCCTTCCAAGCCAACCCAACCCATTCTATGGTTCTACGACAGTGCAAGGAGAGCCCACAAGGGCTGCATGCTCCCAGCCCCATAAAGGACCCCTTGCTTGTCCCAGATGTGCCGAGATAGGCACTCAGCTTCCACTGGAGGAACTCTGTATTTTTCAGATGTTTAAAAATGGGAAATCGGTACAGACTTCTCATAGATGTCAAAAGAGGCTAACCCATCATTTTTCACTATGACTATCAGGCTCCTGTCTGTACGTCTGAGCATTCAAACGCCTTTGGAAATCTGTGCCTCATGGTGGATTTTACCAGTTGTCGTGGGTTTGCTCAGAGGCAGAGTTCTGTCTGCCAGGATGGGCTGTTCCTTACTCCATTCTCAGGAAAGCAGCAGAGTGGATAGGATAAAAAAGGACTTTTCCTCCCTTCAAAGCAGGCGAGGCAGTTTGGGGACAAGAACAGCAATGTGGGATCATCCAGTGTGCTCACCATGCAATTATTTCTAGCGACATTCCCCACAAGCTTTCAGGGAAATTCTATGTTTCTTACACTGTAATAACAAGTCCTCAAAACAGACACAAGAAATACAGACTTCAGGCTACCATAGAAGTTCCTTTCTCCCAGCAGAGCCAAACCCATTCTCTCCCGTTGGCTACGTTATGCTGCGGAACAAACAGCCCATGCTGACACACAGCCATCAGAGTGACTAATTCCAAACACATTGTAATCAGCTGCATAACACTGTGTGCAGACCAGTGATGACTCATGGGTCACTTACATGCAGTTCCGAGCTGCAAGGTCCCTGTGTATGAAATTTTTTGAGCTCAAGTACTCCATCCCACTGGCAATGTCAATCATGAACTTGAGGAGTGTCTGAACAGGCAAGTTCTGAAAGAAAGGACAATTCAAGTTCTGTTCCTGGAAACTTCCAAGCAGGTATGACAAAACTGCAAGACTTGCTGCTAGCTTACTGAGCAGGTACGGAGGATATAGGGAGGGGATGGCATGGAGGAGTTGGTCCTCAGCACGTGTGGAATGAAATACTTCAGCGTCACATCTCACAACTTTCCCTGGTATTCAAGTCCAGTCATCTGCCAATGCGCTTGGGAGGCCAACCCTGAGCTGATCCGAGTACACCCTCTGAAAATGAATACCCTCCCAGAAGAAATTCTACAGTAAGACAGACTTACAAAAGGGTTTTCGCCAATCCGTGACATCAGCAGAAATGCATGAAGGTCTCCATGCTTCATGAAGGGCAGGATCACCATGGGGATTGGGAGACGGCCCTTGGGACGGCTCCGCAGACTGACTCCTAATGAGGACGCACACAGCAGAGGGGTTTTAGCAAACAGATCAGTCCCAGGGGGAATCTTACAGGCTGCTGTGCCTGTCTCTGACAAACTTGGAGGAAAATGTGGAGTTTTGGCGGGTAGGTTCCACGCTCCAAGCTCCTTTGCACGGCTTCATGCCAGGAGGTGTTAAGACACCTATAACCCCACTTACTTTGGGGGCAGCACTAAGCACCTAGTGCCTCTCAGCTCTCCTCGCAGAACCAGCTACAACTGCTTCCAGGATCCCTCCAGACCAGAGAGCCCCAAACCCCAGGCTCTGCAGAGCAGCCTCCGGAGATTGCCTGTGCTCCACAGTGCCCACCCACAAGTGCCTTGTCTCCTCCTCAGTATTCTGGAAAGGCACAATCTCCCCTCCCTCTACCACCCCAGCTGCCCACGTATCACAGCAGTTTAGACACATCTCAGCCAGTCACACCCTCCCCATGGCATCTGCAAGAACCAAAGAAATGGCTTAAATAAGAGATGCTTCCTACCGGTGTCTGCGGGCGGGTGTTGTGAGCGCTCACACACGCTCCACCTGCCTCTAGGCCAGGGAAGAGCCCTGCTGCTACGTGCAGGTCTCCAGGCAGAGCAGAGCGGCTGCGCTAGCCCTGCTCTGGGACAGCACGGGGCTGAGCACGCCAGGCTGCGTGGGACCGCGCGAGCCGGAGGTGCTGTGCGGCATCAGCAGCAGCGCTGGCTTACCGATCAGCTTCGTGACGTGCGGGTGGTCAAACTCCTTCATACACGCAGCCTCTCGCAGGAACTCCTCGATGTCAGTCGAGGTAAAGATGTCCGCTGGAAAAAAGCAGCTGTAAGTTTTCTTCCTCTGTGGGTGGCTCCAAGGGACTTTACAGATAATGACTACCAGAAGCTTGTTCTTTGTGGCACAGCACATCCTCTCAGACCTACAGCCAGATGAGCCAGTTTGCAACAGAGCTGAGCTCCTGGGACGGGCGGCAGGAAGGACACGGTGGGGGGGGATCTGGTAAGCTGGTTCTTGGCTGAGTAAAGACCTGCTGATAGCAGCGCCATTCCCAGCAACAACTTCCCTTGGAAGCCATGCCAATTTGTGTGGGTTAAAGATGTAAGAATTAATTGGCTAAAAGAACTTAAACTACCGTGTTGGGGAGAGGAGACATCACACAAAATTAAAGAACATGTTGAAGCTGAGGACATGGCCTGGAGTACGGCAGACCCCACTTCATCTCCGGTAAGGATGGCATGAAAGATCAACACTGTTACATCTCTTAGCGTGACTGAACTTTCTAAGGTGCTAGAGCTAAGATTTTGTATATAACCACACCAGCCGGACCAAATTCAGCAGTGACATACATCAGCATAAATTTGGAGTAAATTATTTCTCATTGCTATTACTCCAGATTTATGGAAGTGTATCAGTATAATCAAGAATTAGCCCAGTGGACTGTGGACTACCTCCCCCACTGTCGCTGCTGAATTTCGCAGGAGTCCTCCAGCCCTGCTGCAAGATCAGACCCAGACCTGCAGGGGAGTATTTGCATTATCTGCTTTAGGCAAGTAATTTAAATATGATGCAGAAGACAAAAGTAGATTCCCTTTTTACAGTCCACAGAGAATGAAGGTGCCTCTGGAGGGTGACAGAGTTCCCAAGTTAGATGCCTGAAGGTAGACTGACTACACAAAAGCTTGCAAACTGATTAGAATTATTGTTGGAACTGGATAAAACGATGCAACTTACACTAATGTGGTACTAGTACACTTAGTACAAACCGGTATTCTGTGGCAGCCAAACCCAGCTCCAAGGACAGGTGAGTGCAACTCTGCTTTAAGTCAGTCACAGTTATTTCTGCCTTACAGGCAACAGGGGTGAAATAACATAGGCTAACATACATATATATATATATATATATATGTGCATATATGCACATACTTGCTTTCACTTATAGCCATCTATTAACTGCTTGTTACAGGCTTCTGCCTGATGAACATGTTATGTACACTCATCAAATGACAAATGAGAAGGGAGTTAGCCCGCATACTCAAAGAGGCCTGACTGAGACGAGTTAGCTTGTTGCTGCATTCAGCCCAAACACTCCTCTGTTGACTCTAGGGTATAAGCTTGGAGGAACACCATCTTCCACCGCTGAGTTAGCAGGGCAAAGCAGACCTTCTGAGCTGTCTGCACCACACGATGTAGTGCTGTGCTGAATCGAGCAACTGAACGAGATCCTCTGTGAATAGGAGAAGCTGTAGCTACGACTCGGCTTTGGCTGCACTCACCACGTGCCAGGTGCTGTACAAGCAGCTAAGGTGGTTTAGGTCCTTCCCTGAAGAGTTGCTGCTACAAAAAGACTGTCATGAAAGGGACGGGAGACAACATGGGCAGAGTGGCTGAGTGGGAAGCTCAGAGAGGCGTAAAGAGCGTCAGGGGACGTCTGCCAGAGAACAGGACAGGCAGCATTTAGTCTTTCTAAGCTCTCTTCTCTCAAGTACTTCAGGTAGCCCTGCTCCCACTTACCTTTCAGCATCTTCACTGCCACTTTCTGGAAAGAACCATCATCGAGCTTCAGTAGCGCCTCTCGAACTGACCCAAATTCCCCTGTGGAATGACCAGAGCAGGCAGTGAGGGAACAGCTTCTTGTGAAGAAAGCGTGATTCACAGCAGATTCACTCCAGGGGTCCCTGGCAAAGAAGCTGAATAACCATAAGTAACGCAGCCACTGGCTTCATTTTTCATTCCGCAGTTGCAGCCAGCAGCTTCCAGCACGTGTGCGCTGGGGAGAAGGAGCACTCCCCGCAGGCAGAGCCCACTGTCCTGGCAGGTAAAGGAAAACACGAGGGGAGGAGAGCAATCCCCTACCAGATGGGCGACGCAGAGTCAGGGTATAAGCTGGGATCCCAGCAGACACTTCTGGGGAAGCCGCACCCTGGGGGCCGAGTCTGAGCGAGGCTCCGCTCACGGACGGGATGGCTGAGGGAGCCCTCCATGCTGACAGCCCTCAGAGCTGAGACTGGTGCCAGGACTCAACCCTCTGAGACACAATCAGGACTCATCTCCCAAAACTCGGGGAATGACTTCTGTGAATCACAGCTGACCAGACAAAACACAGAACACCTACCTGTGTGTGTGTGATAGGCTAATTCGTGGGAGGAAGTGTTTACCCTGGTGTGTTCGAAGGGAGATAAAGGGAACTGCGACTGGCCAAACCCTCTTCCAATTATTTTAGCCTGAAGTGGCTTTATAGCACAGCATAACAGCTTCTCTGCATTAGATCTAGCTCTAGATTCGCGCTCCCTAATTGTGTAACTACTTACTCCGCCCAAAACGCATTGCCATGAGGAACTCTGGTACTGAAAAGAAGGAAGCAAAATATGGCACTCAGGACACCTACCCTAAAAGCATCACCTTTCCACCAGCTTTTCACCAGTATCCTTCCCTACCATGCTTATTTCACAAAAAGCAGGGGATCTGACCAGAAAAGAGGAAAATGGGAAGGAGCAAAAGCATTTAGTACTGCTTCCATATTACGCAGCTGTCGCTCAGCTGCAGTCAGCAGAGCCCAAGGTAATGCACTCATGCCATCTCATAACCTGTGTGCTGCGCGTGGGGCTGGGGCAACGGGGCTGGCAATGCAGACAGATCCCGCCAGCTGCCGTCCTCCCGCCAAGGCCATCCCCTGCGCCTCACTGCTTCCCATCTCCGGTTTGTCACCCATCATGGGGACAGCCCAGAAGGGTTAAGCATGATCCCAGAAACTGGCCAAGAGCTGACACTCACCAACAGATGACACAGCTGTTTAACTACTTAAGCCCCCTGAGAGCACTTCTGCAGGAAGGTCATCTTCCCGCTCTGAAAGAAACACATTTGGTCTAGGAGGGATGGAGCAGAAGAATGCTCCCACTAGGAAAGAGTCAAAGAAAACCAGTAAAACTAGTCTTATGATCAAAAAGGAAGCCAAACATTTCAGCTTTCTTTTGCTTATGACCCCTGACTTACGCTCCTCTCTTAGTTACTGGCTTTATCATTACACATTTTCACTTATTTCTGGAGATTGCCTTCAGCTTGAGGAGCAGGGAGGGATGATGCAACAGTTGGCACACGTGCCTGCTGTTTGGGAAACCTAAATGCAAACTCATCTTTTCACACATAGCTTCTGGGCCAATCTTTTAGCTGAAGGTGAGGGAGAAGCATCCCACCTTTACTCTGCTCATCCCCCCTGACCTGAAAACCTCATAAAAATGTTAGGAGCACCTCTGTGGGAGATCCAGATAGCGATCCGGAGTCAGAAGAGCTCCTAAGGACCTGAACTAATATGAACAAACATCAACAAAATTCAGTACCTGTTCCAAATGTGCTTCTATAAGAGCCCAAACTAAAATCTGAAGTCAGACCACCTCAGACATTAAGAATACCTGAAACTGAATCAACTTTTTTTTTTTTTTGAGGGTTTGGAGCATTTGAGATAGATCACTTCTGTCTCTGTATCGTCTCCACCTGTTTAATACTTGATGCATGCTTATGCAAATAAAAGGAATTCTATAGCACCATTCTTGTTAGTTGAAAGAGCAGAAGTTTAACTGAATATTCCTTTGTTTAAATCCCTGAAAGAAATTCACACACCAAGGAATCAACACTACTTTGGAAAGCTGAGTACGGACTGCAGTTCATGACTGTGTAGAGCCATATTATAGGAATGGCTTAGCCAATATCGTCTTAGTTATGCTAAGCCTTTGAAATGTTTTATCCCAGCAGAAGGGAGAATTCCATTTAAATTGCCATCTAGAAGCAGAAGGAGAGAAAACAGGCTGCTTATGATTGTTTCTCCATACTCAGCGGTAAAGGCAACACAAGCGGGACTTTCAGTGTAAAGCCTTGTTCAGCTCTGAATCTTACCCTTGCCCAACATTCTTCCCAAGGTGAACTGCTGTTCCTGGATTAGGACATCTTTGAGTTTTGTCTTCAGCTCATCACTGATCCCTACACTCTCCACTGGAAAAAAAAACAACAAAGGAAGAGTCAAATAAGGGCTACTTAAATAGTCTGCCACAACACCAAGAGTCACCTGTTCTAATCATCTCCAATCCAATTCCCACACTGTAAAAGTAAGCTGGAAAACCTGAAAAAGACAGGGCTGCTGTCCATGTCCTCCAGCCTCACCACAGACAAGGTGCTGATAACTTTCCAGCACATAAAAATGTACCAACAGTACCGAAAGGGAGAGGGGGTGATAACACACCCTTAAACACACCACGAGCAACAGGAATACAGAACTATTGTAAATAACACTGCGAAGACAAAATCCAATCAGAGGGGACACTGACAGACACTGGTTCATACAGCTTCATTAAGCTGATGGAGCTGCACCAGCTTTCAATGACTGGCTCTCAGGCTGTTTTAAGTATAGTTCAAGTCTCACAGTACCCGGCTGAGAGGGCAACATGATGTCCAACAGTTTATGGTGACTAGGTTTGATGGAGAGAGCTCTAAACCCAGGGGACCAAAGTCACAGGCAGTGGGAGCATCGCCCTAAGCCAGCCCTGCCGCACTGCTAAAGAGCCATGTCCTCGCTGAACCAGGAGAGAGAAATGGATCTTCTCGACTCTGTCCATGCCTGGGACTCAGTCTCCTGTTTGAGAAGTTACTAATTCCTGGCCTTCCAAGACTGATTAATTGGTTCATGCTTCTAGCACAGCTCAGCACAACGAGTTTAAAGCGTATTGCTAATATTGTTAAGCCATATTTATCTCACTGTTTCATAATATTACAGTTGAAGGAGTCCCTGTAGTGTGAAACTGGGGCAGGGGAGTGGCAAATTTATGCCTTGCACTAGTATACACAATGACTGCAGCTGTAATTAACAAGTGCCATTTAATTGGTAAGGCAACAGCAATTCCGGCCTTTCACCTCTGCCATCTGCAGTTTCTAAGCCTCTTTGTAAATCAAACCCATGTTCTTGATCCAAAACATCAGTTTCAGGGAAAACAGAGAGAGCACGGTACACACATGGACACAGCTTCTCAGGCAGAATCACTCCGGTCATTTTACTTACATGTTGCTTCAATGAGCTCCGGGCCCTCCCTGTTGAAAGACCTGGCAGCTCTGAAATGGACTGCTGGATCCCCTCTGCCAACCACGCTGCCAAAGGCATGGCTACAAGGCAGAAAAGACACACAGGGCCATGATTAGAGGGGACATTCGCTTCTCAAAGGGTGTGTTGAACAGTTACAGATCATTTCTCACCCCTTGCCGTGTAAATATTATGGACTCGGACTCTTTTATTAAAGAGGGGGTAGCTGGAGAGTAGGAACACTGGGGTTATGCTGCCTTGCTGATGCACCTAGAGGGGGCTGGGAGCCTTCCGGAGGAGGGGAATCGCTCATCTGGAGTGCCTGGGAGAAGCTGCAGGTTGGGACAGGTTGCAAGAGTCCCATAAAAAGAAATACTGCTGTGAGAGTGAGCTCTGGGAGACTCTGAAAAGAATGGGAGCCTTGCTGGCAGCAGGGAGCAACCCACAGCTGTGTCAGAGGCGATGGAAAGGAGACTTTCCTGCGCATCCAGAGGGTTCCGGGCAGTCAGGAAGTTACAAGCAGCTGCTAGACTGAAAACCAGCACGGGATAAAGGACCCAGCCCGTGAGAACACAGAAGATGATTCATCTGTGGGTCTTTTCTCTTTGAACCTCTTAAGCAACAGTGCTAAGGACTTACAGAACCACCTTGATCTAGTTTATATTTCCATATTCTAATAAAGCCCAGCTATTGACCTAATGTTTTTTTCTACTTTACTTTTTGGTGTTCTCATTTTGAAGAAAAGGTAGGGCACCTTTCCTGCTAGTCTTTAAATCCAGGGTCACCCTCAAAATTGTGAAAAAACAGTTATCCAAAGAAAATGCCAGAAGTACTCAATCCCCAATGCTTTTTGAAACACAATTGAGTCAGAAACCACACTAGAGGAGAAAGCAAAGATCTCTCTAACCAGCACAAGACCTCTCTTACCCAAACCGAGTTTCCTTTCTTCTTTTTCGAAGGAGAATAAGAGCCAGGGCAACAGCCGTGACCAGAGCTGTGAGAATGCCCAGCGCTACAGGAACCCAGGACGTCCCATAAGGAGGCTGTCTCTGGCCACCTAGATGATGGAGAAAACACCAGTCAGGAAACAGAAGACTGTCAAAGGTAAACAGACCACACTGGGTTATTTCTTCTTTTTGCTTTTAAATGGAAAAGCCATGCTGCCAGATCTGGTGCACACAGTGGATGGCTGTACACTGGAATTTGGCATAAACAGCCAGTCAGTCACCAGAAAAACTAGCTGTCTCACACAGCAAAGGCAGAGCAGATGCACCCAGTTATCCTTAGTTTTCAGCCTCAAGAAAAGGCACTGCTCCAGATTACACTACTTCACATGAGCTCATGATCTAGGGCGCTTTAAACTGGAGTCTCAGCACAAAAAGGTTGCTTAATATGAGTATTTCACCTTGTCCTGTTCGAGGCAGCCAGCAGAACCCTGACCAGGCTACACACAGTACTGCCTAAATGCCAACCAGATAACATTGTGACAGACAATAGAGAAAGAAAATAGTCTCATGGCAATCTGGTTGAAAATATTTACATTTCCTCTCTCACCCCTCCCACAAAGAGAAGCACCCTGTGGGACATGGCATTGGCTGTAACTTTCCAGCGTTGATGGCTCTAACTTGGCTGTAACTTCTCAACGTCTGTCTTCCAAAGAGAAGGTGAATTTTAAAAAGTGCCCTGCGGGTCAAGAAATAAGTTAGCCAGCATGGAGGTTCTGATTCTGGTCTAATATTTGCTCCCAGGATATGTATACTTTGGACTACAAACTGTCTACGGAAGAAATGGAGACGCTGCCAATCTGAGTAAGCTGTCAGGGAAGGAAGATACGCATTATGGTTATGAATAAAAGAATATTCTCTATGCTTGGCAAACAACAGATAAATTAATCCAATTCTCTGACAGATTTCTTCTCCAAATACAATTACTAAGGACTAAATGTGAATCTGAACGCATTTATTACAATCTAGGATAGCCCCCCTATCTCCAAATTGTTTAAGAGCAAACAAGAACAGGTAACAGATCCCTAAGCGCCGCCTTCACCTTCACGCTCCCTTGCTCACCATCAGCAGTTGGCTGTGCTTTACCACGAGGTGAGGAAGAACCATCTTTTAAGATGTTAAGTAATCCTATTATGTTGTATGTCACAAGAGTGTAAGTAAACCTGTCCTTAAAAGAGGTGTTAGGTTAATGGGCTGAGATGAACCTCTGCATAGATGTATGTGAAAAGCATTCATCAGACATCCTTACTGGCAGAGTCCTGGTAGGCAAAGGGCTTCCAAGGCTTGATTACTAGTTACATCGTCGAGCCTTAGCATCCAAGTTTTTGAAGAAGCGGTATTAGTCTAATGAACAGGCAAAGCTTAAGGAAACAGAATTCTGGACCACTGAGGAAGCAAACTAGTAGTGCTTCTCCACTTGAAACAAATCACCAAGGCTTCGGCACCTATTTTTCAGCATCTTATCTCCTTCAGTGACTCACATATTCTTTTCCCACTCAGAAGGCTCTATAGGCCCTGAGTTTTACGATACTCCCTCCTGCTGCACCTTTTGACCCAGCCTTCAAGGCTGCTTACAAGGAAGGAGAGGGATCAGAAACAGAAGTGGAAGGAGAGCACAAGCAAAGGTAACGCCAAGCCTCTCCACAACACCCAAGCCAATCACTTGGGCTGTTCCTGCCAAACAGTCAGGGTAGAAACAATTAACACCACTGCTGTAAAAGGCTCTCTCTGATAGTTAACGATAAGGTTTCCCCCCCCCTATGTTGAGACAAACCTCTCTCAGCCTCTTTTTCTAGTCTGTCTGCTAGCTGGCCTGGGGAGAGAGCAGGGATTTAGGTCACCATCTGGGGCAGGGGGTCCCTCCAAAAGCAGAATGGATGAAAACAAAACAATACAGAATTATTCTCCCGGCTTCTAAACTGCTATGATTCAGAAGCACATCCCACAGCTTATAGCAAATGTGTCAGAAATAGAAATACATGTTGAAATTCACTGCTTCTCCTCCCCTGGCCCACTGCTTCCCACTCGTGCCAGAGCTGGAGAGGGACCGCGCTGCCTCTCCTCCCCCAGCTCCGTCCCTCTCCCACCTCCTGCACCTCCCTTTTCCAGCCACCGCACAAAGCAGTGAGAAGACAACATTATTAGATGAGCTTAAATGAGTATTTAGGAGCCCCATGATGACACGAGAGCCACTTTTATTTCTGTAGCAGGTTTTACATCACAAACATGCGCAAAGAACATAATCCAAGAGTGTTCTCCTGCATACAGTCGTTAAGATTACAGATAGGAAAAAGCTATTAGACCATTTGGCTCCTCTCTCTGCAATGAGAGAGAAGGGTTTCCACTGAGGACATTTCTTAAAATATTAAAAAAACCTTTGTTAACAGTGCACAAGATCTCTGCATAAGCAGGGTGGAGCTCCCACTAGCTTTGCTGTGATGACAAATATGACTTAAAGTTTATACAAGCTTAGTCATCCTTACTGCCGTGCTGGGAGCTGGTCAGAATCCACCCTTGGCATTTTCACATAAAGCACCCAGTACCAGTTTGCTATTTTAGGAAAGGAAGCGACTTATATTTTCTACCAGGCCTGAAACAAAACCGCAGTCTTTCTGCAGCTCTGCTGTCTGAGGCCTGTCTGTTTCCACAGCGAGTCTTTATTTCCAGCCTGCTATCCTTGTGAAGAAATAGATGTGCTTTCAGACAGCATTTGGCCAAAACAAGCACCACTCCTGATGCTACATTTTTTTTTTTTTACATGGTTCGTAAATAAAACCAAGCAAACATATTGTGCTTTCAGGATTATCCTATTCCAGCTCTCTGTAAAATGGAAACCTTATAGAATCCCTGGGGCTTCTTGCCACTGCTAGCCATTTTCCAAAGTGAACTTCTAGTCCATCCAGGTATTTTTCTCTGTATTTGAGTGCCACAGAAAATACCTGAGCAAAAAGCAGGAGAAAAAAACATTGATGGAGGTGAAGTAGAGTCAGCTCTGGCTCTCTGCACCCCTTCATTCTGCTTTAAATAATTGGAAGGCTTTGATCCACAGTGACTGCGTGCTCACACATAACCATCAGTACTGACTTCATCGCAGGCACCAGGCTGCCCAGGGCCCCGAGTGACGTGCGCATTCAAACCAGCACTCGCAGCGCTACTGCAAAGCAGGGCTACAGTTCTCTCCCGGTTACCCTGCCCCCACCCCCCCCACCCCCACCTCCTGCTTGCCTGGGAGCCCCACTCCCGGTTCCCCCTGCCATACCTAAGTGCGGAAGGATCAGGAGAGATCAATGTCCGTGTGATTCCTCAAAAGACATGTGGAGTGGGAAGAAAGCAGCAGGGGGGGGGCAGCATCACAGATTACAGATCGCTGTCTTGTCCTACCACAGGTGCTGGGAGCCAAACCTCAGGAGACTGTGGGATTTTAGCATGATCGCACCTCACTGATGCTTTATCACCAATCCGTATTTCCATTTGGAACACTTTCCTCTTAGTTGTGTTACCGTTCCCTTCGCAAGCATCATTCCTCTCTCCCTTCTGCCGCTCTCCCCATGTCACGCCCTGCCCTCCTCCAGGGCCCAGCTCCCATTTCCCACTCACTGTGGAACACCAGCGGGAAGCAAACCCGGCAGTGCGTTCCACGCGTGCGTGTTCTCTGCCCCAGCAAACCTTCCACATGGCCCAGACTCACGGTACGGCTTCTGTACCATCACCGCCCTCTCCTACCAGCAGCTCAGCTTTTCCGTGGAAAGCTAAACTGTTTTATAGTAAACACATTCAGTAAAACCATTACAAACCCCCATGTGGCCAGGGTTTAAATCAGGCTCGACTGAAACTAGTCAGGAATGGCTTCACATTAAATCAAAGAAGAGAACCTGTTAGAGGAGTTTTCTGTCACATTTACTGTTGTAAATATCTGCAGCTTAAGTCTAAATGTAGGATTTCAAACCTTTGTTTGCACCTTTTCTATTGTGTCTCCCCTCGCCCTGCCTCTGCACTAAGCACAGCACAATCCCATTAAAAAAGACACAGTAGTGGCCAGAAGCTGGTTTGTTTATACCAGCTCTTTAAATATTATTTAATTTCTACCCTGCTTGATGAAGTGTGCTGTTGTATAAAGCCAAGTGGCTCCGTCAGCTGTAAGCACTGAGAGGAGTCAGAGAGAAACAGGAGTCCCGGACCTGCTGGTCTTTCCCCCAAGGGAGGGAAGGGATGGCAGTGGACACTCACCCATGACCTCCTGGGCTTCAAGCAGGAAGAGGTCACTCCAGGGACCGCATCCTGCAGAGTTCAGCACACACACCCTGATGATCAAGTCCTTGAGAGGATTCCACGTCGTGAGATTAGCTTTTGTATCCTGTACGATCATCTCCCCCTGAGAGCAAACGGCAACAAACCGTAAGACGTCTTGAAACGAATCTAGGCTAAAACTTTGCCTTTAAAATTAAACCAAAATTACTGGGTACTTCACTGGTGCTGTAACAAGCGCTGGGAGTTGTGACTCCTGGGTCCTAGTCTCGGTTTTGCCACTAACTGGGGCTGTCATCTGGGGTCTCTCATGTCAAAAATTCCTCATAGTTTCCCAGGGTGTAGGGAAGACATTTAATGATTTCCTCCTTCGAGGTCCTTCCGTGAAAGTTGCTATAGAAATCGTTTTCTTTCTGCTATTAAAAGTTACACCTCCTTCTTGTGGTTTAAGCACAAAGATACGCGAACATACTGCAAAGCACAACACTTTTAGTCCAAGGGAGGAGTCTGCCTCCTTTAGCTTGTTGACTAAATCCCAAATGGCTTCTGAATTTCACGGCCAATTTTCGCTTAGGATGGCAAGGCCAACATATTTGCACTGATTTTGTGGATCTTCTTCATGCACATCATTTGCAGTAAACCCGTGAAGATTTGGCTGCCACCACTGACAAAATGTCAATTCAATGGGAGCTCAAAATATTGCCATTTGAAGCCAATGGCGCTGACCTAGTATGAAATGGGTCACGCAAAAAAAGGAAATAACTCTCTCTCCCTCGAGCTGCCTATTATTACAGGCTTGTTCATAGTTAATAAGCACTGGCTAAATACATATTAAGAAGTGAGAAACCGTAAGAAATGCTGTGGACTTCAAAGGCAGATAGATACCTGGGAAAGGTCGGTGCTGAAGAACAAAAGAAAGGCCTTCCACCCCGACAGGGTCCTTTCAACTCCCAACACATCATAAATGAAATAAGAGAATCCGCAACCTTCCTTCTGTGTGATTTCCCATACAACTCATTCGCTTGTTAAATACCCCTTTGCTGGCTGGGATCGGGAAAGCCCAGCCCCAGCCCCAGCCCCAGCAGAAAGGCCAGATCCTGCACTGCCTGCGCTGCCCTCGGGACTGCACCAGGGAGAGGCAGAGACAAGCCGAACTCTCCCCATTGTCCTTGTCGTACAAGAACAGCAGAGAACTGGCCTGTCTGCAATGTACATTCAAGTGAAGGAGATCTGAATAGGCCAGGAAGGGAGAAACGGGCCTAAAGTTTGAGGCCAAATACGGAGCTCTTGCAAATCAGAATAGATCTATTTACACAAAAGCAATGCCAGCAACCTAGTCCCCTGCTACAGCTAAGGGGACACCACCACCTAGAAAATGTAATATGAACATTCTCCAGTGCTGCGCCCAATGGCTCAGCTCGCCTCTCGATCTGTTGTTACCTGAGTTACATTATCCTGGATCCACTCCAGCCTGTATCCCAGGACATTTTCTTTTAGCACATCTGGAGCCACACCTTCCCACTCCAAAATCAGACCAGGATCTGTTTGGATAACATGGATATTTTGCGGGGTGCTGCTTGGAGCTGAAAGCAGAGGACAGAACACAATCACTCTGTGCAGGAAGACAAGGAAAACAGAATTAGCAAGGAGTCGTCCCATGAATTTTAGCATCGTCTCTTTTCCAGATTCAGAACTGTTTTCCTGGTTTTGTCTTTTTCCTGTTGTTTGCTTACCAAGCTCCAGGGTCTGGAAATAAACCCTGTCGGTGAAAGGGGAGCTGCCCATCTCGTTGCTGCACTGCACACGAACGCTGTAGTTGGTGGAATGCTTCAGACCTTGCACGCCATAGGCAAAGGGTGGCACCGGGGTGACTTCAGTAGAGACCTCCTGGCCATCTGGGGACTCGGCCACCTGTGCCAGGAGCGAAACAGAGACAACTGTGACCATAAGCTATATAACTAACAGGTCCATAGGGTAAGAATCCATTTCACTGTTAGTTAAGGAACATTTGAGAATAGATATGGTAGCAGTGGTATTTTAAATACCAAAAAGGGAGTTGTCAAACTAAGAACTATGAGCCATGCTTTTATTTGGTTTAAGTGAGATCACTCTGCTAACTCTAGCAGTACAGCAATTTTCCACCAGCTGAAAGTTTCATTCCATATTTTAAACTTTTTCTTACCTATGTCACAAATTCTATAGTCAGTTATCAGTTTCTTTAAAGAAAACTAAATGTGCGTGCTGCTTTGAGTGCTAGCGGCTGGCTTCCGAGGCTTGTCTAAATTTGGGCAATGAAAATTGGTAGATCAGCCTCCCTGTCGCCTAGTGTCACCTTTTCCTCAACTGCTTTTTCAGAAGTCTGTATATTTTCAGTTTTATAGTGGATTAAAGATATGGTAGATACTGCTGTCTTGGTTCAACTAAGCTGTTTCAAATTAAACTGAAAAGAAACTTTTTACCACTCCTGCAACCCTTCTTTTTTTTTTTTTTCCCCCAAATCTGAACTTTCACGCAACATTAATGTTAATTTAAATCTGGCATCACTGTGTGCTTTTAATGCACAGACAGGTTCAGTGCTCCTGCTTTCGTACTGACAATAGCAGAAATCCCTGCATAGCTGCCAGGCTCAGCCCACCTTTCTTCTCAAGTGCGTATGAAACAGCAAAGCTGGGAGGAAGAGCAAGGTGCGCTGACAAAAGTGAAGTGCTCACGCGGACTTTCTATTCCTTATACAGCAGATTTTCTCCATCCCTTCCTGCCCTTCTGCTCACCTTCACACACACTTTTGGCCCACTGATTTATTTGACTAATAAAAGGGAGGAATATCAAGTTTCCTTAACAGAAAAGCATGTTGTTGTCATTACCAGCGTCACCCAAAGCAGGGAAAAAACCAAGCAGAGGTCTGTGTAAAACCCTGCCAGTTTGACATGTGTTTCTGTTCAACAGTCTGCCCAGGCGGTGCTCTTGTATCTGCCCCCTTCGTGGCCTGGAGCGTGGCTTACGCTGGCATCAGCAAGCACGCCCCTGCCCCGTCCGCAGGAGCAACCTGCTCCCCCCACCCCGAGCTGTCCCCAGGAGCAACCTGCCCCCACCAGCATGCTGCTCTCTCAGGCACCGGCTGCAATTCCCCAGCGCCAGGTTCCAGCCCCCCTTTGCTTTCCGGGGGGCTCCGAGCAGAAGCGCAATTGCGGGGATCTGAGCGCATGTGCGTTTTCACGTGGAAACGTGGGTCCATGTTGCTCCCAGCATCTCTCCGGGTGGGGGACGGGGAGCACGGCTTTCTGCCAGCGGAAGGTATGAACCTGCCAAGTCACCCTGCTCCCTGGTCCGAACGCAGCAACTTCATCCTCCCCACCCAGCACAGAAAAGGCTTAGAAAAAGGGTGAGAGACCGCTGAGCGGGCAGAAACTGAGCTGCTGGCTTCAGCCTCCTTTCCACACATCCCATCCCCCCCCTGCCCCTGCCAAAGCGAGGGGCACTCAGAACCCGGGGTGATTAGCATCACAGCATGCAAGCCACAGAGAATAGGCTGTTCCAACTGCAGATAACTCGGTTGTGAAACAGGGGAAGAAAACCATTTTCTACTGCGAACGAGAACAGAAGCAGCAACAAACCCGAGACCGGGGCCAGGATTCAGGCATTCCTTCTGCCAGTGAGTTACAACAAGATGATGGTTTCTTTCACTTATGAAAGGGAACAAACATCAGAGCATAAAATCACTGCTTTCCTCCCCAGACAAAGGAAGGGCTGCCAGTAAATTAGCTAGGCGGCTTCCAGCATACCTTTTTTTTTTGTGTTTATAATCCTCCTCTACATAGCTGGCAATAGAAATTCCACCCCAGCTCACGCTGCTGCTGTAATCAGGTAGGGAAAGCACAGAGGCCCAGTATTCCCACCTAGCAGATAAATCCATGGGGAATGTGCCTAGCTGTGTTTGCACAGCCTGCCTCAGGAATCACCATTTCTTTTTGACACCTGGTTACCAGCTGTTGGATCTGATTTTAGTGCTAAGTGTGCAATGCTAGGAGCTAACTGCCTGCAGCTGCACGTGTACTGTTGCTCCCAGGAACCTAAAGAAGCAGTCCGATTTTTCAGAGATGCTTAGTACACAGCACCTGGTAAAGCTAAAGGAAATTATCACCCTTGATTTTCTGGGCAGAATTCACCTTTGACAATGGAAAACCAATGAAGATTTAGAGGCAGGGCTTAAAATTACTCTGAAACATGCAAATAGGCCTGACTGCATCGAAAAGCCCCATTTGTCTCCTGCCTTCATCATTCCCACCTCTCCCGTACCACATCCTACACTTTGGAAGTTGCACATCCCTTGGGCTCATCGCAATGTCGGGATCCCCGTGCTTCCTCAGCAGCGCAGCGTGCGGCGCTGGGCTGGCACGGGAGCCACAGCCCATGGCACTGCAGCACAGCGCGCCAGGCCCTGTGCCAGCAGGACGCGTGAGCACCCTGCAGCTGCTCCAGGGCACTGCCCAGCGCGGTGTGCGCTTCGTATGCACTGCATGGAGTAGCTGCCACGGAGTAACTGATGTTATAACCCACCAGGAGGGAGGATGGGGCCAGTCTCAAATTCTCAGCTGGACACTTGATGCTCAAAACAACATGCCCTGCTCTTTGGCACCTATATATGCCCTGAGTTGCATCCTGGTAAGTCTCCATGTTTTAAAACTGTGGAATAAAAATTCAAACACTGCTACAAAGCGGTTAGGAGAGGAAAAGATGGCCCAAGCAATATCGTGGCTCAGAGGAGTCCCGTTCTTCGTGCAGGGCAGGGGCAATCCAGAGGGGCCATACCTGAAGAGTGCAGGAATGGAGGGGTGCGCGGCCATCAAATCCTGGCACCCAGACCACGCTGGCATTGCTGCTGGTGACTTGGCTTACAGTTACATTGAGAGGCTGGAGAGGCATGGCTACAAAGGAAACAAAGAGACCTTTCAGTATACACAGAGCTGAGCAGGTATTCACATGGAAATGGTAGGCAGAGGCTCGAGGCTAGAAATTATGCAATGAAATCACTAACAAAAACAGTACAATATCGTATCTTTAGAAAGTGTCCCTGACTGTTGTGAATGAAACTATTATTTTAACATTGAACAAGCTATTGGCATGCATTCTTTAATAGTCCAGCATACCTGCTTGATGTGTACAGGCAGCACTTGATCTCTCTGATAGCAATGCCAACAAGTGGTGTTTACACCTTCGCTACTCAGCCCTCTCCCCTGCCCCCTCCATTGCAATGCAGGACCCAGCCTTGGGCCCACGATTGCCTGTGGACCTGTACTGTGAGCCACTTCAAGGCCTTAAAATCCCTCCCCTGGCTCTCAGTCCAGTCCCTGAAACAAGCTCTGCCAGCATCAGTCGAAGGGTGGTTTCCTGTAGTGACCTGAATTCCCTGCAGCTGGATTTGCAGCAGACAGCTTCATGCCATTACAGACTCCTCCTGAAACACCCTGGGATGGAGCTGGGACTGAAAACTGGGTCTCCTTTGGGCTTGGGATGAATAAACTCAGAAGGCACTGTTTTACAGAGGGGCAATTCGAGGCAGAGAGAGTGCCTGTTACGTGGCTGATACCAGTTAAGGGCAGAGCCAGGAACAAAACCCGGATTCCCATATGGGGGATTGAATCAGTTGTTTGTGCTTCCCACCACCACAGAGCAGCCCCCCAGCTCTTGCTCTGACCAGACACCTCCACACTGCATCAGCCTCTAGTACGTTGTCACATTACCCTGAGCTCTTCAGCTTCCTTTCAGGAACCTCAATGCTTCCCTTTGCCTTCTCTTTTCCTCCCACTGTAATTCCACACAGTTACTTCCTATTCTTCCTGAGACACTCCCCACCACCTCTTTGTCACTCCTGAGACTGTTTTTTATCTAGGGACCTCACTCCTGAAAAAATTATCAGCTTCAGGAATACCAACCTCTCCCCAGGCCTTTTGCTCAGTTTAAAAAAAGCCTGCACTGCTGCCGCAAGTAATGCTTTTCCTGCAGCATCTCAACAAATGGTACCCTCAGGAGTCCTCTCTCAAAAACCCAGTGGTCCTCAGGACAAGGCTCTGGCTACAGATCGAACTTTCTGCCTGTCTGGAGCTGCATCCAGTGGAAAAGTAATGGTAAACCACAGTTCTCCGGCTGCACCTTCTACTCTGCTGGAGAGCACCTTTGTCCCTGACTGCACCGAGGACAACCAGGATACTGCCTTCAGCATCTCCACAGGGCCACCTGGCAGGAATAAGGCAGAGACTGGAGCCTGCTCCCAGGTCTCTACAGAGGGCCTAGAGCAGAGGATGGGGCAGAGAACCGATGGTGCCACAGATCAGCCCCACTCTAAAGGCTTAACTGTTGCCTGGTTAACTAGTTAGCAGGACCCAGGGCAGGGGGTGGCCACCTGGATAAGAACGCTGTGCGTGGGTGGGAGGCGGGGCAGCAGAGCAAGGGTCTGGGATGGAAGATGGGCAAAAAGTCCTTTGCCTTTCAGTGAAAGGTCTTCGTGAGTTAACTTATGACTTCCCTGTGTCTTGGTTTCTCTCCCTTATGATGTTGGCTCTTTAGATTTGTAAGCTCTTTGGGGGGGAACAAAAGCTTGCTCTCACTGTTTACTTGGGTATCACTGCAACATTGCCCTTAAGCCTTTTGTAAACACACTCGTTAACTTTTGGGTTTAGCAACATGCAATTTCCAACGCTGAACGGCGAGACCAGAGGCGGCACAGCCTTGCCTGCAGCCAGAGGAATCGGCTGCTGATGCACCCACTCTGCAAGGCCCATTGCCGCCGAGGAGGGCCGGCTCGCTGCCCCATCCCGAGCCCTGCGGCCTGTGCAGGGGCCAGGCACGCTGCCCCACCACCCGCCGGGAAAACACCGTGGGTGGCCGTTCCTGGTTGTGCCCTGAAACGCGGGACCCGACCCTAAAAGCCTTAGCCTTAGCCACACACGTGAAGGGGAGCAAAGCCAGGCTGAAAACAGGACCCTGGGTGTTAGCAGCATGAGAGTTAGCTTCCTCCGTGCTGGTGGAGTGCCTGGAACAAGGGGGCTTTGTGCTCGGCTGGGGACTGCGGGCTACAATAACAGTAATTTTCTGCTTGGAGTACACCCAGCACATTGTGGGCACTACAGAGAATAGATAATGAACAACAGCAGCAGCAAATAGGAAGAAATGTTAACAGTGCGTAAATGTCCTAGCAAAAATATTTGCCTCTGGAAAAAACACAGAAGAAACAAATCGTTTAATAAATTGTATAAAGACTTAAGAGCCCTCATTAGCAGGCGGATCTGTGTGAGAGAGAAAGGCCCCCATCATGCATTTACAGACAACTACTCCCACGAGTAACCTCGTAGAAGCCTACATGTTCACAGGATCAAGGACTCGATAAACCTTATCTGGGCCTGCTCCTGCCGATGCCCTTGTTAGGATCTTGCTTTGATTTCAACAGGGGCTGCACCAGAGCTTCAAAACTTCTGCTCTTCGTAACAGCCTCATCACTTCCCTGCATTTATAACTACTCTTCTAGATGTATCTTTGAGGTATTAGAGTTAGAACTTTCACAACTACAGCACTGGACTTGCTATTTAAAACCTGTTTTTTACCTCTAAGACGTGCCATGTACTGGTGTAACACTTGCCGAATCACTTCGGCTTGCTCTTCCTTAGCTCTGAAAGCTACGTGTGTGTGCACACAGGTGTGTGACGGCAATACATCCCTCCCGAACGGGTTGTGTGGATTCACGAGCTGGTGACTGACCCCCATGGAGCACTGTCAGCTAAATGTAATTGCTGGGAAGTGTGAGAATTCGGAGGCCTTTACCCCATCGTCTTACTAATGGTTAAAAAAAAAAAAATTAAAAAAATCTCTGTTAACATTAAAAAAAGAAAAAAGCTTGTTTATGCTAAATGTTATTTCAAATTATGGCTTGATGAGATTTTTTTTAAAGCAGAATAGCTTTGCGAATTAAATTCTATCCCAGGATAAAAATATCCATAGAAGATATATTCCACAATAAGTAATTCCCCTGTGTAGACAAGCCCTTAAAGCAACAACTCCAAACGTTTTTAAATTAAGTTATAAATCTTACTAGCTTAGCATACTGCATTCTTGGCATAGCAGTAACCACAACATCCTGAAGAAAAACACACTGTAAGAGCAGTAGATCTACAGCTGGATTTTAAGCTATCCTGTAATGAATGTTAGCTAATACAACTGTGAGTTCTGACACTGACACAAATGCTGGCTCTTATTTGCACTGAGCAATAAGCTACCACTTGGAACAAATGATTTTTGTGACATGCCTCTCCTGGAACTGATAATCATGTCATTTAATGCACATTAAAGCACGACTAAAAATTCAAATGCAGAAGCATCTCAACATGAAGAGGAGGAGAAGAGCTGATTGCTCTCATTATCCCTCTTTCAGTCACCTGGAGGAACAGAGGAAACATGACATCAACTTAGGGACTTCCAAGTGGCAACTAGTCATGCAAATTGTTTTGAATGAGTTTTTCAAGGGCAAGGAATTAAAAATAAAAAAAAAAAAATCCATAAAAGCAGCCTAGATGAGCAGACTTTACTGGCCACTGGTGATCTCCTTCCTTGCCTTTCTTCAGCTCTAACAAGACCCATCTATCTCCACAAAGGACAGATCACCCCAGCTACAGATTTCTGTCCAGCTTCATCTCTCACAGTTTGACTGCTCTGACTCTTTTTTTCAAGGAAAAACTGTTTTCCTTGACTTGGCATTTCCAGCCGTGGATCAGCTGTGGTTTATTGCCACCTGCCCGGGCCCGTGGCACCTGCTGCCAAAGCACAGAGCCCTGCTGCGGCTGCGGGAGCGCCGGCCAGTGCCGGCCACTGACACCTTCCAGCCAGCCCTTGCACGAAGCAGCCCTGCCTTCCCTCCCCAGAGAGCAAGCCCCAGGCCCCATTCTCTTGCACTCTCTCACCTTTAATTTGAACAGTAGCTGTCCGAGATGAAGACAATCCCTTTACGTTGTGAGCTTCGCAGGAGAAAACTGTGCTTTGATTAATACCTGGAGATCAGCCAAGAAAAGGAAAGGAAACACAAACAGCTATGTAATCCAGCTTCAACCTTCAGCAGCATCTCAATTATGTGTGACATCCAACTCAAGCTGCACAGGCACTTGGAGGGCTGAGCTGGGTGCCAGTCAAAGACACATGGATTTCAATATAATTAACGTGCTAAACACATTTTTAATGGAGAGAGCATGGCAATGTAAAAGGGCTTCCACAGGAGCTTCAAAAAGCACTGGAAAAGAAGGATGCATCTGGCAGAACAGCAGCTCGCGGTGCTCAGTTAGTAGATGTCCACTTCTCACATTCTGGTGAGCATCTTTGGAGCAAGGATGGTGCTGAACCATGAGCTTACACAGTGCCCAGCGCTCTGGACCTCAGCTCGCACCTGAGCAACAGCCATCTTCTAACTGGGCTACAAGCCCAGGTGAGCTTCCAACCAGATGCTGCTGATGTCAAGCTAATGCCCACTCGTCCCTCACCTGGCATCCAACTTTTGAAGATGCACAAAACAAGCCGAAGCATAATGCTACTGCATCAGCACTGAGGCACTTTCCAGGGGTGACACAAGTGAGGATTACGCTCCCTATCTTCTGTGAGAATCCATCCATCCCACAGGGCCTCAACATGGCATCATACTGATGTCCGGCTGCTCCAAGGTGCATATAGGAATTGCTAATTAATCAGAATTGAGACAGATTTGCATAGCTGTCTGGAGAAGTGTTTTCACCTGGAGATAAGTTTTCATTTGCCTTGGCCCCCAGTTGCCTTACAGGGCTCTGTGAAAACTTAAGGACTGGCACACTGTGGGCATATGGTTTAGGAGGGAAAAAGATTTCAGAGCTGCGTGGAGCAGCTTGCACAGTGTCTCCGTTTGCCCTTTGATTCATCTCCCAAGCCTGAGATTAGCGGCATTGCAAAGAAGGTGCAGTGGAGGGGAGGAGGGACTGCTAGGAAAATGAAAGAGCAAAGTATTTCAGCTTCTTCCACTCACCCCAGTGAACCAGAGGAAAATGCTGCCAGCAGGCTGAAGGCCAGGCAGCAGAGCAGAACAGCACCTGACGTGGTAGGCACGTCCCAAAGAGAGAACCAAACACAGCCCTGCCCTGAGGAAAACACAAAACACACCACAAACCAAGATCTCCTTGTTCTCTAGCAGCACTGCCAGCACCGCTTTCCAAATACAACCTGCCTTTTACCAAACCAACTGCTTGCTGATCCTTATAAGTGTTTGCTTTCTGGCCAGCACTTTATTATTATTTTCTTCCCAGTTTGGTACTTCCTTTAGCTAGCATTGCTTGTTTTCTTACCAACTGTCTTTTTTTATCTGTTTTGGCAATTTGACCATGCAGTTTGTGTCCTGCTACATTTTTCCCATTGCAAAGACAAGATATGCCCAAGGGACCTTCCAAAAAACACTGAAAGGGGCAAAGGAAGGTGCTGGTGACAAAATATATATACGTAACAACAATTCATGTAGAGAATCACAAGGAGCAGATGCCCTTCTTCAGGCCTCCATGCCACTGCCCCACAGTGACAGAGGTTTCATGAGGCACTGTGGGAGGAGTTCAGTGGAGGGAGGAAGGAAGACTTACTGGTTTTATTGTCTTTCCCCTCCCGACTATCAATCTTTGCAGTTTCCATTTCAACAGGCAGATTATATCGTAAGGGAGCAGTTTTCACTTCCAGCTTGGAACAGCTTAAGAGAGGGAGCGGATGATAAAACCATTGCCAATCACAAACCAGGTTTTGATTCGCGTGTACATTAGGTTCTAAGCGAAGGCTGAATAGAACTGGATAGCTCAAAGGACGGCCACAGACATACAGGCAGAAACTCCCCCCTGGGTGTAACAGTACTAACGCTGATGAAGAGGCCCCTGAGATGACTGAAGTCGTAAAACCACTTCTTTCTAAATAGCTAGTTCAACTTTGGCTCAGGGCTGCCGAGAATAATAACACAGCAGCAAAGAGAAGAAGTAACACAAAGCTGTTGGACAACTAACTAGAATAAAGTTACCTTTAGGAGGTAACTACAAGAACAGCTGTGGTCAGGTCCTGACAGGTACACACCACCCTTCCCTGGAATTGGGCTGCGGAGAGCCCTGACCACGGGCTGGCTCCCACGTTCCTCGGCTGACGCTGCTGGAGAAGGCAGCCTTGCCGCCACGCACCCAGGGCCCGCTCTGCGGCCAGCCTCGGTCTCTGAGGGTACCAACCAGCCGACCGCAGCACCAACACAACCACTCCAGAACTAGTGTCAAACGATTACATGAGGTGGTCACGTTTCAATGACAAGAGCATTCAGCAAGCCTACAAGAAGAGATGGCAGAGCAGGAAGGCAAGAGAGCGGCAAGCAGCGTGTGCCATGGCTGTGCACAGAAGGAGGATTTGGCATCTGTAACATGTGAATCCCTGGAGATTTCCAAGCCAAACTGTCACCAGAGTCACTTAGTAAAATCATGAACGCCCTTCACGAGGTGGACCAAAAGAGGCACCCAATGCATCACCTCTCCAGCAGCATCTTTACTGCAGTGCCAGCCCCACCCAAGCTCTGTAAGAGCCTGCATGCCTCAAGCCAGCAGAAAATACACAGCAACTATCACCCCTCAAGATGATCTGGTTTGTACGTGGTCGTGGTCTCTCAGCCCTCCGTGTACAGCCAAATACCATTCGCACACTACGTGGCTACCCAGCACTACTTGGCACAATCAGAAGAGCGCTCTCCTCTTCTGATGCTCAAAGCGATCCCCTGCGTTGGCAGCAGCCTTACCTGACACATTTAAGATGGAGGGGGAGATGTCTGGAAGCCCCACTCTAGAGTCTCCCATCCACCAGACAATTGTCACTGGTTCAGGGGGACCAACAGCAGCACAGGCCATATGAAATGGGGCATTAGGGGACACGGACACATCCTCAGGTTCCACAGTAAAGTAGGGCACACCTAGAAAAGCAACAGACAAGTGATAATAACTGGAGAGACTCCTTCCATCTCTTCTTTATTTCCACTAATACCAGTGCCCAACACTGGACACCCATCTGCCCTCTGCCCCTGTGCCTAACCCGACTCCCTCTAAGCCCTTCACAAGAACCAAGGTTCAGGTATGCTGGATTGCCTCAGGGCATGAATGTCTATGCACTCCCGCTTAGAAGAAGTCAGAAAAGACTGCTTGCTTCCCAAAATGCCTTTGAAAAACCTCTTCCACCGAGTCTCCTCCAAGACTCCCCTATGTAGTAGCTTTTAGCAGCAGTACCTGCTCAATTTTTCAGCTGGAGAGACTGGAGTTTAAAGAGGCAACAGTCAATAACTTCAGCGGTGGCAGACACCACTTTAAAAGACACCTAATCCTGCTGCAGGTGCTTCTTGCCATGCATTATAAACTGCAGCTTGTGAATGTGTTGAACCAGCAGCTGTAACAAGCCCAGGAATGAGGAAAGGATCCCCCCCGGTGCGAGGCTGGGATCATTTACAGTGCTCTCTCCACAGCTTAATTGACTGGAGCCACCTTCCAGCACGCTCCGTCACCACGAGAACCAGGCTGCCTTGGACTTGGGGGTAATGTGTTTCAGAGCTGAAGGCTATCCACAGACACAGCTCTTTCGGTAACTACCTGTTCCCCACTGCGGAACAACTCCTGCTTGGCACAACAGGCTTCAGATCAAGCCCACAGGGAGCAAAACGCAGCTGTGACACTTACCGCCTCGGGGCATCGCTAAGTGGCGAGACCCGAGGATAACGCCACACATCCAAGAGATGTGGTTCCTCTTACGGACAATGCCAAAACTCTTGTGGTTTCAGTGCTCCAAACCGTAACGCAAAATTCACACAAAAAAAAAAAAAAGAAAAAAAAGAAAAAAGCCAGCACATGCTTCTGTTGGCTGGTGGAGGAGCTGGAGGCCTAGAGAGATGCCGAGTTCCCTTTTACACTCAAAACTTTGGGCCTCAAGCACAGCCGCTACCAACTGCGCCTACACCAAAACGAGGGATTCTCAGCTGGAGAAAGCATGTTCTGGAAACTGTCGATCTGCTGCCTCACAGACACAGAGGAACCGACAACGCCGTGCATTGACATCCCTAAAGCACAGTGGCTGTCCCCGGCCAGGGACGAGAGCCCCAGCTGGCGGGGCAGATGCTGAGCACCTCCAACAGCAGGCACTTAAGTAGGTGCCTAAACAGGGATTCAGAAGCCTGATGCTTGACGCTTCCCGGGCACTCCAGCTGGAAGTGCTGGTCTCGGCCTTTTGCTGACCACCCCATCCATGTTTGTGCCTTTCAGGTGGCAGCTCCTTCACACATTCCCTGCCTTCTTGCCACAGCGGCAAGTAAATTAACAAGAACTGCAACAGGTCTAAAAATAGCTCTCTTTCAGGAATGATGGTGCCTATCTGTGCCAAGGCTAATGCTCAGGACAGCTGTATCAGTCATCATAATTCACTACTCATTCTTGCTTACATACTCATTTTTTACTGCAGTCACACATTAACAATAAGGGTGAGTAAACTTTCCAGGTACTAGCTGTGACACCCCCACCTGCTTTGCCCTCCTTCTCCAGGGAAGACTAGAAGGGAAAACACCACCATTTCTTCTGCCGATGAGCGGGACCCCTGCCTGCTGTCCCTCCGCCGTGGCACCCAAGGTAGCCTTTCCAGAGCATCTGGCCCAGCTCGGCAGGTTTTCCCACTTCGGGCGTAGCTAACCAGATCAGACAGGACCACAATTAAAAACTCCCATAGTTAAGGGAGTGCGGCTGACTCACCCAGCGCAGGGTGAACTTGCGCTGGCCCCGTACGTACAACACCTGGGTACCTCGCTGCCTGCGACACATTTAGCCCCCAGTTCCTGGTACAAGGGGTTGAGTGCCAGCACCCCCCTGCCACAGATGCACCATGGAGGCACTGAGCAGCCAACAGCCAGGAAAATCAGTGGCAAAGCAGCAAGGAAATGAGTCTGTCTATTCCCTGTTCCAAGCCGGCATCCAACTGACAGCGCCGATTTTTTTTTTTCCTGCAGCTCACTTTTTAGACAGCGTTAATTCAGGGGCACATGTCCATACGGATGTGGCTTAGGCTGTAGACTGTAGCTACAACAGGGGCTACTGGGAACAGCCACACAGTCAGAGCTGCAATTTCAGAAGGAAAGTTCTGTAAGAAATATAATCCTTATTTTTCAGATGGTCCCACTCCACAGCATGCCTTGGATTACCTCTCCAGGCACCAAATGCTATCACGTTCTTGGTAAGGCCAGCGTCTAGTTTCTAAACCAGGAAACACTTTGAAAATCGTTTTGGTTTTATAAATTCTGAGGAGCATTTCATAGGATCAAACATTTCAGCTGTATTACAAAGATAGTTCCAGTATCACCACTACAAACTCTGCCTGATATGAACTACCTAAGTGGATCTCCAGGCAGATACTAGACTGCACAGAAATCCACTCCAGCTCATTTTAAGTTAGATCACCAGTAGCCCACACTTGGTTTGTGTGGCACACTGAAGGGCGTCAGCCCCTACTGAAGGCTACAAGTGACCAGAGTAAAGATCCTCTCTCTGCCAAAGAGAACAACAGTTGTTACCAGTACGGCAACCACTTCCAGACAAAGCTGGCATGCCCAGGGAAGAAACCCGTACAGAGGTAACTGTGACGGTGGGACTGATAGCCTTTTGCATTCCCTGGCATTTTCTTATCCTAGCAGCTGACAGATTTTTAAAACCCCACCCCTCATCACTACCTGTTATTTTTTAAATTTTTTCCACCAACTCTCATTCCACACGAGTAGATGCTCGGTTCAAGTTTAACCAGCTTCTGCCACACTCGCTTTTCTCACAAAGGTGATTAGTTGCATTTTTTTAGCTTGTGCTCCCACTGTAAGCTTTGGCCTTTACTCTCAACACTCTCCCTCCCCTAGCTGCAGTGTTTTTTTGTGACACTGATATTTTTTGCCTTGGTGTTTCAGATGGAGCTACCCAACCGCTCCTAACGCACCCACCGGGCAAAGGCAGCCACCTCTGGAGCGGGCTGCAGTAACTGGAATAGAAGTGGCAACGCTGCACAACAGAGAGCATGTCAAGCTGTAAACCATACTCTCCAGTCGAAACTGCATCTGAAAATATGGGTGGACAAGAGCCCGGGATTTGTGGAAGGCAGCAGGTAAGCATTCCTCTTCCTGTGAGAACTGCTACGAACGTTTCTGTGGCTCTGCATGAGACCTTTGCTGTAAAACACCCAGACCGCGCTACCTCCCATGACACCCTCCCTGCTCCCCCCCTTTAAGACTGTCGATTCAGCTCTGGTCCAAAATGTTACCGCTTACATCCAAAAAGCCACTTCTTGCTGCAAATGTCCTGTTCCTGTCATCTTCCTCACTAAAAGTTAAGCCGTCCTACGATTGCTAGCTTCTGAGGTTCCAACACAATCATGGGTCAAGGGAAATGGAAGTAGAGACACAGCAAGAAGCCACCAACCCAACTTGCCTTGGGCGAACTGGGGGCAACCATGTAGAAGTGATTCTTTACCAGACAAGACTGGACAACACAGTGCCACATGGAACAGTCACATCTACGAAGCGCTGATGTACAGCGCTTCTCCCGAAACTCAGAACTGGGCTAAAGCTGTACCTTGCCCTCAAAGACCCGTTCGGCTGATGATACACAGAACCAAGCTGCAACACTGCTTGGAAAAGTGGGTTGGACCAGAGGATCCCCATGGATCCCTTTCAACCTGAACTATGCCATCACTCTCTGAATTACCTGGAGATGAAAGCAACAGTGGATTGAGGGGCTGGAAAGAAACGTGTGTGCACGAAAGGATCTCATTTCCTAACATGCCAAAATAAAAACAGAAGGTCACGAACTGACAGCTCCTTTCCTTGAAGCTACTCTCCTATTTCTTACTCCTGCCCTGCAGCCATCTCACTGCAGTTAGCAGCAACGGTTCAGAGCCAAGAAGCCTGTTGCTGGAGCAATCTGTTCTCACCACTTCCACCTAGAGCACGTCGGTGGGTCAGCCCTGGAAGGAAATCGGCACTACTACTCCTCCTTACCTTCCACTATGAGCCACACTTGCTGTGATTCTTCCTTCTTCCCCCCGTTCTCAACCTGGCACCAGTACTTCCCAGAATCTGTCCGCTCGACGGATTTCAAGCTGAAAAAAGTCAAAAGCCATATCGATATTTTACGTGGATAAAGCATGTTTTTGCCCCAAAGGACCCTCCAGAGTTTGGCAAACCAGATGCATGGAAAACACCCCTTGAGACACAGCCAGCTCCAGGGAGGAGGGCAACAGCCAGCCAGCACAAAGCGTACGGCAGAACAGCGGAGATGGAAGGCTCCTCTAACAGTGGGCAGAGGGAATCCTCAGCAGAGCAGCCAGCCTTCCTCCAAAACGTCCTTGCAGAAAACCCGTCATTTGTGTCCTTTGAGGATTGGAAAGGGTTGGTCATCTCGATTCTGAATTGTGATTCTAGCTAGCCTTCAAGAGCGGCAGCTTGGCAGCAAACTCCAAATCCCCATCCTCCGGGGAGCCCGGCTGTTTGGCCTCGGTTAGGTGACAGGGCTGGTGACAGCCTCACACAGGAGCAGGTGGGTCAGAAAAGGGCCCCCCCTCGCCTCGACTGCGCTCAGTGACATTCTTATCCCAAGACCGCCTCACACTGCAAAGGTCTTTGGACCTCCTGACTGGTGATTTCAAGGGGCCACGCCAGCCTACTCCAGCACAGGACTTCACCCTGCAGACTCTTCTGCGTCCTCCCTGGCTCAGAAACAGCTCCCCTTCTGAGAACATGCATCTGAGCAGGGCAAGGCAGCCACAGGGACTGAGCAGCATTCGAGTCGTCGGCCTCCAAGTCAGGGCAGAAATTCTGCACCTTGCTCCACCGCTGGAAACCTGCGGTGTCCTCACTGCATGGCGAGTAAGGGCAGAATCTGGTCCCAAAGCGACAAGGTCTCAGCTATCAAAGGCACCAGTGCGGCTCTGAGCGCCTGTCAACATACAAACGTCGACTGCCCACCGCGGGACGTGCAGCCATGCGCCTGCTGCCATGCAGGGGCCCTCAGCAGATCTCTGATGCCCACCTTTCTAAGGCTAGCAGCCCACCGTGGGGAAGGGGAAGAATGTCTCAGGAAGGAAGACAGAACAGGGAGAGTGTTTGCTGAAATGCACAGAATGGACCCACTACAGCCTGATTTTCAGAGCTGTACCTTCAAATGGCATCAGCTGTCCTGCCCATCCAGCCGCATGTTCTGAAACACAGCGATCACAGCAGAGTCACACAGTGGGTGGTAGAAATGAACACTTTAGGAGAAGAAAGGAAAAAGGAGGAAAAAAAAAAAAGATATGGACACATCTAGATTTAGCACCCTAACTTAGCCCTGGTGCTGCAGAAAGTTCTCAGTGGAGGAAAACAAGAGGTGAGAAAGATCAGGCTGAGAGATCGTGAGGGGCAAAGAGAGTCAACCAGTGGAACTGTGGGGAAATAAATAGTATCGTTTCAAGACACACAGTTTCCACAAAACGATGTTATACAGTAGTTTTACTGGACACAGATTTTTTTTTTTTCTCTCATCAAAATGTTTCTTACAGACAAGCTTTTAGCACAGAGACTTTTAGTTGCAGGAATTGGAGACTCTGTGCAATGTCAGTCCAAGAAACCTAATAGGAGACGAAGCTGGAGCTCAGGGAAGAGTGACTCTCAGTCAGTCACAGTTCTGAGCCCTCACGGTGATGGCACGTTTGCTTGCACAAGCTCTCTGTGCATAGGAAAAGCCAGAGCAGAACTCTGGGTCTTGTTTAACTCCGTACTCCCAGAACTAGCTGACATCCCCTGCTGCTGAAATAAAGGCACAGAGAGCTGCTTTGCGGAGGAGTTTTTGCACCACTTGAGCGGGGCAGGACTGATACCAGGTAGTCTAAATGTATCGGTGAAGTCTCTGCAAAATGACTCTGGGATGGTTCAGGTGACACACACTCCTCCCCAAAGAAAGGAAGGGGATGTAGTCCTGGGATGTTGTCCTCGTTTCAGATAAACAATCCTCACCCTACAGGCAGACAGACAGCTCAGGAGAGAGAGTAAGAGAACGGAATGAGTACGAGAGAGAAAAACCTATTTATATAAAAGTCAGACCTTAGTCTTCCTGCTGCACGGCAGAACAAGATGAACAAACAAGGCAAGAACATCCTTTCACCTTGAAGTCACATCTCAAGCATCACAAGCATTAGCAAAGCACCTGTCACCACAGTAGTCAGGAAACCGATACGGTTCTAGTGCATAAAATCTCAGCCCTCAGTGGCTTCAGTTCTGCTCTCAGTTATGCCCTTGTCACGCGCTGAGCTGCAGCCCTAAGGGCCCTGCACTGTTGAGGGCACTGCAGTCGCATAGATATAGCTGACAGCAGAAAACTGTGCAATAGTTTCCGCGATATTCTTCCTTCTCTGCATCTGTTGTACCTGAGGAAGCCGATCCAGTGTTCTTCATCTACTGGAATGTACACCTGGTCTACGCTTTGCACCACTGCTCCGTCCTTGATCCACAACATCTCGGGATCTTCCATTCCCTCGAGGCTGCAATTTAGTTTCACGGGTTGACCCTGGGACACCTTTAATTTGATTGGAGATCCTGTAAATTTCATACCTAAAAAAAAAATACTACTCCGCCCCACCCCCAGAAGAAGGGGGGTTGGAGTACAGCAAATTACTCTAGGTTGGTGGTCTGGAATTACATACCCTACCAGCACACGCTGCAGAGGGGTCTGTTAGTCTCAGCACTGCTCTACTGGGCCTGCTAAGCGATAGTCAAAGGCAAGCACCGAAAGCGCAACTGCTGGAGAGGAGTGGTGGCTTAGTGCGTACACGGGGCTTTTTTCAATTCATGTGACAGCAGGGTGAGCTTCTGCAGAGCAGTGCCCAGGCAGAGCCAGGCAGAAAGGCCGGGAGCTTCGCCGTGCCAGTGATCCAGCGGTGCTAAGCGCATTCGCTCAACATGGTACCGCACCTCCCTCTTTTCCCCAGGCTTGAATTTCAGTTATGGTGTTCCTGCGCTGCTAAGAAATCATCAGGCTTGCTCCATTGTATGCATTTATAAAGAGCTGGGATATGAGAAAGAATCAGTTATGTCTCATTATTCAGCGTACATGGCTCCTCTGCATTACAGAAAGCTTCTCTGCAATTTGCAAAACCCATGAAAGCAAAGCCTTTTCCACAGCACACCCCGCCGAGGAGCGGAACTGTTTACAGAACAGATATTTCTGTTGTGCGATGTGGGTGTGCGCTCAAATGAGCCTCCCTGACCCTTCAGTCCAGCCAAAGGACCAGGTTGTACCCAGAGCTATACAGTGGCAACCCCAAAGCAGCAGTGCCCCAGTTGGTGGAGCTGCTCGAGTTTACACTGACACAGAAGCGATCAGAATTTGGCCCGGAGCGCTGTTACATGCGTGGGTGGATGGGGAGTGTTTCCCTCAAGCAGAAGCGAATATATGGAATGTGTTACCATGAGAAAACACAGAAGCCAACTATGTAAGTGCATTTAAGTAAGAAAAGAAAGGCATGTAAAGGAGGAACCAGGGGATCAAAGGAGACTGTGGGAAAGCAGGAAGGTGGAAAATAAACATAAAGCTAGTTCTGTTAGGGAGAGCGACCACTTCCTATGCAGCGGCACAGGACAGAGACCAGAACAGGTCTAGCCTAGTTCAATATTACGCCCCGTCAGTGGCCTCCACATCATTCAGAAAAAATATGACTCCACCACTCTAGCCTGGCTAGGTATCACAGTATGTTACAACTTCACCCATTTCCCCGGCTGGTCAGCTTCCCGCAGGATGCCTTGCTAGCCTGCACAGCCAGGCAGAAAAACACCGCTTGTGAAACCCAGAGTGCTGCTAAGTAAGCAGCCCTGTTGTCTTGAACTCTAGTTACACCCTTACCAGTGATCAAATACCAAGATTTCTCATGTGCCACCTCCCTTCTTGCCGAACCGCCACCCTGGTTCATGGGCACCATCTCCCAGGGCAGAGCAGCAGCGGGGCGTGCAGCACAGCTGTAACAGCTGGAAGAAGGGGGACCCAACGCCACAGGACCAGTCAGTGCTCTGCCTCTGGCAGCCGGTACCCGGCAGAGTGCCAGCAGTCCGGTAGTAATCCCAGAACACAGCCAGAAGGACTTTATTGCTTTCCTTAATGAGATCCCCCAGCCTGTTAACAGCTGGTTTCCCACACTGTCTTTTGCCCTTCTATCTGCTGTTATTAATTTAGCAAATTCACAGAGAGCACTGGAAAACTGGTAAGATGATCCCTTTAGTTCAGTTGCTACAGCTCGCCTGCTGGGCTAAGGATTTAATCACCTTGGGTGAGGATGATCAAACCTTGCATAACTTAACTCATCTGTAACACAAATGACAGGTTCCAGTGCATGTCAGAGAGCATCCTCCCTTCCACCACTCACCATACTGGCAGAAAACACAAAAGCTGCACAGCAGCTCTCTCTGCGTTAGAGAAAACTGATGTAGCCAGGCTGCTGAACGCACGCACAGCCTGAAAGACACTTCATTCCAGGTGCCTTCATGGAAAAGCAAACTACTCAGCTTCCCTCAGACTGTCCTGCTGCAAGAGTTAGCCACAAATTAAACAAAGAAGCGTTGTTAGAGACCCTTTATGGTTTTCAGCTCCCATGCGAATTAATGATGTAGGAAATTAACACACAGTACGAGCGTTCAGGCTGAATTCTAATTCTCCACATTGCCCGAGTGTAATCCCTCCATTGAGATCAGCTGAAATAAAGAACTATAGAGCGGGGAATTTTTATAGATCCACGGGTCTTTGACAAAAGTCTGGTTTGAGCTGCAGCATCTCTTCCTGCAGGTATCAGGAAGAAGCACACAGGAGGCCAGTACGGATTTTTAATTCCCACCTATTCCCCCTCCTACTCTCCCACTCACGATTTCTCATCCGATAACATTCTTGCCAGTGCAAGAAATCATCTCCTCCAAATAGGTTCCTCCAAACCTACCTGTGAGAGCTGTAGGAGCTGAAATGTATAGCTAGGAGATAGAATTGCATTACATTTCTTACCAAGCAGTTGTCAGACAGAACTGACAGCAGACGAACACACCACTTATCACAATCTGCCACCTATCTGTTTGCTGGGGGGGGGACGGGACGGGACACACATTCTTAAACTTGCCACCCGCGAGGATTCTGCCCCCCAGGACGGCAGCACGGTCCGGGCGCGCAGGGGAGGAAGGCGCCCGCTCACGGCCGCCACGGGCCGGGCGCGACCCCCCGGCTGCGGGCGCGACCCCCGCCACCGCCGCGCCCCGCCGGCCCGGGGCCGAAACCGGCGGGGGGGCACGGCCGGCACACGGCGCCCCGGAGCGCGCTGCCGCCCGGCTCCCCCCGGCGGGGCGCTGCCCGGCACCCGCGGGGCGGCGGGGCTCGGCCGGCCCGGGCTGGCAGCGCGCCGCGCGGCTCGGGCCCCCCGCCGGGCACCGGGCGCCCGCAGCCGGCCCGGCCGGAGGGGCGGGGGGCCCGGCCCGGCCCCCACCTGTGGCTGCCCGCGGCCGCCACACCGGGCCGAGCCCGCCCCGCGGCCGCCCGCGGCGGTCTGCCGGCGCCTGCCCGGCGGCGGGGCAGTGCCGTCCCGGCCCGGGGGCGGGAGCCGTGCCCCGCCGCCCCTCCCCGCCGTCCCCGGTCCCGGCGGGCCGCCAGCCCCTCTCACCTGCCGCGGCGGCGACGTCCCGGAGCGCCGCAGCCCACAGTCCCAGCAAGAGGAGCCGCGGGATCGCCATGCTCCGCTTCAGCTCCATCGCTCCCGCACCACCATCCTCCCCCCAGCTCCCGGCGCCGCGGGGGACTCCCACCGCCCGCCCGGGCGGCACCGGCTGAAGCAGCCCCGCGCCGCCGCCGGCCTGCCCCGGGAGGCTGTGGGGACGCTCAAACTTGTGGCCGGGGCGAGCGGCGGGAGGCCGCGCCGGGTGTCGGTCGGGTCCGGGCCGCCGGGCGCTCTCCCCCTGCCGGCGCGCAACGCCGCCCCGCCGCTCCTCCGGGGCCGGCCGCCGCCGCCGCCGCCAGGAAATGGCGCTCTCGGGCGGTCACCGCGCGCTGTGCTCCCCCTCTGACATCACGCTCATGAATATGCATGAGCCGGGCGCCCGCCGCCCCCGGAGCGGCGAATGACGGCGCCCGCCGCCCCCTGCCACGGACCGGACCCTTCGCGCCGCCCCGGAAAGGGACCGGCCCCCCCCGCTGCGCCCCCGCCCCGGGCCGGGATCCCCCGCAGCGCCCGGACCCTCGGGGGGGCGGGCCGGGGCGGCGGGCGGGGGGGCTCTGGGGGCAGCCGAGGGCGGGTGACCCACATCCGCGGGAGCTGCCGGGGCACCGCGGCGGGCGGACACGCCGGGCCGCCTGCCGCTCCCCGCACGGGGCGGCGGGGGCCAGCCCGGCCCCTCGGGACCCCCGGCGCCGAGGCTCTGCCGGGCGGCGCAGCGGGAGGGGCTGAGGGCGGCGGGCTCTGCCACCGCGGGGTGCCCGGCGCGGCGTGGGGACAGTCCCGGACGGCCGGAGACCCGCGGTGGTGCGGCCCTGTGGCGGGACCGCGGCGGGCTGGGGCTGCGCGGCGCCGTCCGGGGCGGCACCCGGGGCGCACCTCGGCTCCGCCACCGCCGCCGGGCTGCAGCACCTGCCCGCGCCCCTGCCGCGCCGGGGGAACCGGGCTGGAAGCGGGGTGCGGGGAGCCGGCGTGATCCCCCGGGACGGGGAAACTGAGGCACGACAGGCTCGTGTAATTCCCTCCCAAACTCCCATCACCCCCACCCCCCGTGTGCGTTCTGTGGGAGCGCTGGAGCAATGCCAGGAAGCTTTCCTGGCCGGAATGGCCGTGTCGGTCCCTCCCCCGCGCCTGCCGCTGCCATGAGACGGCTGGGCCACCACCGGCGAGCTCCGGGGAGCCTGGGTGCTCTCGGGGGCAGGGAATCGTGACACGCCTCTCATCGAGATCACGACGGCTCTTGGGCCGAGAGGTTCTGCGCCGTGTTTGCCAAAAGCTTCACGCAGACCGGCTGTCGGGGCTCGTTCCCCCCATGCACCCACGTACAGCCCGTGTGCACACCTTCCTGTGCTTACTCAAGGCAGTAGTGCCTTCCAGAAAACAGCTACTTTTGCAGATTTTAATTGTCTCATGAGAAAAAAATGACAGCGATTAGAATAACACTGTCTTTCTACAGCGTTTTCTTTCTAAGGTTTTCTTCCAGCCGTAAAGTTGCAGAGGCTGACAGCACTGCACCAGCCCGGTGGGCTTGGGAAGCGCTCGGGTCTGCGGGTGGGAGAGGGGGCTCGGGCGGGCGCTGGGGCTCGGGCAGGCCCATCCTGGCAGGCAGCAGCCGGGAGAGGCTTGACCCCAAGCTGCGTGCCCGCAGCATGCCTCTGCCTCAACAGGGAGGCTGTGCTTCCTCCAAATGTCATGTGCGATGCTTCCAAAGGCTTGGGGAAGGGGGAGGGGGAGGGGAAGGGGAAGGGGGAGGGGGAGGGGAAAAGAGCTTTTATCTGCAAAGAGGAGCAGTCAATAGAAAGTTGTGGCACCATGGGCTAGGCTCTGGGCTGGTGTGAGACAGTGAAGCTTTACTGGAAGCAGTAGACCAAAGGGAATTTTCCCCAGTAGGGGATCTGGCTTCAGCTCTTCTGAGAAGGACTGTGTGTTAACACTGATAGGCAGGAAGAGCCATATGAGAATTGGACCGAAATCCTGCACGCGCTGCCAGTTGGAGTGCAAACTGCTGTGGGAAAACTTACAGAGGAGTGCAATATTACCATGCAGAAATCAAAGGAACTGGTAAATCTGAAGTGTTTTTAGGAACCGAAGAAAAAATGAACTCTCTTGGCCTCTCGTGCCACTGAATTAAACAATGTAGCTTTGTTCTACAGGCCGTAACACCACTGGCAGTGCTTGATCCTCACACGCGCAAGGACACAGCACAGTGGTGGCTTATAAATAAGCCAATGCCTTCCTGGCTTACATCCTTTCCTTACTTTTTCTGTTGTGATAGTGTGTTGTCACATCTCACTGGACTTGCTGGGCATTGTAGGCACGTTCTAGAAAATGCCTGAAAAGCTGCACAATAATCAAGAGGTGAATTCCCAGTGTTGAAGACGAGGGAGAAGGAAAAAGGAAGAAAGGAAGGAGGAGGGGGGAGAGAAGGCAGAAGGGAGAGAAGTGTTTCCTGAACTTCCTCACCTTCCTCCGCTGTTCAGCCCTTTCTAATTATTGGGACCCAACAGAACAAGGATGGGTTATCCCAGTGAGAAAGCACCCTAAACCACCTGTTTCCCGGAGAAGCCATAGCCCTAAAAGTCTGGCAAAAGCTGCTGGTGTGTGCCACTGCTCCACCGCTGAAGTAGTCAGCCTGCAACTGGATGCAGAATCCCTGTAGTTTTGCACAAGCTGTTTTCCACTGAGCTGCCTGCTTTTGCACTTGGACTCGAGAACGTGTCTGCTCCATCCTCCGACCTGGAATTCAAAAAGCAGTGTTATCCCCATGGCTTCCATTGCTAAGGGACAGATCCCTCATCCTGCATCAGGAAGCTGTGGCAATGGCAAGAGTGACAATGAAGTGACATTCAAGGGTTGCAGGAGAAGCCCCACTCTAAGGTGTAGAGCCAGGATGGCTGTCCAGGTGCTTCCTGGGCAGGTGATCTGCTAAAGCTGACATATTCGGCCCCAGGCCAGCACAGGAGCCGCTCCCAGCTTTCCAGTCACCATGAGAGGCTACAGCAAGTGACAGGAGGTAGCTCCATGTGGGTGAAGGCTTTTGCAGCTTGGAGGTGGCTTCTCAAAGAAATGCCCCAGTGTTGGGCCAGAACACAGGGAGTGAGGAAGCAGAAACCCTCCGAGCTTTCTAAACCTTGTCAAGGACACAGCCTGAATGCTGCTGGATATTGGGGCTTTTGAGGACATTGAAAGGTTAATCTGGGCATAAATTGGCTCCATTCCTTGCCCAACCCATCATAATAATGGGATTGCCAGAGCTTGTTCATATTGGATAATAATAATGTTTAACATGGCCACTTCTGAGGACCCAAATATAACTCTCCATCTTGAAATACATATGGGACCAAACTGGCCATGCCAAGACTTGGGACATGGTATTTAAAGCCATGGGTGGCTGCAGCAGCTCAAAAGAAGACTGAAACTCATCCTGCCTGTGTCTGGGCTAAGCTTGACATAACCAAGTTATGCTGCTCATTTGGGAATTATCTTAGCTGCAGCTGAACTCTGTTCTCTTTTAATTTATGTTATCCTACCATCTCTTCCTTTCTCCTTTCTTGTCTTCCTCCCTACCACCTCCTTCAGAAAGCAACTGTGTTGAAATATTCCAGCCTCTCTGTTTCGTGAAGTTTCAGCCTCCTCCAGCTCTTACATCTTCCATATGTGCTGGTTTTAACTTTCTGTGTGAATGAAGATAGGGACAGGGAACCATATTAAAGACTTGCATTTACTTCAGAATACAAGTAAGTCAGGGATGAGTCTGAGCTTTGAGTTCGGGCCTGATCCTTTCCTAGTTCCCAAACAATCCCAGCTCTGCCTGGGGGTGGTAGGTGGCACAGTGTAGATGGGGGACTAGGACGGGGTCACTGTCGGGTGGATCTAAGTTTGGATTTTTCTCTAAGTTTCAGTGTTATCCGGCTTGGCCCCAGCCCAACCACAATCATTAACCCGAGCCCAAACCTGGTTCCTCCACATGTCTGGGATGGTTATTCTTTTTTTAGAGGTGATAAACTAACACATCATATGTGTTATCTATCTTTTGCGATAAATGCCAAGCTGTCAGAATGAAAATGTCACATAAATCATACATAAAGTATTTACATTAAAAAAGATAGGCTCATACGAATTTAAACAACCTTTCTGATGGTGCCATCATTTGCAGCAGGTTAGCCAGGTACTGCCAATGTTTCTATTTCTGGAGTTGAAATAAACACAGCACATCAAAACAGTCATCAAACCGAAACAGAATGTATTTAACGTGGTGCAACAGTCAATGCCATAAGAAATCACCATATAAGTACGCAGAGTTATATATAATCTACACATACTAATATGACTTTACAAATCTCATATTACATGTAGATACACATGGAAAGGACTTGGGAGGAAGCATTTGTTGCCAGCCCCTCTGGGGGCTCAGTTTCTTACCTACTTACTGTAAGGTGTGACAACACATTGTTTTCGGAAGTGACTATTGCAATCGCATTGCATTCTCCTGGGAATCACTGTGGATAACAACCTCCACCATTCACACGACAAAATGGTATGGAGCTTTCTCAGTGTATGACCATCCCTTGTGGGATGGAGGTTCGGCAGGTGTAAGGTCCCTGGTGGCTCCTCAGTGTGGCCATAAGCTTCTCGGATCGGTTCTGGGCTCTCAGGGGGTCTCCAGCCGGTCCAGGAGGGCAGCCCACAGCCCGCAGTGCAGCAGCCCGCTCTGCCAGGACCAGACACCTTCTGTGTTTGGCATGGCTGGGACTAATTCTGGAAGGTGCTGCGCCTGCTCCAGGGGAAGCCTTGCAGGAAGAGCCTGGAGCCCCAGCAGGAGTGGCCAGTGGGGCTGGCTCCCAGATGTGCTCCTTGCCTGGGGCTGGGGTGGCACCGCATCTCGCCTGGGAAGGTGGGAAGGCGGCAGTGGGCTGCAGGCCAAAAGCCCTCCCCAGGGCACATGGAAAGCTGAAAGGTAATGTGGAGCAGTCCTGCAACTGCCCTAATAGATGCTGTGGGTAGAAGAGTTTTCCTAACAACTCCAGACTGTCAATGGGATGTTTAAGACCATATTTACCTTTCCTAATCCAGCCCCTCTCCCCTTTCCAGCCCATACTGCTCCGAGAAAGTGGTAAGAGTGAAACAATCGCAAACAAGACCCACAGTCCTAAAAATAGTGGCACTAACAGGGCGCTGAGCTACATCACAGCTCTCAAGGATTGCTAACAGGGGTGGAGCCAGACAAGGTTAAGTACAACTGGAAACGCAGCCGTGTCTCTGCTGCAGATCAGGCAGGGCAAGGTGAGCAAAGAGGGGTTTGCGTTATCGGTGTACGTCACTGCTCTGGAAAGATAGTCCTCAGCACTTCTCAGGGGCATAGTCTGTGGTTGTGTCAGCAGTCAGTGACAGTCGTGCCATGAATAACCTTATTTTTGCCCAGTGGGAGGCAATTACACCCTGAAACACGTCCTCACTGGCAAGCCCCCAGAAAAACTGGAAAGCAGAAGTGAGAAAACTGGAAAAAAAGAAAGATGAGAGTAAAGCGAGGGGAGGAGAACATGAAGAAAGGAGAGAATAAATGACAGAAGAAAAGGAAAAAAAGACCTGTGAAAATAAAACAAATAAAAACCCACCTTGTTTGGGGTTTGCAGGAGGTGACTCAGCACCTGCAGATCTGAATTCTCCTTCTGACTTGACTCTGGCTGGCCATGTGCCTCTCACCTTGCTCTGAGTTTTTTACCTCGCAGGGCATCCAAGAGGGCAAATATACTGCAAAGCACAGGCTTTATAAATCCTCCAGCAGCAAATACTGTGACTGAAGCTTTAAACAAATAGACTGAGGGCAGGGTGGGAGGACAGGCGGAGAAAGGGTGAGGAGTGGAAGAGCGAAAAAAAGAGGGGAGCAAAGGACTTAGGGAGACCAGTCGAAGGAGGGGGAGAAGCTCTTGGGAATGAGGTTAGCTGTTGGTCAGAGCAACTGTGTCCTCCTGCAATGGCAGGGGGAAGAGCTGATGCCCGTCCTGCCTACCCGCTACGGAGACCGATGCTTGCAGGCTCCCCACTGGTGGCACCTCTGCGAGCCCTGTCCCGGGTACAGAGGAGCTGAGAAACCACAGAGGTTGTCACAGAGAGGTTTCTAGACAGGAGGAGCGCCTGACGTAGAAATGCTGCCCATCATGCCCCTCCGGCCTGTGCACAATCAGGACGGGGAAGAAGCGGGCGTCGTGGTAGGTTGGGGGGTTTTCATTGACAGCCAGCTGGCTGGAGTAGGAGCAGCACTGCTCGTCCTGGCAGCCCCGGTCTGCGATGCTGCTGCTGTGGCTCCTCCAGAGGCCTGTCCTGTGGGAGCCATGGACGCGGCAGAGGGAGAAGCGGCTGGTGTTGAGGGAGAGGCGGGAGTTGCCGCTGCAGCTGTGGAAAGCGTGGCGTGAGAAGATGGAGGAGGTGCTGGAGGCACGGTTGCAGCGTTCGCAGCCGTGGGCTGTTTCACCGTACCGGCACACAGCATAGCTGTTGTAAGCCGGGGAGTCGGCCAGGTCCATGAGCATGGCCTCCGAGTAGCTGGGGATCAGCTGCCGGTTGGTGCAGATGTGCCACTCCAGCTCGGTGCTGTCCTGCGTGGCATCTCGGGGCATGCGGTACCGGTACAAGGGCTCCTCTGCCACGGTGGGTGCCGTGTATTCCAGGCCCAGCAGCTTCTCTACATGGTAGTGGACGTAAGCAGTCCGATACTCTATGAGTACCCTGAGTGGCCACGAGATCATCAGGATAGCTGCCACCCAGAAAGCATAGTGGGACACGTACCACGGGAGGTGATTGGGGTCCCCATAGGCCATCATAAGCTCTTTGAAGTCCACGTTTTTGAGCTGCATGCCTTCCCTCACCTCCATGTAGTCATCCAGCCCCTCGATCTCCGTGAAGAAGTGAGCCCTCTGAGTCAGGTAAGAGTTCTCAGATTCAGTGTTGGCAAAGCTGAAGCACTTGGTGAACCTCAGCTTGGTGGCTGTGTAGCTCTCCAGGCCCAGGAGCTCCTTGGAGATGTCCTTGTATCCACAGTGAGAGTAGTCAAACTCCGCTTCGGCCACGTGGGTGTTGACCCTCTCATGGTAGACTTGCGTTGTGGTGTAGGCATCGCCATTGCGGTACCGGGTCACCTGCCGGGTTCGCCGCACAAAGTGGTAGCTGATGGCCTTCCACCAGATGCATGGAGTGGCTTGCTGCATGCGGTTGATGCATTCATAGACACTGTCCACATCCGCCTTGTACTGCAGCTCTCTTTTGACATGGCAGTGCCAGCACTCCACCAGGTACACCACGTACAGCATAGAGAGGAAGGCCAGTGGGATATAGACATAGCCGTCCGAGCACGGGCTGTCATGGTAGATCATGGACTTGCCCTTGAAGGAGCTATCAAAGCTGAGCTTGGTGACCCGGGCCAGCTGACACCAGGCCACAGCACCCAGGCAGCCATACATGAGGATGGAGAGGAGGAGGCATTTCCAGTGCGACTCTCGGCACATGCAAGCGCTCAGGGACTGCTTCACAGGGCGTTGCTTCAGTCATGCCATCGGGGAGGGGGAGAGAAAGACAAAGAGAGAGCGAGGAACCCATCAGTCACGCCAATCTGCTCAACACACACAGTGACTGTTGCCTTCAAGACTGTGTCTGGCTTTGCTCTCGACAGCCTGAGGACTGGGACACCACTCGACTTAATACAAATGTGAATATAAACAGAAACACCATGCCAGAGACAGAGGTCTCTGGACAAAGCTCCTTCCTTGCTTCCTCCTGGCTCTGGGGAGGGAAGCTCTTTGTGCGGCAGTGAGTTGCCATGCCTGCACCACGGCAGATGGGTCCCTCCGCAGGGCTGAGACGGGCCCCCGTCTCCTCCCTGCCTGGACCCAGCATCACCTGAGCACCCCACCATCTTCCAAAGCTGAGAGGACTTCACTGCACACAGACAGCCGAAAGCAGGGGGCTGTGGACGTGCCCCTTTGCTTTGTGACTGTCCAGCACCTGGGTTCCCAGGCAGTGCTTCTAGGGAGGCTCAGGAGCAGCAGCCATCACCAGGCCATGGCCACATGTGTTGTACCAGTGCAGGTGGACCAGCATTTCGTGGAGCTGGAGGTGCTGCCTGACTCACAGCTGACTCACACCCAACCCTGAAACCTGCCAAATGATCGACACCATTTTTCTTGGAGGTGAGCCATTGGGAAAATTACTTAGATTCAAGCACATTTAGTTGAAAAAATTGTCAGGATTACAGCACGGTGCAGCATAGCTTCAGGCTGGTTAGAAGACTAGATCTGACCTAAAATACCTGAAAGCTTAGGCATTGGAGCTAAGGGTATATGCATGAATATTTAAAACATAGCACATCCCTCTCTTTCAAGTCCCAAAAAGTCAATCTGGGAGTAGAGCTGGAGTCGCACTCTCGTACTCCCCACTGCGTCCCCTGAGATGGCATGATTGCCGTCCTTACCCTGGCCATGGCGCAGTGAATCAGCTGCGTTGTCATGCTATGTTGGGCTGTAATAAAAAACACCAAACTGAGCCAAGCAGCTAGCGGAAATGGAGTTGTCTCCCTGCAAAGAGCAGCAGCAGCATGAGTTAGATTGCTGGCTGGCAGCCCCCCATCTGCAGAAAGTGCGTGAAGCAAGACCCCCTGCTGCCCTGGAAGGTGATGTGGAGGGCTGTCTGCATCCCTCTTATTACTGCCATCCTCTGCCTCCCCCCTAACTCTGAGGAAATGTCAGTGAGAAAGCAGATACACGCTGCTACTCATGCATCGTCATGCCCTCTGCTGAGCCTGATTTCATGCAAAAATAGCACACTGTTACTCCTCCCAAGGGGCCACCTCTAACACATCAAACTGCTCTGTAGATGCCAACAGATCCTAGGTTTGGGAAATGTCTTCTCCTTCTTTCTCCATGGGTAAAGTTCTCCCCTAGTACAGCTTATCTCAGACGCACGGCAGTTAGGATTCAGTAAGCAATCTTGAACCAGCAAGGAATTCAAGGAGCAGCATCTTATGACTAAAGAAATAATAGCACGGTGCCACTAGAAAAAAAGAGTTTACTGTCTTCTCAATGAGATGGAAGCATTAGCATCTAACCTTGCAGGGCTGTAAGGTCAGATTTAATACTGCTTTTTTTTTTTTTTTTTCTGGGACAGAGAACCACTTCTAAGTAACTATAGAGGGTTTTATGTTTTGCTGTCAGCACTGCCAAACTAGACTTCATGGGGTTTTGTTTTGATTTCACAGCCTCTAATCTGACACTGTGTAAGTGTAGAGTAATTTTATTGATTTTAGGGAGCTACATCAGCATTCATCTGCAGGGACTGAGGGCAGAATCTGGCCCCTGATTCTTCCTGATGCATCCAGAAGGAATACGTAAAGAATTTCTATTCTTAGCCCAAACCTTTTGTATGTGTGTGTCTCAGAATAAAGAGTCGTTATTCTGGGCTGTATTTTCTTTACAGTGGCCAAAACAGTTGTAGAGAAGCCAAGCGTGTTATAAAGGACATGGTACGTAACTATTTCTGTAGGTAAGACAGTGAAAAGACCTTAGTATGGGTAAGAATAAGGATGTTTTCCTTAGCTTTTTGCAGGAAATCTTGAGGAAGGCCACAAAGTAGCTTCAGGCAGTCCCCAAATCAGCTGAAAAATAGCTATGGGAGTTTTGGGTGGGAAACCCTGAGTCTACGTGCAGTCATGGAGAGTTTCATCTCTTGAAACTCTTGTCAAATACCCACAGCTCTGTCCCAGTGTGATTACTGCCCCAATGTAGGCTTCTGCCACAGCCATACACTGAACCCCAGGTCAGAGCCCCAGGCTCTCCTGACTCGTGGGAACTCCACTGGGATTCACCGTCTTCTATTCTTTGTCTCTTCTTGACACAGAACTAGTTTTTAAGTGCTACAGTAATGCAAAAAATATAGATTGCAATGAACAATTACAAACTTCTACCCATTTCTTCTCCTGGTTTTCTGAGGTGAAGAAAACTCTAAAAATGAACATCCCTCTACTCCACCCACTGGGACTGTGCAGAAGAAAACAGCTGGGCAATATTCTAACACAGAAATTTAAGTTCACACTCAGGTTTCCACAGGTACCTGTCATGTAAAATTGCATTTGGTTAATACTGTGAAGAATCCCAGTGGACCCAGCAAAAGATGCCCAGCAGTCAGTTTTACGGTAAGGTGAGTGCTTAAGGACTTCGTGCAGCTCTGGGAACCCCAATTTTTACCATGAGCTGTTCGAAGTGCTGTCAGCCTGGCCCGGGGCACAGCCACCCGAGAGGACTGTCCCACGTCAGTTAAGGCACTATTTGCCAAAGGCATTGCAATCCCCACCTTCCCTTTATCTCACTTCCCTTGACTAACAGCTTCTCCACTCTCTGCAGCTCTGTGGTCCAATTTAGAACCCACAGATTGGCTTCTGCCCAAGGAGAGAATCAACCAGCCCTGCTGGTTAGGGCTATCAGTGGCCATATCAGAGCGGGCAAATGCCTCCTAATGTGCTTAGCCCCATGAAATGCCATCTCCTCTTCGGGGGAAGAGATGGCTCTGGTCTCACCAGTCCTGGAGCAGCACTGGGCTGGGCTGGGCTAGCAGCAGCTCAGAGGCTTGCCGGTCCAAGATTACATTTCTGCATGCGTCCTCCGGAAACACTTCAAAAATGGTCTTCAACCTACTGCACTCAAAGTGCTGGATCAGCCCAAGCCAGGTTACCTCCACTATTCCCACTGCAGCCTGTAAAAAAGGCAGCTTCTCTCCTCCTTGCATTAGTGAAGACCCCAGAGCCTACTGCCACATCTGTCTGACTCACACACCTACCAGTCCAGTCCAGCAGGGCCTTCATGTTCAAAACCCTTTGGAAAAAAACACGATTCTTTTCTCCTAGCTTTTCTGACCCACTGCCTCATATCTTCCTTTGTTCCTAAGCAGAATCCACTCTCTGCAGTTCCTTGATTATAAAAAGATCTCTTTCCCAGGGTCTAACCTGACAGCTGTCCCTCCTATTTCACATTCTGAATACATTCTTTTAGCCTATATCCCCTTATTTCTCCTTCCCTTTGCTGAAATAATTATCTAACACAATTATACTATTAGAAACACTATTAGAGGGTTTGTAAGAAAGACACAAAATAAAACAGAATTACAATAGAAGTATCAGACATTCAAAAATCTAATAAGGAATTATATCTTTCCATCTCTCTCTGCATCACAAATTCATTAATATGTTAAACAAGTGGCTCCCAGACTTTGTTAATTAACATACCACCTTCTAGCAAGCATGATGTTTGTGGTACTACGTGGAATTTTCTCCTTTCTGTGCGTAGTTTCAGGTCAAAACAGGGCAAGCTTGTATTTCTGGATGAGTACAATAAATGCTTAAGGAAACTAATAATTTCCATGATAACTTGGGCCAGCCAGCAAACGGGAGCCGTGTCCTTTGAGGAATGTTGTGGGATCTGTGTTGTTTTGATGTGGAACAAAAGCATAACCCCTGGAAAATGTTAATAGAGAAACATAATTGAAGAAAGCAAAGACAGAGAACCTGACAGAAGGCCGGAGCCAGAGACTGTCCCAGAATAGAGGCTCAGTCACCAGGGCTCTGCCTCCAAGCTAGGACTCACGGATCTGGGTCTCTAAAGCAAATCAAGAGAGATGACCTTCCTCTCCTGCTTGTTGGGGGCTTTCCTTTGGGCTTTGCTTTCAGCATTGACCTGAGAAACCTCCTGACAGAAGGTTAAATGAGACACGGGTTGCCCAGTGCGGCTGTGGGTGCCCCATCCCTGGCAGTGTCCCAGGCCAGGCTGGACGGGGCTCAGAGCAACCCGGGCTGGTGGGAGGTGTCCCTGCCCGTGGCAGGGGTGGGAGATAGGTGAGCTTTGAAGGTCCCTTCCAACCCAAACCATGCTGTGATTCTACAGCCACTTCTGTGAAGAGGGATGGCTTTGCCAGATCAGATTTTCACTCATAATGTCCCAACAACTCTGATGACATACAAATTGTAAAAATCTCCTGGTTTGGATGGGATGCTGTGAAGAAGCACAGCTGAGCTGTCACTATTATTGTTTGTGAATTTCAAGTCATGTTTAAAGCACACACTGTAAATAACGTCTCACTACACTCTGGCATGCTGCTGAACAGCTTCCAGAAGCCTCCCTTCCCATTAAACCAGACTAGACTGGAAACCCCTACTAACTCTTGGCCCATCATCACAAGCCAAAATTCACTTTCTTCTTCCACACTTGAAAACAGCAACAAGAGAATATTCCCAAATCTTTAGTAGATCTGAGCACAAATGAGGAAAATGCAATGGGTGAGAGGTGGCATGTGCAGGGAGGACTGCAAGAGCCCATGCTGGAAGCCTTGCGGAGAAGAACAAGGTTTGGGGACAGTGTTGCCCCAAGTGTCCCTGGCCCCAGACAGTTGACCCTGCAGTGCTGCTCCACATTTGTGCTGCGTTTTTTTGGCCCGTCATTTCCAGGCAGAGTGAAGGATTTGTGTACCATGCAAAACGAAGAGGCAGCTCCACATCCTCCCATGGTCTGTCGTCTGTCTGTTGGCACGGAGCATTCTGAGACACTAAATGATAGGTGCTATTTAATTTGTAGCCGCAGTTGCTGGAAAATAGTCTGGAAAGCCCTAACTGCTGGCAGAGAACTGGAATTTCAACTGACACCTGTAGCAGACAGGAGTTTCCAGGCTGGCAACATTTCAATTCTTTCTCCTTCAAGGAAGTTCTGTGCAGAACTTAGTTTGCAAATGATAAAACATCCAGGCAGTGGCTGAAAGGGCAATTGCCTTCAAAGACACCCTCCGATGGCAGATGCCCAAGATCAAAAGCGGGTATGCAAGGCGTGGAGCCTCCCTTGCGCAGGCACACCCACCCAGCACTCGTCCAGGCTCAACAACAGCCAGGTTGGGTTCTGGCTGCAGCAACCATAATTAAAATCATTACAACGTGCTCTGTGTGGTAGTAGTGTGTAGATTTTGGCTGTTGATCTTGCCTAGTGTAAAGGGGTAGAGAGAGAGCAGAGGGAGAGTGTACAGCCTGCCATGTCCCTCACTTAGCAACTACAGCTGAAGATGCTCTGGTGGCAAGAGCAAGGGGCTGGTGGCCAGGATTTTGGCTCCCTGACGCATCCCTTGACTGCCTGCAAGCAACCAGAAGGAAGACATGGGTAGGTAAGTTGTAGCTGATAACCATCCTAAGTGAGCCTGTAAGCAACTGCATTGAGGGTCGCCGAGAATGCAAAAAAATTACCTCTACTCAAACCCTAACTTCTCCTTCAAAGGCATTTTTGAAGTGTAGGACTAATGCAAGAGAACCAGAACCATGTATTTATGGGTGAGCAAATTGTGCTTGTGTCTCCAGGTCCCTTCCTCTTGATGAGTACGTATGAACTAATGAATTTCCTGGGGCGCAGGTTAAGGTGGTCTGGGTGTCCCCATTCTTCCAAGTCAGCCTCTCCGTTAGCAGGAGGAAGAAGGGCCACACTCAGAGAAGCCCAGACTATTCCACCAGCCCAGGGTTTTGGGTGCCTAACTTGAAATTCTGGTGCCTCTGTTTTACCAGCGATAGCTCAGTGCTTTTGCTGCCCTCCGGACGCAAGTATGTCTGATAGCAGGACTTACCCCCTCGCCACGCAGCTGTCCCTCAGCATTGGCGGGGGTTCTTACACTAAAACAGCCAGATGGTTGTTTAGCACTTACAGGCAGTCACAGAAATTTCTTCTACCAACTTTGCAAGGCTGTTCTGGGTCAGGAAGGTTCAGCTTCTATTACAACCCAAACTACATTTACACCTTCAGACTGGAAGACACTGCGCCTTCTCCCTGTAGCTCCTGTATCTCACAGGCAACGCAATTTCACTCTGCAGCCCCATGTACAGCCCAGTAAAGTAACTAGTGGCTGGCAAAAATTCATCTTCCATAAAGACACTCTGCTTTAACTGAGAGACTAAAAGAAACAAAAAACCTGCAGTCCCCTTCGCTGTAATTTTGTCTCACTTCAGCCCCCATTCATGGCAGTGGGGATGCCCATTCTCTGGGTGTTGAGAGACTCTTTTCACAGGACTGCCTTCGCATTCTGCAGATACTTCTCCATTCTAATTATGACACCCTTCAGCCTTCTTTTTGACAGTTCAAATGGGCCAGGGTCTTGAAGTCCTTCACTGCACTGCTCTAGCTCTTTTTGGTGCTCTGCTCTCTCTCCAGCACCTTTAGATCCTTCTTAAATATGTCCCCTGCAAGTGGATACAGGACTTCAGCACTTATTTCACAGTCATCATGCCAAAACATAAAATCACCTCCCATTCCCCCTTTTTACTGTCCCCAACAGTTGCATTAGTAGATTTTTGCACTGCACCAACCTGGGAGTTCATGTTCAACTACTCGTCCACTTTGCTCCCAGGTATTTTTTGAGTCAACGCTTCTGAGGACAGCTGAAGGGTTGGCTGCACTCTCCACCCTGAGATGTATAACTTCAGGTTTGGCTTTGGCTTGAAGAAAGAAATTATCAAATGAAGCAGATCCCTCTGTAGGACTATGCTTGTCTCATCCTTACAGACCAGCGTGCCAATGTTTGTGCCAACTGTAAATGTTACTAGCAGTGATTTTATGCTTAATTCCAGTGGATAGTGTCAATTCTGGTAATTGTTCCTGCAGAACTCTGCCAATCTAATGGCTAATTACGTCATTAACTTATACAAGAAAACTGTCTTCACAAAGCTAAGTGTCAATAACAAAAGCAAGGCCGTGGCTGTTATGGACACCAAGGTGCTCCTCACATTTCCAGCACTCACTGCCAGGTGTAATCCCACATGCTGCCCTACATAATACTAAGGGAAACCCCCACCAAAGCTTCAGTGCAGCACATCATCACCTAGCTTGCTGTTGCTGTATGCTCTTCATCAGTAGCTGTATTTTACTCCAAAAGCAGCTGTATGGCAGTGTGGGCTTGAAGCATCTCTTCTTTTTCTGGCTGCCTCAGTACTGCTTATGGCATGCAAATGGTTATGGTGACGATAAACTTCTTGTTTTCTCCACTTCTGATTTTGACTGGCAACATAAATTTGAACCGAAAGTTGCCAAACTGACCCAAATAAAGGGGGAGAAATAGCCTGTGAAGTCCAAAGGAAATGGACCAAATTATTTTGGAGTCACAGTCTTTAAAAATTTGGTATATAATTTTGCCTTATGTTTACTATTTCTTCATAGCTCTCTATTGACAAAATGGCTTTTTCCTCTTCCATCAGATTTCATGCTTCAGTCTCCTTGAAAACTCCAGATGAGCTGTATAAGCAGAAAATATGCTGCTACAGCATGAATTTATTCTAATAGTTTTTTTTGTGGACAGTTTGGGGCCCAAGTTCGACTATCTGTGTCTGGTTCGCAGCTAGATATCTGGGTTCCCCAATTTCAAGAGCATTAAAATTCTCTTTTGGGGAAATCATGTCAAAAGCATTTTCTGTCCTTTAAACCCCCCTGTGTAAATGCATTTGCCCTTGGTGGCTGACCTCAAGAGCTGCAATTTTGCTGAAGCAAAATGCTATCATGTCTAAAATGAAAGAATGAGAGAAAACAGAGGGTAGTGAAGACGTGGTCCGAATGGAAATAGAGAAATGAGGGGGAAACACAGAAGGTGGGAAGAGGTGGAGGAGAGAAAAGGATAGCCTAGGCATGCTCTGAATGCCAGTGCCGCTGAGGCAGGGGAAGGGCTCCGGCAGGTGAGGATGGAGACCAGCCAGCCTGGGCAGGGGCAGGAGGGAATCCAGCCCAGAGAAAGGACCTGGGTGGATCAGTGGGGGAAGCACCAAAGCATCATATGAACCAGCAGTCCTCCCCGCCCATCTATGACCTGGAAAGCAGCTACTCCTGAACGGCTCCTTTCTCACCACTGGTAACTTCTCCAAAAGCCAGATCTATGCCCCTATCTCCTCCCCGCAGTCTGAGGTTGGTGGGATAAGGTTGTGCTAAATCAGGGCAGTCTCCCACGGAGGTGACAGCATGCTGCAGCGCTGACGCTGCAGCTGTGTCTCAGTGAGATGTGTGGTATCACAGCACTCTCCTGCTCTCTGCCAAGACCCGGCTTCGGGGCTGCAGGGTGACTTTATCACTGTCTTCAACAACAAAATGACCCTACAGCTCAGGATTACTCATGTGAGCAAAGAGTCAAGTCAGTCTTATCTTCCTTTTTTCCTCTTTTATTTAGCAAGAATAATCTTCCTGCCCAAGGGGGAAAAAAGTTGGGGAAACACTGACAGAGGACTAGAAGAAAAGAAATAGGAGTAGAGAAGAAAGAAGAAAAAATGGTGGATAAATTAATGCCAGTCATAATTGCATTTGCCTCTGCAGGTTTATGCTTGTGATGAATATAGTCCAATGAGATACATGAAAGGGAAAGAATAATCAATAACCACAAGCCAGGTACTTTGGCAGGTGGTGACCTGCCTGGATGAAAACAGATTTTTGTCGCTAACTGGGAGACTCTTCCATCTTGGTCAAGACAGGGCGGTGGAAAATATTCCACCTCCTGGTGGACGTGGCAGGACATAACACAGAGAGGACCACTGAGTCCTTGCTAGGCAGGTCCTACACTGTGCTGTTGACCATAACTGAGGTGAGCACTGACGCCAGGACCAACCTCTGGTGCTGAGAAGGGCTTCACCTTTTGTGCAGTGGACAGGGACAATGCAAGAAGAGCAAGGAGATCTCTACCACCTGTCCCCAAGCAGCCACAACAGATGTGTGTGCAGATATCATCTTCTAGCTCCTGAGGTGATCCTAGTGAAAAACAGGCCCAAGAAGTCTGGAGTGACTAGGGAGAAGACAGCTGCAGAAGAAAAGTCAGAGTACAACCTCTTACTGCTTGCTAAGGCTAAATTAACTCCTAGGTCAGATACTCATTAGTACAGTGAGGAAGGAGCCTGCAGGGCTGTGTTAAACCTGATGTTGGTGTATGATGCTCTTTCACCATGTGACATGCAGTCTGGGCGCTGCATGGGGCATCAGTAATAAGGCCTGGTGAGGGAAAAGGGAGATATCACAACAGTCATCTCATAAATCCCCTCCTGGGGAGCTTGAAACAAAATCCCTCTTGCCATCCATCTTGAACAGCAAGAAGCCCATTACCCCCTAGTTCACACTGAGCTGGTAGCAAGTGCTCTCAGTATGGCTGCTAGCATGGAGGGAAAGGGAAATATAAAGGGTTGAAGGCAACAGAAAAAGCCATTTTGCAACAGAGAGAATTTCCCTGCAATCCTTTAACGTGTATCACATTAGTTGATGCATGTATGTTTTGGATGCACCATTTGCTCTTCTGTCACAAAAGTCCTGTGAGAATGAAAACTTCCTGCAGGTGGGGACCATGATGCCAGTGCCAGCAGAAATGCTGTTACTTGGTTTGAAGAGAATAACCTGTGTGCACTCCACGTGTTTGTGGCATCTGACTCGGGCATTCACTTCAGCAGTTGACCTCCTGCGGTGAGCTGGGATCGCTTGGTTTCTTGTTTAAATCCCTGTGGACATTTAATCTCCTCCTTCCATCAATGGAGCTGTCAGGGGGAATGTCTCAGGGTGGGAAGGTGCACAAAATGGTAGCATTACATCTTCTGCCCAGAAAAGCAGGATGAGACAAACCATGAAAAGGCATGAATCTTGCTGATGCACCTGAATTTCAGATGCTAGGACACCTCTGAAATAGCATATAAAGACAGCTTATTATTTCAAGCCATTCACCCTCATGAATTCAAGCCACCATCTGAAGATGAGGAAAGCAGAGGTCAGGACAGAAGGAGCCTCCAGTCCGCTAAAATGTCAGATTCAGCAGTAGATCTTGCAGGATACTTTTGAGTTCTTCAAGCAGAAATAAAGGAAATCCCAAAGAAGAAAGGCATTTGGATCCCAGCTAATACACAGGCTGCATACTGCAACAGGATGGGAAAGCCACTCACTAAAATACAAGGGTACATATGTGAGTGGCTTGAAGAATTTGGCCCTAGACACATCCGCGGGTGATGCCCCTACATGCTGCTGCAAGGAAAGCCATGCAGTCACATTTTCAGTGCCAAGGAATCCTAGCAACAAAGTGGTCACCATTTGCAAAATAGAAATGAGGGCTATTTTTGTGGCAGCTTCTTGCAAGCTCAAAAAAATGCTACACTAACAAAATTATCCCCTTTCCCCCCAAATTGCTGATTTTGCTGCCACTGGCTTCCAACTCAGCAGCAACACAAAGAGCGTATTCTGGGGGCAGAGGATTTTTCCCAATAATGTCAGTGATGAGAATGAGTTCATCAGGAAAGAAAAGCTGGGATTTGAGTTGCCTCAGAGCAAGAGAGTAGCTCCAGGAATGGTTCTTTTTTCTATAATTTAAGCACCCATCGTGCTTAGCTCATATTACCCACTCCCCCGCCTTGAATATTGGTGGTTTCTAGAAGACACTGGGTAAATTTTACAGGTATAACAACGTGGCTTACCTCAGCACTTAACAGTCAATGATAAAAGCATCATATATCCTCAGGAAAGCTCCTGGGATGCAGTTCCCAGCCACTGCCAATTAGCGAGACTCAGTGATTGGCATGAACCATAGCTGTGCTGCTTGAGATTTTGCAGCTTGCTTCACGCCTAGCCGGCCACTTGCCCCCCACCGCAGCCAGCAGCCAGCCCTGCTGCACAGAGGTTTCTAGGCAGGTGCCCTTGCCCTTGCTCCTGCACCACAGGGAGCTCCTGTGAAGGCTGGCGGCAGCACTCATCTCTCTGCCCACCCTGCGGCTGCAGAGTGGAGTGATCCTCACCTTGGCAGGAGCAGGCTCCAGCGTGCTCCAGCCTGTGAAAGCCAGACCCAGCTCCTTGCACCCTCGGGCAAGCCACAAGCAACACAGAGGTACCACAGCCCCAGGGGACCAGCTAGGTGCAACTTGCTGATGGCACTGGTGTTACTGGTGGCTTTGCTGACATGAAGGGCAAACTGGCACCAGCCAAGGGAAAACAAGAGGGCTGGTGGGACCAGCTCCCGTCACTTCAGTCCGGGAGGGTGGGGGACAGTGGGGATGGGAGATGGGGAGTAGCCCTCTATGTGCCTGACAAAGTTCCAGCTGTGTTCAACAGGAATCCTGTAAAACCTACTTTGCACCCACCTTTGCTCACAAGATGCAGCTCTCCAGGGGTGGGAGAGGAGCAAGCAGGGAGAGGAAGCTGGCAGGGCTTGAGCAGGTGTGTTTTCTCCTGTGCTGCGGAAACACGCCGCCTGCAGTAGCAGATATTACGGCATAGGTCAGTGGTGTTCTAAAGCTTGTCCCTTCCCGCTCCCAGGTCCCTGCAAATGTCCTGTGCCTCAGTGTTCTCACTGTTGCCACAGGATGGTCCTGTGTATCCTGCCCGACTTTCCCTCAGTGTCAGCATGGGGAAATGAGGGACTGACCCGGAGCTGGGCTGGACAACGGCCCCGGACCAGTTTCGCGGGGAAAGGAGTGGGGAGCCAGGTGGAGACAGCTTTGTGAGGAGGAAGCCCAAGGAGTGTTAGTTCCTCACCAGCTACTTGCCAACTAGTTGTTGAATGCCTCTGTTTAGAGACTTTGCAAATGAGAAAAATAGTTCCTTATTATGAATACCATTTAATCTTTGCTTACTCTAAAGGAACACTTTGAGATCTAAATGGGGAATAGAAGCATCTCTCACGTCCTCAGAAGAAATACGATCCAGGACTGATCCAAGCTCCAGTGAAGTCTGGGGAAGTCTTTCAAAGGGAACTGTGAATCCAGTTTCGTCCAGAATCATAAAGTTTTATTTTTATTCTCACTCATTTGCAATGCCATCCTTTTGCCTAGTAAAACCAGAACAATGTGGCTCTGTGATTCAACCTATCAACCTCCAGCCTTCCCAGTTCCCATGTGTGACCTCTCAGTCGGACCCTGACAGCCACACTTCAGCGGAGGACCTGCCAGCCCCATGGTGCCGAGCTGCTGCAGCTCAGGCTGTGGCTGTGCCAGGTCCCTCATGCCACTGAGCTGACCATCCCTCACAATAACATCCAGCCACCACTCAGGCTTCAGCTGCTCTGTCAGGTTTGGGGGGGGTGGGGTGTTTCCCCATCTCTGCACCTTTCTGAACACAGCTGGGACCTCAGCACTGACAGGTGTTTTTTTTTTACAATGGTGCTCCTGTTAAGGTAGTATCCCAGAAGCTAATGCTTCCCTATGAGAAATGAGGTTTCACCATAAATACCAGTTCTCTCTCCCTTTTGTTTCTCTCTTCTCTGTTCTTCCTCTGAGACACTCTGCAATAGCATGTGACAGCACAGCAGGTGAAAACTTCACTGGGAATTCATTGAAACATCTAATGGTTAAAGGGATCCTGGGAGCCAGGACACCTGGATTTTATTTCCTGACTTGACTTTGACTCATGGCATGGCTTCAGCACATTTTTTTATAGCTCCTGAAGACACTGAAAAAATAGCATTTATAAAGTACTTTCACATGAGCATGGCAGCAGGACTCTCCAGGAAAATGTCTCATCTGCATATGAGCTGTTGCATCCTGCCACTCCGAGTACCAGCTGGGGGGCACCAGGGGATTTGGCTCCTGCCCTAGCCTGCTGACAGCCCCCCCCCCCCAGATGACCGCAGCATGCCTCGGGCCTGCAGACAGACAATCCCTCCTGCCCTCTCAGCACATGCCCTCACTAGCCCTTCTGCCATCAGGTGTTGGCACTTCTGGCTGGCCACCTCACCTCCAGGCAGCCATGGGGAGGTTTTTCTCCATCTTTTTGGTCCTCAGAGGGACCCACATGCTGGCAGGACCCTACTGCAGACGCTACCACCCTGGCCTCCGTGGTGCTCCGTGCTCCCTCTGCCCATTGCAAGGTGGGGGGAGACAGTACGGCTTGTGCCTGTGGACACTCAGGCTCTTCTCGATCTTGTTCCCCAGGACACACCTTGCTGGCTTGCGAGAGCTACTCAAAGTAAGATGCCAATGCCTTGAACTGAATCACTTTTGTTCCCACACCAATCGAATGTTGTACTCCACAATTCCCAGTCCAGCTCCTAAGGGCAATCAATTGCATGGGTATGAAGGTGGCCTCCAGCCATAAATGCACATCCACGAATCACTTCTCTTCCACAGCCAAATACACTGTGACCTGCAGAATTCTCTGGCTGATCCCATCCTCTTCCCTGGTAAGGTTGGGTTATGCAGACTCCACATTTGCAGGTCACCCCAGTTACCTGCTGTTAGCTTCCTTGACAGAAGCGTGACTCTTTGTGACCTGCTCACTGCCCTTTGCTGTCAGCTCCCACCCTGCCGGACCCAGCTCTCACCAGGCAGCCGTTTCCAGCCCCTGTCTTCCCTGAGGCCCAGTGTTACCAGTCTTTCCTTAACAAGGCCTCTGCTAGCTGGATGCTGAACTGGGATGTGCGATACCTCAGCTGTATAGAAATGGCACCATGTGCAAGCTGGGATTCCCTGTACATTATTCACCTGATGTAAAGCCACAGAATCAAAAGCTCAGGCATTTTGTGGGGTGTAAGCCTCTCTGTCCTCTCCCAGTGGCACGTGTGGCACCGTGAGAGTGGCTGCCAGGTACACCAGACACTGCTTCACAACCTTAACTCTGCTCCGGGAAGGCTTCCAGCCTCCTGGTGCTGCGGAGCTACTGGTGCTGCACGCAGCCAGGCTCCTCCAGCCTTCCCACATGCCATCTGCCCGTTTCAGGCACTCTTCTTCCTTGCTTTTGTGGCTGCAGACAAGATGTGCTGTGGGCAGAGTGGTCAGCGCTCAGGGAGGAGCTGGCATGGGTGGCTCTCGGAGGCAGCCTCTACTCCTGACCTGCAGTGTGTGCTCCTGTTGGCACAGACCCTGCTGGCTCTGCTGCAGGCAGCATCCCTGCCGTAACACCTCATCGGCTACTCTGCCTAATGCTGCTTAAATGAAGTTACCCCATTAAGAGTTTGGGTAGTTAACAAAGCTGTTACAGTGACTGTGACCTCAACAAAGTTCCACTATGTACTATTTTTAACTTTACAGTTCTTAAGCTCAGAGGATCCCAAAGAATGATTAAAGTCTGAGAGTGAACTCCTGAGTGAACTATATTTTCCATGACTAGAACTTAAAAACTAATTAACTACTTAACCATGCTTTTCTGAAAAGTAGAACTCCTGCTGCAAGTGAAAAATCAAACACAACCTTATCTATGGTATCACAACAGAGTCACAGTAACAACTGAAAAGGCCTTACAGTGCTGCTGATAGCTCGGCAGCCACTACTTCACGTGTTAACTTGCCACCATGTGTTAGGACACACGTAGAAACAAGCCCTACTCATCACAGACTACTCGGGGACATTTAACTCTTTTTAATATCTGTTTCTGCAGCATCCTGGGTCACCGGCAGTAATTTGAGCTATCTTCTCCATAGGTGTAGAAACAGATGAGGGGAAGCCTTGTGTTTGGTTCCCAGGGAGAAGATACCTCCTACCTTGCTCTTGTAATGGCTTGCACTGATTGAAAAGCATCCTTGGTATCTGCACTTCCCTTCTGGAGGGAGATGACCCTATGAGGTCTCTGAATTAGGAAAAGAAGAACAAGGAGGGTATTTGGGGCTGCAAAAAAGTGTGCTTTTCCACTGGTATCAGGTGACTGTCTGTCCACCTCAGAGAACAGCATTAGAAGCCAGGCCTGGAGGGGACTGACCACCACATCACCTAGTCTCCCCTTCTCCCGTGAGGCAACATCTACATACTTAACAACTATGTGCCCCAGTTGTCCTCAGAACCCTCCAATGGCAGAGCTCCACAAGCTCCCCAGTTGCTCCAGCCCAGCATTCCATTGAAAAAAATTCCCCTGCTGGAGGGAATTAGGAAAGTCAGCCAGAAGGAGCAACACACTTCAGCCTCAGACATGGCGGTATGGAAGCACTCTGTTGGAGAGGACAGAAGACTTTGCCTGTAAGAAGCCCACACAGCTGGAGCCCTGTCTGCCCTTCAGAGCTCAGACACATCCATTTGATGTTTCCTATCTATTTTTTTTAAAGTTTTGACAGCTCTTGTGTGAAGTGCAGAGAAGACAGCCAACTTCAAGGCACCAAGAACAGACGTGATCAGAAGATAAAGCAGGACAACAAAAAGAACAAAAGCAGACAAAATTATGTGATGCCTCAGCATGGATTTTCTTATGACAGGATCTGCAATACAAATATTGCCTGGAAATGCAGGATCATGAAAAAAGCTTTCCAGTTCCTCTAATGCCACTACTGGTGGACTTTCTCCTTTGTCTCTATGAGGGAGACCATTTGGATCAAGGAATAAAGGGCCCTCCTTGGTTTCTGTCTGCTGAATAAACTACGGGCAGGAAGGGTAGAAAGGGGTTTGCCCTGTTTGAACCTCACTCAAGAGGGGGAATATCATGCACGGCCTAAAAAATAACTGGCTGGCCAACCATGCTCACTTGGGATGATGACACTCTTCCACCAGGCTGACAGCTATCATTCAGGGCATTAGCTGAGCAGGTCTTTTGCATGAGGTTTGGGAGAGCTGAAGGGAAGGAAAAGCGGAGCTTCCCTAGGAGCCACATCTCACATCTCCTGCCCTACTCTAGGCAGTGCCTGCTGAGTCAGTGCCCTGTGCAGCTCTTGACAAGGGAAGTAGTCCTTCTCTGGAAACTGGTACCCAGTGGTCCCTCTGCAGCTTTTGCTTAAAAGGTGGTGGGGAACATTAACCTCCATCACAGGCCCTGCACCCTCTCTCCTCTCCATCCCCTACTCCTGGGTTGATTTGTCTTGAGCACAGAAGTCTTGAGGATGACAACAAGCCTCTAGAAGAAGAGGAGGATGTCACAGAGGCAGTGGGGAGAAAATGGGCTTCTACAGATCTGCGAGGGATGGGATTCATCAGACCACAAGGATCTGCTGGTGAGGAAGGTGCACCTACAGCAGGCCTGATAGACCTGGAGGGTTTCCTGCCTCACGTCCTCCACCACCTCTCATCCACATGAGTATGACAGCCAATAAATGGGGACAATTTAAAGCTACCCAGTCTAAGTTACGAAGGGCTTTATGCCTGATGCTTTCAATGTCCTAGGATAAACATAAAATAAATGTGTTTCATGTTCATACTTGGTGAAAGGCATAAAAATGCTGGGGAACTAAATGGAGTCAATTCTCCAAGTAAAGAGTGTCTCTCCCATGGCACACCTAAGAGGAAAGGATCCTGTTACCTTTTGACCTGACAACCTGCAAAGCTGTAGCCTACCAACAAGCAGTATGTCTGTTTTGTTAACTTGTAACACCCCTTGGTGCTGCTGTGACCACGAACGGCACTTCTCACACCAGCTCCTGTTGCATTTCACAGTGGCAGTAAGAGGAGAGTTTAGGTGGCCTCTCTTTGCATCGTCTCCATGAGTGAGCTGATGACCATGGGTTTCAGGAACATCGACCTATGAGATTTTTCCTCTTTTATTTAAATAGCTTAACCGATTACAGTATGTCATGCTCAATTGAAGTTCTTAAATATGGAAGAGAAGATAAAACCAGGAATGGACAACTGCTGTTTGACTCTGCTGCTACAGGCAAGACAAATATGTATTTCAAAATGTCAAGTGGCTAATGCTTTCGACTTTCTTCGGTGATTGCTTGCCTTTGGTAGCAAATAAATGCTTTGTACTCACCAGCTCTACTTTCCTGAAAAAAACCCACAATTTCCAACTAAGTTTTAAAGATCTAAATATTTAAGACCATTTCCCAGCTGAGGTGTAAACAGAAAAGTCACTACTAACCCTTCAGTGTAGGTGCAGGTTGTGACAGTAAGAAGTAAAACAAGAGAAATAGCCACCCCACTGCTTAACTTGGACAGTACACAGCAGCAGGTTCTGCTACCTCAGAAAGTAAAGGCGACTATGTCTGGAGAATCAATCTATAGCCATAACTGCTGAAACATTTGGGAAAACACATCCTTTACACTCCTTCCCCTCAAAGATCCTAATTCTTTTTTGCAAGAATTGATGGGATAGTAAAATCCTACTCTTAACACCAGAAGCGTGGCTTTTCCAGGTCATCCAGCTCAAGCAATTGGTATTTCAACAGAAAAAATCAAAACCAGAATACTGGCAGGTAATCTGAGGGCTTGCTCTGACATTCAGCAAAGTCAGCAGTAAACCTAAGTGGCCCTTGGCAGAAGAGGAGAAGGGCTGTGACAGGTAACCAAACTGCCTCTCTCCTTCCTGTTCTGCAGCTGCACCTTCACTTGTCCTGCTTTTAAGAATAAAAACTTAGACTTTAGACACATTCTCTGTTAGTAGCTCACGGTTTCCTCTCAAATTGATTTATTGCCCAATAAAGGCAATTTTCAGTCACTGTTACAACTTAAGCCCATGCATTTGATCTAAGTGAAATCCATAAATGACAAGACTAATAAAGAATGCCATTAAATGCCCATTTAATACCAGGCATTTAAATGCAACTGCAAGTCCAGGTGCAAAAAGTCTATTTACATTGACATGGAGAAAACATGAGGAAAAGACCAATATCGCAGGACTGCAGTATTAAGATATCACTGCTACAGGCATTTGAGATATAAACTGAAATGTGCGAATGTTTGTGTTGGAACAGAAGAAAAACTGAGAACAGGATGAGTGAAGCAAGATATAATGTGCTTAGCAGAGAGATCAAGTGCTCTCATGTCTAGAAATGGCTTGGATGTTTTTATGGTGGACTTGATATATTGGAAAGCCTTCTGTAGCTCCTGGTCATAGACCAAATAAATCAAAAAATCCCTTCCAGCATTAACCATCTATTGATCTTCTGCAGGGCTGTAATTACATTGGGGAGCTCTACGGTTGCAACAGCAGCTGTATCCTGGATCCAGCCACAGCTCTTCATGGTGAACTGTGTTGCAGGTGTTTAAAAAGCAATTGTACAGGAGAAAACTCTAATTTTCACCCATGGAGAACAGTTTTTTCAACCTGAGCTGCAAAGTAAATTTTCTATTATAGGTACTTAAAAAAAGAGCTCTTTGGTTTTAGCAAGTATACTGCAGCTTCACACAGGCTTTGTTGAGGCTACTGGCTTTTGACTACAGGACTATGAGACTGTTGATGAGCCATGGGACCTGTTAACAAAACCTTGAAGCAGACTAACTGCACACAGCGATGTTCCAGGGTTGCTTTCACTTGTTTTCAGTTTTCTCTGCCTGCTTTAAGGCTGCTGTCTGCACCCCTGGGAGCATCTACATTTGGTTTTAACTCTGTATCGTGATGAAAGTTCAGTCACTTCCATGATCTGTGCATGGATTACACGATGTAAATGCAGACCTGTCAAAACAATTGGGAGCAAAGGCTACATTAAGCACAGAAGAAAATCTCAGGTATTTCTAAAACAAGGCAGCTTGCTGTCCCGAGTGTGCATGATTGTGGACGTGTTGTCACCTACTGCCACAGAGCCCTGCAATTCTGTCTGGCCAGTGCCTTGTGGCTCAGGATTTTGTGTCAACACTCAGATGCATCCGTCATTCCCTCCCTATGATGTGCAAGGCCACGGTGAGCACGCTTGACAGCTGATCTGAAGAAAGATATTAAGCTGTATTTTCTACCGTGTTTTCTATTGCAGATTAGGCAACAGGACTGCCTAGGCCCCATGCAAAAAGGGGGGGGACGACCTCCTCCATTGGCCCAAAGCACCTGAAAGCCGCCGAGCCCGGGCTGCAAACCCCTTCTCCAGCCCAGTGTGCCTCTCCCTCCGGTGACACCAGCGCCCCGCAGAGCTGCAATTTTCTTGGCCGTTTCAGAAGTCCCAGGGAAGCGGTAGGCTCTCCTAGGCCAGACCCCAAGGGGCTTACGTAGCCAAACTTCCCTGGGCAGCCCCCTTTACCCCACTGCCGCGGCTCGGTGGAGAGCCGCGGCCCGAGCCGCCGCCCCGAGCCCGGCAGCCGGCGCAGGGCTGGGTGCCGGGGGCCCGTCGATAAAGCCCCGCAGCCAGCGGCCGCCCAGCTGCGCCCACCCGCCGGCCCGGGGGGCTCGGCACGGCGGCGGGGGTCCGGCCGGGGGGCAGCCCCGGCAGCGCAGGGCGCGGCGGGGCACCGCACCGCGCTCCGCACCGCGGCGGCTGGCGGCCGCCCCCGCGGCGCGGCTGCAGGTAGCCGGCCGGGCGGGCTGGGGCTGGCCCCGGGGCTCCCCCCGCGCCGCGCACACCCCAGCCGGGGCACCCTCCTCCCGCCGCGGTCGCAACCCACCCCGCCCCGCCGCCCCGGAGCTGCCTTTGCCCCCGCCCGGTCTGCCCCGGCCCGGCCCGGGGCGTCCGCCCCCGCCGCCGCTCACCTCCTCCCGCCCGGCGGCAGCGGCGGCCCCCGGCGCTGGGGTGCTGCCCGGCCCGCTCTCACCAGCCGCCGCGGCTTCCCCCTCCGAGGACATCCTTGGCCATCACCGGCGGCGGCGGCGGGGGCTGCGGGGACCCGAGACGGCCGAGCCCCCCCGCGGGCCGTCCCCCGCGCCGGGGCCGGGGCGAGCCGCCCCCAGCGCCCAGGGCCGCCCTGCCGGGTGCTCCCGGCTCCCTCCGCCACCATCCCAGGCAGGCGGGCAGGGAGGGAGGGAAGGAGGCGGCGGAGGGGAGGAGAGAAAGATGAGGCGGGTGGGGGTGCCCCTGCCGCTCCCGGCCTCCCCAGGTGGGCAGGCGACCGTCCGGCGGCTCCCGGCGCGGCTCCGCGGAGGAAGGCTGGGAGCTGCGGGGTGTGCTCTTCCAACCCCTGCCCTCCCCGGGCGGCCCCTTCCCCTCCCCGGGGCGCCCCTTCCCTTGCCCTCCCGTCTCCTTCTCGGGGGGAGCTTCGCCCCCCCCCCCCCCGCGCGGTTCGCCCTCTCCCCAGGATGCCCCCTCGCCGCCGGCCACCCCCTCTCAGCGCAGCATCACGCCCTCGCCACCCCCCCGCCCTTCCCCGGAGCCCGCCCCTCGCCCGGGCTGGCGGCTGCACCTCTCGGCGGGACGCGGCCCGGCAAGAGGTGGAGGTGGAGGAGGAGGAGGAGGGGGAAGGCTGCCCCGGCGGAGCGCTCCCGCATGGTGCAGCCAAACTCGCCCGGCGATGCCCCGCTCCCCGCCCCGCTCGCAGCGGGGGCAGAGGCGGCGCTGCCGGGACCCAGCCCTGGGGCTGTCCCGGCCTCTCCAGGCGCAGCCGGGGCGCAGCCTCGCTCCTGTCCCACGCCGGGCACCTCTGCTGCCCCCGCTGCGGCTGCAGCGCTGGTGCGGGGCTGCCCGGCCCCCCGGCCCTGCCGCCCACCTCCGCCTCCTTCCTCCCGGAGAGGCAGCTGGCGGAGGGAACCTCTGCCCCTTCCTCCTTTGCTGCTGCCCGAGCCTTTCCTGGGTTTCATCAGCCCCAGCAGGGGAGTCTCCCCCCACAGCTGCAGCCTCCTGCAAACTTCCTGCACTGTTAATATTTCTTCCTCCTGCCTGCATCCTGCACTCAGCGCATCCAGTCATCATCTGCTCTTCTGCGGACCAAGACCGGTGTACTGCACCATCTTATCTCTGCATGTTTGCTTCATGTTTCATTACAGTCTTTGCCTTGTGAGGCTCACCTCATTTGATCCGTTTCTCTCCCTGTGCCCTAGAGCAGTATATATTTTAAATGCTGCATAAAATCCTGCAACCAGGCAAGTAAGCACACTTGAAGCATCAACCTTCACATTAATATTCACACCTCTACTCTTGCACAACATGCTTGCTGTTTTACAGGCATGCTGCTCTGGAAAGCTCCACTTGCTTCATGGCCCTCGGGCTGCGTAAGAGGCTGATTAGAATGATTGTAGAGCAGGGACCAGTACTGGGTGTGTGAATGTATTGAGAAAAAAGCCTCAAAGCTGAGATTTTTTAGAACCGTTGGGGTCTGCTAAGTCTGAATTTCAGGATATTCATTGCACAGGGTAAGTCTTGGCTGATGCCAGATGGAGAAAAACCCCCAATTTTGGAAGTGCCAGATGTCTGTGAAAGACAACTGACAAACTCCCTTTGCCTTTTGTGGTTCTGGATCATGCTGCAGTGCATCTACTGCTGCTGTAGCTATAGCCGCATGTGCCTTGTCCTCCCCCGATGACATCTCCTCCTGGCAGGAGTGGCATCTGTTTGGCTGCATCCAATATATACGTGCAAAACAGTCTGGCTTTTGCTCCTCGGCCCTGGAGAGGAGCTGTCGGATGCACATAGCGGAACGCAGTACAATGCAGGTTTATAAAGCACATGAAAATGCACATTTGAAATACCCTGTTTCCTTTCCGTAAATGGCACAATAAGAAATGATCTCTTGGGGACAAGATAGCCAGCAGATGGGCAGGGAGCAGGTCACATCTGGGACACGGGAAGAAGCCATAAGGAATGCACAAGGAGTGCCTGTCACTTACTCGACGAGATCTATTGGAGAAGAGAAAAACTAAACCCCTGTCCTGCTCGGTCAGCCCACATATGTTTGTCTAGATGGTTTCAGTGACCTTATATACACGATGAAACAGGTGTCTGTGGCCATGCTGGGGCACGATGGAGGGCTGTGGGCAGAGGGGAAATGGGCCAAGCCAGAGAGAATTGTGCACTGAGAAATCTGGGCTGAACACTGCATTTGTGCTGCACTTCTTGTAGGGGCTGTTAAAAAGCAACACTTAAAGCCACCATGAAGGGATGTCCTAAAAATAGGTTTCAGAGTATCCCAAGGCAGCTGTGAAGAAGCACCCCCATTCAGAAAGGCAGAAGGGCTGGCAGTTTTCTGAAGGCGCGGGCCTCATTTGTACAGACAGCAGGGAGAATCTGTGCACCAGAAAGGTGTCAGCCAGGCAAGCCAAGCAGCCCAGGAGTAAAAGCATCAAATTGAAAAGCTGAGTCAGACAAGGATGGAAAACAAAGACCTGGCAGAGCTCAGCCGGTCAGATTTGTCTGCCATCCCATTTCCTATAGTCGCCTCTATTTAATAAATATGTCCAATACCTGCTGGGCTTTGGGGCAGCCTGAACAGCTTCATGAAGGTTTCAAATTTATTTCTATTTTCACAGACATTCCACTTTTGATGTTGAATAAACTGTGATTTATTTAATCTAAACCAATCCTGGCTGTTGTTTGGCTTACAGCTGCAAGCAGTCCCAAGGACTGGCTAATTGGTCCTTCCACCTTTAAGGGATGAAGCTGTCTCTGAGGATATGTAGCCCCAGTTGAATTCAGGCTTTCGATCTGAAAAGCACAGGCACGTACATCTTCCCACCTGCCACGTGTCAGCGTTCTGCCGGTACCTGAGACCAAGACATGGGAAAAAGCCTAGAGGTGAAACAGACCTGGAGAAGACAAAATGAGGGTTGCTATCTCTGAGATTTAAGCTTTGGAAATGTCATGTCTCACTTGGTGCCTTTATTTCCACCTCTCTAGCTCTAGATTCAAGGTATTGATCTCTGTTAACAAGGTCGCCTTCACATCCTGAAGGAACAGGGGAAATAAGGAAGCTTGAATTCTGGAGTACTGCAAAATCTACGCAAAGAAGCTTGTTTTTTATTTCAGAAATACCGAGGATCAGTGTCACTGGTATGAGCTGCCTGAAGGGGCTATTTTTGTTCTTTGGAAGCTTTCCCCTCTATTCTTGCACAGATTAATTATGAATATTTATGTATATAGCATCAAAAATGTGATAAGCAGTTTGCAGGCTGGCTTGCAAAATATGTATACCATATTGCAAAAATCAGCTCTCTCTTCTGGGCTTTGTGCCTGGTCACTCACTCTTTCTAAATAGCTAGCAAAGAACAGAGACAACATACATTCATAGCACTGCCACCTCTATTCAGAGCAAGAAGAAACTGGTGCAGTCAGGAACTGCAGTTTGTGTTAGTTTAAGATCAGCTCCCTGTCACTCAGACCATGCTTCTGTTAAAACATTGATAATCCTTTCTCTGAGATCGGCTGGGCCATGGCACAGATTTAACAGGAAGAATTTTCCTCTGCCCTTTAGTGAGACACAGCATTTGGGCTAAATTTGCAAAGATCCAGTACTATTTTAAGATCTACCTGGGAACCTGGTGTCTGTCAGCTATCAGGATCCTGAGCATTTCTAGCCATCAAAAGTTGCAGAGTGCTTTATTGAAAGAGGAACACTAAGCCGTCTGTGCAGGGGAGACTCCTACCCGGGGAACTGCAGTATGATGATTTCAAATTACTTCTCTGCTGCTCCAAAAAATAGCATAAATTAATATATGCTGTTAAGAAACTGCCACATGCTGCCCCAAAGCTGACAGTAATGGAAAGAGTATTTCCAATACAGATGGTTTGTTAGCTGACTTATGCAAATAGGCATATTGAAAGAGAGGAGCTATTGCTAAATATAAAGTAAGTCATACCGTCCTACAACATGTGTGAGCTGCCAGAGAACTATGCAGACTATCTGTAAGGAGCAAGTCCAGTGATTTCGATCAGACTGTTAATACACACACACACACAAAAAGTGTATTCCTAGGTAATAATAAGCTCTGCCTTTTTAAAATTACAAATTCAAATGTCCATTGGAGTCACAAGTGGCATTTCTTTCACCATATTTGTTTATGAGTCTGTGCAACCCAAAACATGTCTATTATCTTTCACAAGCCTGTAAAGAGAGAATACTGTATTGCTTCAATATTAATGCTTAGTGCAATATTTGTGAATTAAATTGTGAATATAGCAAAAGAGAATCTGTCTGGACCATTCACAGAATGAGCTTTGATATCCTTTCAGTAAGTAAAAAGCCGATGGGAGACATCAATAATTTATTAGCACTTGGATTACATCCTCCAGTGCTTGTAGTTTGCTGCCTTCTTGGAGGACATGAGGACAAAGGCAATATTGTTTCTGAGGTTGTGAAGTCTTTGCATACTCTAGTATGTTGCTGCTGACAAAGGATGCCTCATTTTGAGGGGCATTTTGACTCTCAGTGTGCTGGTCACAGCTCCAGGGACTGCAGCAGGATGAACAACCAGCCTGTTGTCGTGTGATGCTTTTCCAATTAACAGCATGAAATGAGCCAGGTGGTACTCGTACCACCCCGGCATGCAGGCACCCCTGGTATAATCAGCAGGCTTGGTGCCCTGAGAGGCCTGGGCTTTAACGGACAACGGACAAAACTTCTGGGGATCTGATGCAGCTGGAAGGCATGAGTGACACCCACGCAGACATGAAGCCCACAAGAGCCATTCTCTAGAGGTGAAGTGCTCCTCATTGCTTGTTATCTCCTGCCACTGTCATCTCCTGTCACTGCCCACTGTCTTCCCTTTAATTCTCAACCCATTTCTACACTCTAGGCTTTTTGCTTCCACACTGTCTCCCTTCCATTCTCTTTGATGTCCCCGCCCTGCCTCCTGCCATCCTTCCTGGTGGCAGTGATGCCTATTCTCAAGCTCTAAGCTTAGAAATGTTACTGCCACATTGCACAGATATGTCAGAATTTGCACTGACATTCGCTCCTTCCTTTCAGAATGAAATGCTCTCCCTTCTCATCTATTCCTCTGGCTTGTGCCTTTCAAATTTGGCACCCGTTTCTTATTTCTATCTTTCCCTTATCTTGCTCCTTCTGATATGCTGTTTCCTACACCTGAACACCCACTGTCTCCCACAACTTCTTGCTTCCTGGATTTTTCAATCTTTAAGTGCTGAGAAACCTTTCCCAGTTCTGTTCCTATCGCTGTCAACAAGAGCTTCATCTCCCCTTACACCATTCTCTTGAGTCGTTACCAAGATGCACTTAAGAATAAGCAAAGGCTATTCCTCTGCCAACTGTATTGGAGCAGAATCCAATCACTCTTTTTCCTGCTTCTTCAAACTGTTGCTCTTCCTTTTTGAGGCTGCTGATGAGGGAGGACATCTCCAACCTCCATGGCCAGAGATGGAACAGATACTGTCCTCTCAGCCCCAGGTAGGACATGAAGGGCCATAGGCAGCATGAGCGACCTACTGCTGCTTCTGCCCTTCTCTGTGCACAGGAGTTTTGTCTTCTGCTGGTGCTGATATTTCCTATTCCATGTATGCTGAACGTACCTGTGTAAAATGGGACAGGTGTTCTGAGAGACAGGCAGCAGCAAAAGGCCATGCCTACAATAGTCCACCAGCATCCTGAGGCTGCTGGTGCTGCTGCTCATGTACCAAGCCTGAGCTGATGTACCCTGCTTTGCAGTGGGATTTGGTAGCTTGGCTTGCAACTAGCCAGGTTCTGTCCACAAAGTGCTTTGGAGAAAATGAGGGTAAAAGTCTTTTTACAAATGTTGTAAAGGCGTTCCAATTTTAATGGGGTGCTACAGACAACACCAAGGAATTACACCCCCCAGATTCTCTCTCCTCGGCACTAAGGGACTTTGTAAATCAAAGGGAGCAGCAATGGAAGAGTCTGTTCAGAATATTTTGTTATCTTAAATAGGAAAGAGATGTCCTTAGACACACTGGCTGACCAGAGGAGCAATCCTAGGCTAGGCAAATCAGCAGCAGCTCCAAGCACCAAAATGTGGCGTGTATGGCTAGATGAAGAGAAAATACTTCTGGCCCTTAGCAGGAAGTACCTAACTATCATGGGGCTTGGCCAACTTCTTTCCCAAGTTAAACTTGGAACCCAAATCTATCCATCGAGCTCCACAGCTCACAACTTTTGATGCAGAACAGCCATCTGGGCAGTGCCATTTCAGAGCCAAGTCAATGATTTGGAGAGTTCCCAACATTTTCCCATGGGAAGAAAGCTGGACAGTTGCTGCTGCTGTATGTCTGTAGAAGGCAGTCTGCCAGTGCTCAGGGCTGTTGTCCAGTGCCAGACAGACTCTTAAAATGCATGGCCCTCAGTGACAAACCAAAATGAAAAGGTGCACATGCACATCTAAGCAATCAATGCTTCCACACAGTGACACTGAGCAAGCACTGGAGCGATCTCTGCTGTTTCCCCTGTAACTGTGCTACTGAAGAAAAGGGCTTTTAAATGCTGGTGTTGCTAGCGGAACCGCTTGCTGCTAACAGGAGGGGGGCTCTCTGCCTGTGAGCTTCTCTCTGGCCACGATCAACTTCTTTGCTCCTGACACAGGCAACTGTCATGAAAGATCACAATAGCTATAAATACCTCAGAAAATAAAATTAAAAAAACAACATGGAAAAGAACTTGTTGTCAGGCAAATAACAAGTATAAAAGAGTCCTCTAGAAAGATGCTCTCACATCAATCTGCTAGAGAAGTGTGTACAGCTGAAGCTTTCTGATGGCTTCACTTCCATCACGAAGTACCACCGAGTGAGGCAACAGTCCTGTTCTGCTGCCAGGCACACACCAAACTTCACAAGCACTCAGCCTCTGGAGAAACAGAGTGCCAGTTCCTACCCTGCAGAAGACTGGCAAAGCCACTTCTTCAGCGTATGAGGTGGCAACAGAGTTCAGAAGTGACTCGGCACTATGTACCCATGCCACATCTAGGTATTAGATATCCCGTGTGATACCAATACAGTTCTGGTAGTTTCCTTAGAATAATTCTCTTCCACCTTTCTGGGCTGTCCTTTTAGACAGTTGTTTCTCATCAGGCTGCTTATCTCTCCCTACCCAGAAAGTTGGGTGAAGCAGTGTGTATTGCTACTTGAGCAGCAGAAACGCACACCACCTGCATGCTCCTCTGGGAACCCACAGCTTTCCATGTCACTCCCAAAAGACACAAAACCAGATACGGCCTCATAAGACCCATGGGGAAGTACTTCTGAAAATGAGGCACAGCTCCTCACCACAGTCCTTTACATTTCCAAAGATAAAGGCAAAAGCCCAGCTCTGCATGACTGCAGTTAGTTCTGTCAGTCCATGTCATCAGGACATCATGACCATCACTGTTAAAAACTCTTGGCAGACCTAGCAGCATCGGAACAGCTATTTAGAGTTAAGTCCTTCAGGCCTGGGTCCACTGGCAGTACCAGCTGTGCACGTACCTACACCGAATACTGAGCTCCCTAAAGTGAATGCATTGCAGAGGCCATGCTTTTCATTCTCAGGGTGTGAGTTGGAGTCTAGAAGAGGTGAGCTTTCCACAGTGCTCCTTTCAATATATATCCTGGCTAGTACAGATGGGATTTGGATAAAGGATGAAAGCATCACTCTTATCCTGTTCTGGCGCAGAAGTATAAGGTTTTCCCCCTAATACAACAGTAAATAATCTGAAAAGAAAGGAACAAATTCTGATATGTCAACAAAACAGCCAGTTCTTCCGGAGATTTTCCATGGAGGATAATCAACTGAGCATATCCAGTGCTTTAAACTGTCTTAAGCTGCATGAAATATCAGGCTTAGGCACTTTGACAGGCTTCCTTTAAAATCTATGACAGTAGACTTGAACACATCCACTACGTTGCTCAGATTTTGGCAGACAGATCCCATAGCAGCAGCCATGACAGACACTCCCCTCAGCCCAGAGAAGCTGAATTTCAGAAATGTTGCTTTCCTCACTGATAGCAGGGGCAGAGGGCATTGTCAGGCACGGTCAGCTCAGACACTATTTTCATTTAGAGCCTTCTGTGAAGCAGTGACTGTCAATGACGACGCATTCACCATCTGTGCAAACACTGATTTTCACCTGCAATACTCTTCAGAGGCAGCGTTTGAATGCTTGAGAAACACATTTGCTTGACTGCCCCTTCTAATTTCCACAGCAGTCTGTTCTCTCAAGTCTCAGCTGTATGGCAGCTTGCTTTTAGCTGGATTTTACTTCAATGTTGTAATGAGGGGAGGAAAACCCAGTGTGATATAGATATGTTACTTACTGAGCAAGAAATATCTTTATTTGCTGAAGATGTGTGTTATTTCAGGATATTGTCATTTAGTCTGATAAAAATGGCATTTCTATAGAAACAATTGATAGAACAAACAACAAAAAGGAAATCCCATACTAACTGTCAAAAGCCAACATAATGTTTGGCAGATGCATTGCTAGAGATGAGTAAATACTCTGCTGTTTCGGGCTTTTAAAATACAAAATCTTCCCCCTCACTCACACGGTTAAATCAATTCACATTGGGCATGGATGTGTGCTTTTTATTGGTAAGCAAGTAGAAGTTTGATTTAAAATATCCCTGCTTTGCCTTGTCCCAGGGATGCCCAGCAGCCTTTGCTCCGTGAGGTCTTACTGCCGTGGAGTCCCAGAGTTCCACCCCAAAAGTAGCCCAGAGCTGCAGAAAAAGCCACTCAAGGCTCTGTGGGTGGATCTCTGAAGATACTCAGACACACACATTATCTCTGCTCACCTATCATGTTCTCCCACCGGCAAGAAAGCTGCCATTGACTGGCCAGAATCCCATTTTGCTCTCATGCATGCACACTTCTTTAAGAACATACGTAGTTTTTTCACTACCACAGAGAGTACCAATGTCCTGTGCATGACACTGCTGTGTGTAAGTCCCTACTTTGCCGGCTCGGGGCTCTCACGCTTCCAAGATGGATTCCTGCAGACATTGGTGTTGATGTGCAGTGCAACAACTCCTTTGAGGCATGACATACTGCCATTCCTTCTGAGTTCAGTGTTGAGCCCTACCAGAGTTGAACCTTTAGCACAGGTGAAAACTTACTACTGAACATTCTGTCCTACCAGATGCAACGCTTTTTTTACAAGGGAACACAAGTAAAGACTTCTATCTTGGACCAATCCCTTATTATTACCTGTTCTCCATTCTGAAGCACACCTGTGTGATGCCTACCACCATGCTCTCCAGCTACTCCGTTCTTGTCTGCAGTTTCTGTCTTCTGGCAACAAAACACTAGGATCATCTGTCTTCTTGGTCACCAGTTACTTAGGCAACTCATCCTAATATTTATCAACTCTGCAACACAGATAATACTGTTGCATTTACAGATTTACCTTTTCTAATCGCACCAAGGCCACTGCCATATTATCTTTGTCGTCCTGATCCCTTCCTTCTTATAATCCAGTGAGAAAGCATTTTGCTGTAGGCCCTCATGCTTCTCTGCTTTGGAAGACCAAAACCATACTTCAGGAAGTCAGGTGAAACTATTTGCTTGTGGTGAGGTAGAAGAAGGGGATGAGGGAGATTGTCAGGGCTTGTGAGAAGACCGACAACCTTTTAAAATCTCACAAAACAGCTCCCCTTAAGTGAGGAATGTTTGAGTTCACCTCCACAGACTCTTAGAGATGCTCTGGTGGGAATATGTTTGCTAGAATAGCTCAGCAGATCCACGCAAGTGTGTTGGTACTTATAATTTATAGGATAAATATGAAGATGCACACACATTATAGAGGATTGAAGCTGGGTTAATTAACATTGATAATATACAGCTGTGGGCTGGCTGCAGGGGCGGTGGGTTGGCTGATGTAGATAAGGTGCAGCTGTGGCTGGTTCTGTTAAGAGGTTGGGCAGCCAATGAAGAGAGAGCAGCCAAGAGAGAAAGAAGAAGCAGAGAGTGTGCATGCGTGTCCTGGATGAGAAGAAACAAGGAGAAGGCAGCAGAGGGACTGGCATGAAGAGTATGTTGGTATGTGATGGTAAAAGACCTTGTTGTAGCTGGCTAGTTTGGAGAGTGCTGTGATGACATATGATTTATTGATAAAGCATAAACTATATATAGTGCCCTTAACTGTATTATTAAAACTGAAGGTAAATAATTAATGGAATGAAGAAAAGATACATAAAAATCTGGCAGTTTTAATGGGAAGTAGTCCTGTCTTGCCATAATTAAAATTGAATGTAGTTGGAGTATGTTTGTATACCTTTCTGACAAAATGAATTCTTTGCCCACTTCACATACATGCAAAGAGATTTTGTGTAGCCGCAGAACCTGTGTAGTCAGGGTGAGAGAAATCAGGGAAGAAAAATGCTTATGGCTGTCAGGCTTGAATGCCACTCCACACTCAGGACAGGATTACTGTCTGGGGGCATTGACCAGTTCTGCCTGGTTGACCCTCAGATTAGGTTTAGATTAGATACAGCTTTGCATAGTTCAATGCTGGCCAGTCACATGAGAAGTATTACAGAAAGGTACAGGCTTACTTCAGCAGAAAGCAAGAGACAAAGCTAATGTTTTCTATGATTAGAATCAGAGGACTATTCAAAGCAAAACTCGGCTAGCAATTCGTTATGTCTTCACAGGCACCTTTCCTGGGTTTAAGAGAAAAAGATGATAGGAGGACCACCCCAAAGCACCATAACTCAAACAGCCCACCTTACTGAATTGACACAGTTAAAAGACACAGAGAGTCAAATATCCTGTAATGCCTTTAGTGTATCTTTTTCCACTGGATGAGCAGTCATTCATTTACATAATTTCCATACTAGTAACATGAGTAGGGCTAAAGTGACCTTATAACTACTTATTAAATTCCCTGGAGTCAGAACAGCTCGTAAGTAGTTGTCTGATGGTCTGTCATGTTAAGAGTCTGACAAGTGGCCAGGGGTCTTGGACGGGGAGAGACAGCCCTCTCATTGAGTCACGAGGTTCAGGAAGGATCCCCTTGCTTTCTAAACCTCTTGGAGAGGATTTTAGGCGCATCTAGATCCAATCCTAGTCTCAGACTTGGTCAACAATTTTAAGTCTAAGGGATTTTATGTACAGCCAGTCATTAGAGTCAACATTTGCCCGTCAGAGCCCAGTTTAAGGAGGAAAAATAGATGAGTTATTAAGGCGACAGATATAACAAGTTTGGAATTGCTTTTATAAATACACTTACTGCAAAAATCAAGTTTGAGTGAAGAGTTCGGTGCTTTTGTTAACAATATTATCTGACATAGTCAGAGGTGCAAAACTTACCAAAGAGGTATCCCTGCTTGGGGAGAAGAGAGCTCCACACCTGTCGAACTGCCTACTAGTTTGAGTTCTTGTTCTCAAAAAAAGATTGTAAAATGCCAGATTTTATACTTGTGGTGAGGTGGGCCTAATCAATTGTTGTGTGCCAATTGGCCCTTAACAAGGTATCAATTCTGGAAGGTCACTTGGGCTTGATGGTTCAGTGTAGAGTGGGGAAGATTTGGTACAGGCAGATTTATGATACAGATTCACAGTTACAAATGTGTGCGAGTCTTCCTGGCCTTCAGTGAATCAACAGGGGGCTGTGAGGCCCCTGCCTCGCCCCAGGTGTCAGTCAGTTTGCTTGTTAGTACACATCCATTATGTGTTTTGTGAGATAGGCATGCTGCCCAAGCCAAACTCCCAAATCCACTTTGAGCCAAATACAGTCATTGTTAGGTCAGGACGGTGGAGGGGAGCACACCACTACATGGTCTAAACAGTCCCAACACTAAACCCAAACATGCTCCAATGCAACCACTGCCAAGGCCTCCCTGCCTTACTGTCCAAGTAAGAGAACCCAAATGCCTTCGTTGGGGTCCACAGAAAATTGTTCCCAAGTTCAGCTGCAGCAAAGCCTCGAAATGCAAGAAGTCTTCTACTCACACCAGTTCATCTGCCAAACCCCTGTGTGAAATCAATGGCGTTCTCTTGTCTGGTCTGAAGATAAATGGTGCAAAACCCTAAAGATCCCCATTCCACCTTTTGTCTTAAGTGGAGGCACAATCCACTGATTTCAATAGATTTTGGAGCAGCTCTATGTGACCTTCACTGACACAGAAGCAATGACAGACAAATGCTAACAAAGCACCAAAGGAAACATTAAACTTCCCACTTTGGTCATCCAGGCCACCAGCAATGTCTGGAGGTTCTACAGAGAAAGGAGTAGAAACTGCTGCTGTTGAGGTTTAACTGCAAGAATCTTGAACAATTATTTCAAAGTGTTTCTCGTGTTCCAAGCCAGCAGAAACTGGGAATGATGACATTAAGTGGCAGATTGTGGTGGTAGGGTAACAGTTGATTTTGGTGAAATGGAGAATTTGATGCCACATTTCTCAGCAGTCACTGCTATTCCTGAATGAGGTTTGACTTTACTATGATACCAGTTCCTTTAGGGAGTGCAAAGCAGAGCTCCACCACAGCTATGAACTGTAGTCTGGCAGGGCAGCATCAAAGCATCACACCAAATGCTCTCAAGGCTCCCTTCTGATAATCTCCAAATGTAATTAAGAGCAGGTCTATTTATTTTTCCTGCTAGAGGCACCTATAAGCACTATATATAACAGTAGTAATTGCTCAAACACCTGTGCTAGAATAGGTGGTAGAAAAAACTCCACTCATAGGTTAGAATTGGGGTCATGCTTAGGTTTTCTAATGGGGCATCTTCAAGTGATCTTGGTGGTTCCTTACTTCAGGAATGCTCAACAACCTAAAGGAGTGCAGTTATCAGCTTCACCATCTCAGGAACATGGTTGATTGTCAGAAAACACAGAACTGAGATGTTTTTAGTCCAGCATTTTCAGTAAGAATTTCAATTTTGTATGAGTTCATTACGGCCCTAGTTCCCTGACACTGTGGTTAAGACTGGCTGGCTGTTGACTGGATGGTTTGTCTTCATTTATGTAGACTGAAGTGCTTTCAGTGCTCATAATGGATACTACTTGTTTCCAGCTGTAATTTTGTTGTAGTATCACAGCTTTCTGAAGGGATAAAACCCCCCAGTGAGATCCAGTAGTGTAGGAAGTGTTGCATTTCTGACAGCATGAGGGCACTTGTGGTGAGTCGTTCCAAAACAGTGGGCCCACCTGTTCCAGCCCAAGCCCAGGTTACAGTCTGTGCCTGTTCACATGCCCACAGAATTCATCTCCCAGGTAAAAAAGCTGAAAGGTGCCAAGCACTAAAACTAATGACCAATATTACCATCAAGGCTTCTCCAAGTTCTGACAGCTTTCCAGTAGTTTTCAATAAAGCTTGGCACATATAATAAAGCAATAATCAGACATGAAAAGTACATTACAGCCGTGTTTATATAGCTTTGTCTATCTGCCCTCCTGAAATACCTCATCTCGGGCACATCAGTGCCCTCTAATACTGAAAAGGCACAGATCCCACATTTACATAAATTGTATTTCTATGTGTGCAGACACACGCTATGGGGTGTAGGTGCCCTGTATTTAGGTCCAACGCAAACGCCTGGGAGAACCTGCACAGAAGCAAACCTGGGACAGGCAGTCCAGCGACGGGGCCCTCCTTCAGGAGCAGCCAACCGCCACCAACAGCGGGCAGCATCCCCACGCCTTTCTCCCCCGCCAGCGAGGCGACCGGCCCGGGACCTGCCTCACAGGCTCTGTACTGTGCGCTCCACGTACCCACCCGCGGTCCGGGCTCCAGCACACCGCGGGCCAACCGCCTGAGGGGAGGGAAAATGGCGCCGCCCTGCCCCCGCCGCCGGCGCGCTGCTGGCAAGGGCGGGCGGAAGTGACGCGCGCCGGGCGGAAGTAGCTGTTGCGAGGCGGGCGGAAGTGGTGGCGGCGAGAGGCGCGGCGCGGCCTGTCCGCAGGTGGGTGGCGGGACGCTCACCCCGTGGGGGTGCGGGGTCCCCGGGGCAGCCGGTGGTGCCTCGGGGCTTCGCCTTCACCCTAGAGTAAAGGGGAGCGCGGCTACGGGCGCCTCCGGGACAGCGGCCGTGCCGCCGGGCGCTCTGTGCTGCGGGGCCCGGTTTCGTTGGGCCCCCGCCCCGAGCAGCTCTCGCCGGTGAGAGGCCTCGCCAGGCCCCGGGCCTGGCCGGTATCTGCTCGCCTCACACCTCGGTTCGCGTTCGCTCAGGGAAGGCCCGCGAGGGCCGTAAAAGCGGGAGGGAGCATCGGGGCGCATCAGCTCTTCAGTCTGTTCATAGTAGCTTGTTGCTTTTTGTCTTGTGCCATGCCGGTGCCTCTGCATTGCAGGGAGTCTTCGGGCAGGCGGGGGACAGCAGTGTTTTTGGAGGGAGGGTGTTGTATGAGTGCACACGGTATGTCTCTGACAGGCAGGGTAACAGTTGGAGTCTTACGTGACCAGCGTGATGTTCTTGTGGCTTTTGCCTGGGGTTTTCCTTCTGGGAGGAGGGTCTTTGCAGGTATCTGCCTTCTCTGTAGCCGACAAAAGTTACTGCCTGTCTTGTGAAGTCTAGCTGTTTTAAACTGCCGGTCGTTACAATATTGTGCACAGAAAGTGCTTTTGTGGCAGAGCAGAGCATGCACATCACCATTTTGCAACGTAGCCAAGAACCCGGAGTGAGGCTTTCACTGACTGCTAATCTAGAGCAGAGGAATCGTACTTTCCATTGACTGCTCAGCTGCAGCGGAGAGGCTGAGATGTGACCCTTTTCTTCTTTTAATTACTTATCTCAGCCAACAATGTCTGAAGAAACACATTAATTTGAGGCACTGATTGTGACAGCAGGACCTTGTGTTCTTCTTTGACCTGGATCTGATAACTTTAGCAAAATAATGCAGAGTTGTAGATTTAAGAATGGGGAGCAGGGCGGAGACAGGATTCAGAAATCAGTAGGAGTCACAGTAGGAGATGATCCTTTGCTTTTACATGCTACCTTTTTTTCTTTTAACTGTGTCTAGTTCATGGCTGTTGTAATGTAAGTGTCTCCCATGGGCTGTAGGGCTCTGCTGCCGCAGAAGAAAAATGCATTGTACATGCAGATGAGCTAGAATAAGATTAAAACCCTACAGTGTTGGATTATATCAAGTAGTTTTTTGTAGCCTGATGGCACCTTTAAAAACCTTGGACAGGAGTGGAATGGTACTTTGCTCAAACAAATGTTGTGCCTGATTTTTAAATGGTTTTTTATGTCTGCTGAGAGTAGTGGCAGAGGTTGGTAATATATGCCTCAGAAGCTTAAATGCTGCTTCTGAAAAGCGTTGGAAGAATATTCTAGACCTCAGTTTCTCTGTAAAGTAAATGCTATTCTCTGTGATACGCTGGTGCTGCATTAATTGGTGATTAGGGTCTTTACTGTCTTAACTGGATTTGTTTCTTAGACTTATACTTGAGCTGAAGTTCGTTAATTCAAAAGTGGATCTTGGCACTTAAAACAGTCTGTGGCTTTATTGCCTTCTGTGCTTTTGCATCTTTTTAGTCTTAGATTGCTGGTCCCAGCTGCATTTGTGAAATGGATGTAGATGTAATGTAAAATTCCTGCAGCACTGATGGGCTTTTCAAACAATATCCATGGGAAGTCCAGAGCATGGCAGGAAACTATTTATTGAAACTTCTGGTGCAGACAGGGGATACAACAGCAGATTATAGTGTATTCACATAATAATCACAATGTTCTGGTGTGTATAGGTGCTCGTGGTCTGTTGACAGTATTTCTGATCCCTTACATGCATTCCTAGAACAATAACTTCAGCAGGTTGCATATGTTGGCTAGATGGTGGTCCCTCTGGGCACATAGTTTGTGTGTGGTTAGCTTTTAATTACCCAGTTGTGAGATTGGAGATAACCAGACCATAGGATGCTGGGGTTAGTGCTGATCATCAGTAGTTTTCTTGCATGTTTTCTCTGAGCGCTGGTGAGTAAGAATTACTCCTTATGATGGCCGGGTGAGTGTTGCCTATGTGCTTAGATGGCTTCCTGGGGGCTTGAAAAAAGGTACTATTAAGAAAGCAAACTATTTTCACTACATTCTGTCTCCAAGTCCCGTATGTATTTAAGCAGTTTCTAGCTTGTTGGACTGCAGAAGGACCAAGTCGAAGGCCTCAGTTTGAATTTCTAGACCCTGTTAGAACATGGAAAGAATGCATTTAAAGCTTTTGTCTATTTTTGCGCCAAACTAATGCCCACCTTGATATTACCATCTTGAAACTTTACATTTGGATGGCCTCCACATTCATGTGGAAGGAGTGACTTTGAGGAAATGGTTCCTGGCACAACTTCTAACCTCTTTAGACAACGACTACATGGTTGACTTCTTGTGCCTGAAAATTCCCCGGACAAATGAAGGCAATTTCAAGTCCTGCTATATATTATTTTTGATTAACTTCTTTAATACACAGGAACTTGGACAAGCATATGTACATCCTAGTGTGGAAGAGGCTTAGTGCAGAAGTATTAGCAGCACACTTTGCTTATAAATGGGTGTTTTGCCTCTTTTAATCCTGGCATCCTCATTTGGGCTTTGAAGCCTGTCATGGTAGGGTATGAAATACTTGGCTTCTGATGCATGTGGCACTACTTATGCATATCAAAGAGGGACCTCTCAACTGAAGTATGACTGTTGCAGCCCCTGTTGTGGCAGAAAACTCCATAAATAAACAGCAGGTAGGTGTGTGCTTATGCTAGGAGTGCACAAAAAAAGGAGCTGTCTGCAGAAGTTGCAGTTTTTGCTGTGCAGTTACAAGGAAACTGGGCTGAAAGGGAGTGTTTCTGCATTCTCAGCATCAGTCAGACCTGCAATGACATCCCAGGTGTTTGTGTGTTAAGTCCTTCTCCAACAGTAGCAAGGCATGGTAACCGGGTTCTCCCTTCCTGCCCTGAAATAGCCTTTGCTAGTGGCAGTGTTCCACAGATGTCCTTGGCAGTGCTGGTGGAGAAGTCGGGCACTTTCCTTGTGTGCTGGGGGAGGTTTTTATTGTTCCGAGGGTACAGGGAAGTTCCCCTGGCTGCTGCTTGTGCCATATGTAGGCTTGGTGTAAAAGGAAGCTGTTGTTCTGGGACTTTTGAGCTGACAGCTTTCATTAAGGTCAGTGTTTTGAGATGTCTGAAATCGAGCAACTAACTCGTGATGTTGGCACTGGATGAAGAGATCTGGTTCCTCAGCCACGGAGTGAATGGAGTCCCTGGAAACCTTGACACCTCTGAAAATCCGCTTTGTTTTGGTATACAAAGCTAAGTCTGAATGGTTTTAGTCCAGCTTTTGCACAAAATGAGGGGCAGGAAAAAAATTTCAGCAAGTCTTAATGGTTGGTGGTTTTACACTGAGGCCTTGATGTTAAAAAAACCCAAACAAACAACCAAATATAAAACTCCCTAGACCTCTTCATGCTCTTGGAACCAGCAACATCACATCTAACCAACCTTGGTCAGGAATGAGATCCCTGAAAATAGTATAAATACTGCAAGTGTAGGTCACAAATACTACATGAAGTAATTCTTGTGTCCGTTAGCATCCTTCCTGCAAGGCATCTCTCCACATATTTAACAATAAAGTATGGTAATAGCATAAAACAAAACATTGGCTTCAGGGCAGTGGCTGTGCCCACACAATGGTTGAGCTTTGTTTTGGTCTGAGATTAAGACAGAGATTCACTTCCAAGCTTTGCATTTTCTCATGTGTACAGCCTATCAATAAAGCAGATAATTGTAGTTTTAAAAATCCATATCCACTTTCCTTTCCAACTATGCAATAAATCATCATTGAGTCCTGATGGGCTTTTAAAAGTGGAAGAGATCAAATGTGTATAAAATATTTCAACATACCAAGTGTGGGAGGGTGTCAAGTCTGTAGCATTAGTGCTGATCAGTGATTCAATTAGTGTGGAACGTATTTGTAAACACTTTACTTGCTGCCTGTGAGAAATGGATTGATGGTCCTGGGCTTTGGGGATAGGAGGTGGGGAGTAATACTTGCAAATATTTTCATGCCCAGTAGATTGGAGGTGGAATAGTTGCCTTCCTAGTAATAGTAACCTGGAGGTAGAAGTCTTTATAAATACCACCCTTAGCTTTCAACCCAAAACTGGCCTGGGCAGTCAATAAAAATGCTTGGAATTAGCATGACTTCTGCCAATAATAGGGCAGTAAAAGAGCAAGAGAGAATGAATGCAGGATGACTAGATAAGGAAGAAAACCTTTTTTTTTTTGCTTGGAAGATTTGAGTGAGAAGGAGAGCAGAGACTGTGAGAGTGAGTGCATTGTCCAAATCCATGTGGACAGGCTCTTGCATCCTGACAGGGATGCTAATGAGAGGATCCTGAGAAGACTGTATGCTGGAGGCAGGAGGTTTGCATGATACTGTTCCTCTGATGTTCTTGATTGGTGTTGATCACAGAGTAAGTCAGATCTTTTGTCTTGGACCTGGTGCTTCTGTGGCTTTGTAAATCCAGGGCTGTGTTGTTGGCATTCTGGCAGTGATGCACTTGTTGGCTGGCTTTTTGCTGGATGGCTGCCATTCTGCTCCCAGCTGGCTGGTAGACCAGGTGTTGGCTTGTCTACTAGCATGTTGTTTGACAATGAAGAACAAGGTAAAGTGTTTGTCTGGGACTCTGGTACAACTAGTTGTGTCTTGGGGTGATCCTGAAGTAGGGCGGCTGCAGTATGTGCAGGAGTAGCAGAGTGGGACAAAAAGGAATACTTTTCTCTTGCTGTCCCCATCCTATCCCCAGGGAATCCAGTTCTGTAACCAGTTTTCTGTCTCCAGATGATTCCATGTGAACAGCACACAGGGCTGGGCTGCAGGAGCAAGAAGGCAGGATGTTGTCGAGACCAAAGCCTGGGGAGTCCGAGGCAGACCTGCTGCACTTTCAAAGCCAGTTCCTGGCAGCCAGAGCTTCACCTGCAGTGAAGATCATGAAGAAGGCAGACAAGAGGAGAGGGGAGGAAGGGAGCACAGATACTGAGAGACCCCCGCTACAGGACAGCAAGGACGTAGTCATGTTGGATGGTAATTTCCCTCGTGGGCTTCTTTGAATTACTAGGATTCTCAGTCAGTGTTCCTCAGTGCTTGCTGTTTCACCTCCCTGTCCACCCAGTGTTGCCTTTGCCCTGCATGTGTGCCCTCCTTGCGGTATTAAACAAGACCATAGCCTTGTTGGAAAATGCACTTGTCCCATGTTAACTAGCATCCAGTAGAACACATTGCCATTGTCTACATTTATCAGCTGTCTGTTGTACCTTGCCAGCTTCAAGGCAAGAGGTGTTTTCTGTGATTTGTACTCATTGGACACTCAGTGCTTATTTTGCCATCTATCCAAACCCTGCTCTCGGTGTCTTTGAGTTTTAGCTCTGCAAACAGCTTCAGCTTTGAGCCCCCAGATCTGGCTTGATAAGCCCCCTTCCTGCAGTTTTGTTTTCCTTCATCAGTAGTAACTAACACTTCTGTAATGTTCTTAATGGTCTCAGAAGCTCAAAGCACTTTCTTGAAAGCAACAACTTAAGTCTTGCAGGTTCCAGGTAAGGAAATGCAATCCCAGTCTATAGATAGTGAAAAGGAGGCCTCGACTTGCTCGTGATCATACAAATCACTCACTGTTAGAGCTGGCAGTGGAAATGTGCTTTTCTGTGCCTGGACGCAACCTGCGGGGGCCTGTTTGTTTCTGTACAGCCTTGCTTCTTCCCGTAGTACTTGCAGTCAGGCCTCAGTACCCTTCTTAACTTTTGCAAGTCTTTGGAAAGACCTTTGTGCCAATACATAAAGAATACAGTTCTTGAGTGTGTTTCTCTCCACTACCCGGTGCAAGTCGGAAACAGAGGACTACTAATTGTCTTACTGCTTTCTTATCTTCTTTGTTTCTCGTTAGAGCAATAACAGGTGCTATTAGGGAGCCTTGGCCTGGTACCTATGAGTAACTTGACTATTTTTTTCTTATTATTTCTCCTCCCCAGATTTTCCTGATATTCTCCCAGCTCTAACTCCAGCTCCTCCAAAAAAGTCCAAGATTAAAAGTGCCTGTGTCCACTTTGAGGATGAAGATCCAGAGGAAAGACTGGAAAGGCATGATCAACACATTACAGCAGTCTTCAGCAAAATTATTGTATGTGTGGTTTTTTGGGTTTTTTTTTAGTGTGATGGTCTAGTGTGTGGGTTTTTTTTTTAATGCTCTGAAATGAGCAGTGGGCAGGGATGAAGGGTTCTGTTGCTGCTTTTTATTTCTACAGTGTAATGAAGCAGTTGTAGCATTGTAGACCTGTGTCCTGGAGCACCCTGTAAGAAAAAGACCTTTGGGTATATTTTTGCTCAGTTAAATATGGGTTTGAATCTGCGCTCCAGTCCAGAGTGCCTGCAGGTCACACTGCTTGCATGCAGGTCTGTGCTGTCATGTGGGTTTGGGTGAGTTTCTGGACTTCATAAGGGCAGTGTTCTCATTGTGCTCTGCACTGGCCTTAGGTTTTCCTTTATCTGATTCTTTGAGCAGTGTGTAGAGTCTGGCAGTCCAGCCTTTTGGAAAATAGCCTCACTTTGGCTCTAAATAGGCACAAGGTATTCTGAGCCTGACAGTGTTGTAGCAGAAGGCTTGTGATCTGCAGAGCTGAGAGATTTTGAGCCCACTATTAGCCCACATTATAAATGATATAAACATATCTGGCTGTTGCAGTGGTTTCTACAGGGTCTGAATTTTTTGCTGCAGGAACGAGACACAAGTGCAGTAGCAGTGAGCATGCCAGTGCCCACAGGAGACCCATTTCCAAAGACATTTCACCGCTCTGAGATAAAAAGCGAGGTAAGATTGGGAGCAGCTGTTTTGTGCTACCTTCATTAATGATTACAACTTCCTCACAACAAAACCTAATGCTTGGTGGGTGGTAGGGCTCAAAATAAGTGACTTGGCATGCTGGAGATGGTGAGCTAGCTCAACTTATCTCTGGCATTGTCAACTTAGTGTAGGAGAGAGTTCTACCAAGCTGCCATCAAGTAGGCACTCCATACTCTGCAGTTAAGTAACATTGGAATCCTTTTGGTTTAGGAAAAAGGCGATCCCCTTCAGCTAACTTCAGCGAGGTGGATAGCATCTGTGCTGCTGTAACAGAAAAACAAGCAGAACAGGATCAGTTCTCTGAGGAACAACCTCTGTTAATTTGTCCACCAGGTTTGATTAAGTCTGTACTTATGGAAGTTGCATCTGATTTCTCCTGGCATGACATCTGAGTATGGTTGCACAGGGTATCTTTTGCAGCTTTTTGGATTTTGGCATAATTTGTTTTCTGAGGCTGCAAAACGGGAAGCCATGGCTATTATCATCAGTTGTTGCTGTAGTAGCAAAGGCTGCTAGCTGAGTGGGAGTCAGATGCTGGGAACTGACATGTGATTGATAGCTGTGGTTGCTTTGAAGAGGTAGCTTATTTTGAAGGACAGCTTTTTGAAAGAAGAGAGTAATGCTTTTTCAACAACCAGTTCTGTTTACCTGATGCAGGAGTGCACATTGCAGCTACCAAATGTTCAGACTGCCTTTTAATCTGCTTCTTTGGACTGGGGACATGCAACAGTTTTCTTGCTTTGGATTTCCTGTGCATCCTGTACAAGGCTGTTCAGAGCCATGCCCTTCCATCGCCTAGGCAAGCAGCACAGTAATTTAGTCAGGATTATTTTAGCACCACTTGTCCGCTTCTTGCTGTGTAAATCACTTCACCCTGCTGCTCTCTAATCACCTTATAAGAAGCCTGTTCCAAGCCTGTGGTGAGCACGGTGCAGTACAGCCACATTTATCCTCAGAAATGCAAAGTATTCGGCTATGCAGTTTCCAAGCAGCAGGAAAGCTGGAGCTGTTGTGTGTGGTGATATTTTAGGTGTACTTGCCTGGCTTGAATTCACTTATAATTAATCATCTTCCTTCTCTAGGTAGCAAAAACATTCATGCTTTTGTCTCTCTGTCCTAACGTTAAACTGTGTGTTAAAAGAAGAATAGCACTTGCACAAAAAAGGGCAGGTGGCTGCCAGCAGCTTCTCAGTGTCATGTCCCAAAGTCTGATCTGAGGGGGTCTTCAGGATCAGAGCTGTACCTTTGTTAGTGGCAGGTGTGTGTGGGAGTCTGGAGAGGAAAGTGGTGACACATGGCTTCCCTGTTTGCAGGTGAAGGTGGGATCTGGAAGAAAAAGCATCTTTGCACAAAAGATGGCAGTGAGAAGAGCTGCTGAAAAGGCAGCAACAGCTCCCTCCGCTGCCGAGTGCGTGCAAGTAAGATCAGCTGCTCCCGATGCCCTGGATCCTGAGGGATCAGTGGGAGAGGCACCTCTCCCCACCAGCCGGGATGGTAAGTGGAGAAGGTTCTGCTTATCCAACCTATTGTATTTACATAGCCTTAGTGACCATTACATCAATGCACCTTATTTTTAAATTAGGGTAGCACTGTTGTCCTCAGTTTAGGAATCATAAGGTCACTTGGAATGTCTGTGGTGTGACAAGGATTTGAAATGGTCTGAGACCCAAATTAACGTTCTAAAAATGGGGTTAGCTTTCTCACTCATTTTCTTTTTGCTTCACACAGGGCCAAATAGCTTTATTTTTCATGGTTCTTGTCCTCCCTTTTACTCTCTCTCTTATATGTAAAGTTTTTCTTGTTTCATCATTGATTTCTGCAATTTTAGGAAGAGGGTTCTTGTGTCTGGTGAAGGCATTCAAGACCACTGTGATGCAGGTTCTCACTCCTACCTAGAAGCTGAAAGCTCAGTCTCCTGTCACCAGATTTGCTACCATGAGGCTGTGGCTTTGCTTCATGAGGAATGCTGTGAGGCAGTGCTGATGAGGCAGTGCCACCTCCAGCAGTTACTTGTCTGACAGCAATGTGACAAGGAAAGCTGAAACCAATTCAACTGGTTCCAGCATCTCTGGCCTTTTTTTTTTTTTAGGGTGGATGTGTGTGTGTTTTTTGTTGTGTTTTGTTGGGTTTTTTTTTTGTTTTTTTTTTTTTTTTAATTCTTTTCTGTTATCTTGGGCCATCCTATTTGGTTTGGACCACCATGTGTCTGGGTTTTTCCAACACCCCCTTTTTCACATAGAAATAGAGGCCAGATATCATTTGAGGGGTATCGCCTTTTGGTTAAGGTTTCTCTCTGTCCTGACCCCTGTCAGAGAACTCTTAAGACAACTCCTGGTTGTGCTGTGCTGTGTGTGCCCAAATCCACCATCCAGGTCAATATACTGTGCTTACTGTGTATCCTGTTATGATTGTGCCTGTGTCCTTCTGTCTGAGAAATCTGAGGGCAGTATAGCAGCCCTATAGCTGTGATCTTCTTGAAGTAGAACGCTTCTAAAATGTAGTAGCCCAACAGAGGAATCAGAAAATTGGTTGCCGTCCTCAGCAAGATTGTTGTGGCAGGATCACTAGAAGCAAGAGGAGAAGGCGAGTGCCATTCCTTGTAGTAACAAAGTGTGTGCGCCCGGTAACCCTCAGCTTAGTTGCTGGTAGTGGGAAGCTTACTGAATCTTTCACCACATCACTGTCTTCGAATCTCTTTCTGCTCAATATGCAGGACAGCTGCTGTGGAAATGACATCCAACCTTCCTGATGTTGTGATGAATGTCAGTACTGCTGTTTGAACAGAAGTTTGATGCTTTCAGGGGTGGCTGGTTTAGGGTTATAGGGAAGTTCCAAGTCACTATATGGAGTATATGAACAAAACATAAGGAATAAGACCACTAAGTCAGGTCCTTGTATAGTGGGCTACAGGACAGCTGGAGGGTCTCGCTGACCAAAAGAGCATGTTACCCTGCTGCTAGAATTAAATTAAATGAGCTTTTAAAAAGGATTTAGATCAGGTGGTAAAGGAGACTTGATTTTGTTCAGGGTAGGAAAATGCACCGCTGCTGGAACTTCTCATATGTTAAACCCTTAGAGGGTTAAACTCTAAGGGTTAAACTTCTCGTTTGTTTAACCCTTGGAGGTGAATGCAGGACATTTTTAGAAGCAAACATACCTCTGTTGAGAATGGATCCTGTATCCCTCAGACACTAGATTACCTAGTAATTTTAATTCTCTCTCTCACTCAACAGATATTTACTACATTGTGCTTCAGTGGATGTACAAGTGTGGGTTCAGGTGTTCTTGGGCAGAGGAGTCGTCTAGTATTTACTAGCTAGCTTGGAAGAATGCTCTGACTTACCAGTTGTGAATTATGCTCCAGTTTACCTTTTCTTGCTGTTGCTTTGCATTGAAGGAACAAAGTTCTTTTTGCCCCATCCTTCCTCAAAATTCTAAACAAGCAAGGTAGAAATGACATTTTGTTGTGACGTGGGTTGAAAGCCCAAATATTTTAATTATGTTTGAAGCTAAATTAAACTCCTTTACTCCTATTTTAACTTGCCTACCAAGGTGGAAAAAAAAATAGAAAAAGAAATTATGCAAGCGTGGTAATGACAAAATTGAGTTGCATTCATAATGCTGGAGACACTTAAATCAGTAACTGCTTTCTCTGCTGGATCTTTCAGATAAAGCTGGTGACTTTTTGATCTCTCAGCGGCCTTGTCTCATAACGGGAGAGGGTCTTGGAAGCCAAAAGGGTGAACAGGAAGCTCAAGCTATTCACAAAGAGAACTTGGAGAAGCTGCAGTCCATGTCTGAGGAGGAGATCCTGCAGGAGCAGGGAAGGCTTCTGGCTCAGCTGGGTATGTGCTTCCCAGAGATGAATTTTAGAGATGTGGAAGTTTACTGAATGTGTAGTGTGCTGAAGTCCTACCAAATTCACAGATCAAAGATGGGAGCTAGGTATTCCTGCTCATTGCATATGTGGGTGATCTAATTTCCATGCCGTGCCAGTAGCTTATGAGTAAGAATTAAGTGTGAAGGAACTAAAGAGTGCTTATTCCTCAGTGAAAGGGGGGCTTAGCTTGTCGTCTCCCCTTTGCTGTGAGAGAAGATGGTCTATGCACTCTGTTACTTTGCACACCCAATACCTGGTTACATATACATATGTGAAGGTCCTAAAATGTAATTGTCTGAAGCAGGTAAGAAAAAAAGCTATTAGGATGATTGCAGCAATGCTGAGGTGAGAGAGAACCCTTGGTCTTCCCCTCCAAAATACCTGACTCGGGCCAAAACTGTCAGTACCTGTATGGGGGAAACATCTGGGAATGTGGGAGTTTTCAGTTCAAATCTGTACTTGGTAGAGCACAAAAACTTACAACTAGACTTGAACTTCTTGAAAATGTGTTTTAATTATCTGGTGGCTGGGTGCAGGTGTTCTGGCAGGGTTGTGGTCTCTGGTTTAGAGCCCTGTCCACAGTGGTGCTCTAGGAATGCCTGTCACTGGCAGCTGATGACAAGATGGGGGAGAACACAGAGTGTGGTATGTTTGATAAGACTCTGTGTGATCTAGGGAACTGTAAAACTTGCTGGCATTCGTTTCAATTATTTTGTGTGCTCGAGAAAAGCAGATGTACGGATGTAGGTCACAGGCAAGGGTTTTTGAAATTCTCAGTTTCAGATTCTCTAGCGTCATATCTAGGTGTGAGTGACATTTTAGACACGTAAATCTCTTGTGGGTTTGGTTTAAAGATCGTATTAATGATCTTGACTTTGTTGCAAGCAGTGTGGGTATAACTGGAAAGGTGACAAAGAAACCCTGCAAAATAATTGCAGACACTGTGTTTAGGTACATCATTCGTTTCAGAGAGCTGAACTCTCCAAACTACCTGAGGTGAAAAGAAATTTTTTTTTTTTAACTTCACTGCTTATAACAATGGCATGTGTATGAAAAACACCTTGTTTATCCACATTTTTCTTGTGGCTGATTTATGGTCTTTGCTCCTTGTCCCCACCACTCTGTCCTTTGGGATAATAGCAAAGTGAATATTTAGGGAGTTTGAAAAGGATAGGATGTACTTTAAGTATTTTTAAACAATAAATTGTTTTCTAAAATAGTATATTTGTTTATATGCCCTGTGGGTTAAAATTGTAGATCTTTCAGTCTTTGAGGTCTTAAGGAAACTGGGAGTAATTTTGGCATTCCCAGGATATCTGTGGTTAGGGAATTATGCGTGATGAAGCAATTCCTAAATTAAGTTACTGGCTTACAGATGAACTTGGGAACTGAACAGGTACAGAGATATGGATTAAAGAGACTTTTTCCTCCATATTCAGGAGTGTGAATAATTTGTGGATGTTTAATGTTACCCAGTCTCTGAATTAACCTCTTGGTTATGAAGCAGGTGAGACTCCATGGTGTGGAGTATTAGGATGGGTAGGCAATTCCATGCTGGGCAGTGTCTTCAGGATCTTACAGTTGATACTGTTCTGTTTTTTCCCACGGAGACTCTGCACAGAAGTAGGCTTACTTTGTGACATACTGTGCACAGATTGACAGAATCAGTGACTTGTTTGTCACCATTTGCATGAAATGATGACATAGTCAATAGTCTTTTCCTTGCTGTGTATGGTGATGTGTGAGAAAGCGAGAGCTCTGCTTGCATTCAGGAAGACACATGCGTGCATTAATGAGGCTAGGCTGAATGTCTCCCCTTTGCCCAGGGAAGTTTAGAACTGCATCACGAGGAGAGTGTGCAGCAATCAGAAGTGTGGGATAGATTCTGCATCCTCTTTGAACTGTTTCACAGACATGGGAGATTTTTCTTTTTGGGATGACTTCTCTCAGGTACAGAGAATTTCTGAATTGCTTGTCCTTTGTCCTCCGAAGAAAAAATTACGGAATATAACACCTACATTGGTTATTTTTTACATCTCTGACACTGCTTATTGGAGTATCTCTGTACCTTCTGGAGGCACAGTGCGCTGTCTCTTACTATGCACCTCTGCAATAAGCATCGCAACACCATCTTCTAAGTGAAGAGTGTTCAGAGAGAAAGTACACTCCATCAGAAATTAAGTGGGATATCGTAGCAGATCTGAAAGTAAAATGATGATCTTCTGACATTTTTCTATCTTGGAGCCATAGGAATATTATCTGTTCTTCAAAATAACCCTGCCTCCCAAATGTTCCTCTTCTTCTCCAAAGCATGAAGTGAGTGGCCATGTCTGTTTTCTGGATGTTATCAGACAATAATTGACTCTCAGGATGGGGAGTCAGTTCAGAAAAAACAAGATACCCTTCTCCTAAAGTAATATGCAAATCATGCACTGCAGCTCTCATGCAATTCAATAAAGAGCAGGTAATTAATTCTGTGATGTCTGTTCTGTGTATTCTTGTAGCATTCAGGTTGATGCTGCTGAGTGGTCCACGGGCAGGGTAGGCAAACTATCAGACCCAGCTTCCTCCCATAAATCACAGACCAGAATTCTCTCCATAATGAATAGTCTTGTTTGGATGTGCCTTTTCAGTGGCAGTGAGGGGGGAAAGAAACAATTCTCTCTTTATTGGTAAGTTGGGAGAACAACTAGAATTTTTGTGGCTGCTTTACCTTGAAAGATATTTATCAGCTCCTTCTCTGGTGTTGCCTCACCGGTCAGTTGTACCCAGGTTATGTGCTCAAGAGGTCATAGAACAGTTAAGTGCCTCAATTTGAAAAGAAGTGACAGTTGGTACTGAAGAAGAGGGCATGAGGAATGGGAATGCAAAGAGTAAAACATAAATAGCGGGAGCTATAGACATATCAAGTATTTTGTCACTTCTCCGTCTCCTTGTCAATACTTGCAGATTCCAGTTTAGTTGCTTTCTTGAAGTCACGACGTGGTGGTAATGAAGGCCAGAAAAAGGAATTAAAAATGGAACAGAACAAACTGGAGGAGTTTGTGGAGTCTCTGCCTGTGGCTCAGCATGATGTAAGATCATCTCTTTCCATGCAGGAGTCGGGTCTGGAAGAATCTGTAAGGAAGGAAGAAAATACAAAGGTAGAAATCACAGGTAAGAAACAGGGTGCATGTTGTTAATGTTCTGAACATAAACATGACGTTTGTATGGTGTTTGCATCAATCCAGGTCGGATTGATATGTTACTTTGTTAGTTATCCAACTCCGAATTTTATCATGGTATTTAAAGAATACACATATTTTGGGTTCAGGAAAAAAACATCTGTTATTTCTAGCTGGGCTCCATAGATTAAAAGGGTGATAGCAATGTAACAGAGGTGAGTTGTCAAGTGGGAGGTCTTGCTTTCTTTTTGAACTTTGTGCTGAGGTCTCTGGAGGGAGAAAGTATTTTAAGCTAGGCATCATTGCCCTGCTGTTCAGTCTTGTGAACAGGGAAGCAGAAGTGTGGTAGTGGGACTCAGCTGCTACTTGAGTAATTTCTTTTAACTGGGACCACCTGGGGACAGGAGGGTGTTGGATAGGTAAGAGTTAGTGATTTGCTCACAGCATAGCATGGAGAGGACAGTCTCTCTTCAGGGAAATTGCTCATAGCGTGCATGCATGTCTTATGATACTGCTCCTGATGGCCCTGCTCTGTGGCTTGTATCTCAGAGCCCACGGGGTGATTTCCAGAGAATACAGTTCTTTTCTTTGTGGTGTGGATGCAGTTTTTTCTTTAGCCGTTTCATTTTCTCTGTCATCATTTTAGGCTCCCATTCTCATCTTTCCCACACTTTTGTTCGTAGCATATGTCTCTCCCTTGTTAGCATGCTTCTCCCCCAGTTTCATGTCAAGTTTTGGCTGCCTCCATCTCTTGATCCTTGCTTCTGATGCATTCTTTGTGTCCCAGTGCAATGTGCAGACTGATTAAAGAGGTCTCTGAATCACTCCTGTATTTCAGCTTGGTGTTTGCAAGAGGTAACAACTGTTTACCATTTTCTTGATGAGAGGGATGAGTCTGTGAGTGTATGCGTGTGTACATGAGCAGAAGGAAAGCTGATTAGCCTCTTATTGAGGAAAACACTTCACTGAACAGTCCTTTTAGTGTTTCTCCTCAAGTTTTACTTTTCCATGAATCCATTGTAATCAAAAGGACTATTTTTAGTTCCAGAACAATTGAGTGCTCAAGTAGCACCAGGTTAAGTGACATTCTTTTACCTGACTGGGAGCAATAGAAGTGGGTTGTTCAGCCTGTAAAGTACAAGACTGTAGTAGTGCTGTGGGGAATAGCTCAGTGCTCAGAGCATTGTGTGCTGACATCTTTTGCTTCCAGTGGAAGACTGCACAGCAAAGGCGAAGAGGAGTTTTCCCAGGATATTTGAAATAACAAAGAAAGGATGAGCTGGGACACAGTTATAAAACAGAGGGAAGCCTTTCCAGCACCTGAGTTTATGCCTGCAGCCCATCTTGGCCAACAGGAGATGTAAAATATTTATTTGACATTAACATGTACTGTTGGGATTTTGTATCTGTTCATGCCCAAAAGTAAACTCATTGTGAATAACCCAGCAGAAATGGTCATTCTGAATTTCCCCAGGGAGAGGACGATGACACAAAGCAATGGGATTGATCAAAAGTCAAACCTGTTTCTCTGATGAGATAAAAGGCTACTGTTTATTAGAAACAAGGTGGTGAAACCTTTATCCAGCAACTTGTAATCTTATCAAATGGAAAAGTAAATTCTTGCACTGAGACAAAAGGGAAAGCAAAGCAGAAAGGGAAGAGGTTGGGTGGTAGCCTTTAATATTACCCAAGTCTGAAAAAGTTCAGTGCAGATGTTGTATTCACACTGTCAGTTTGTGTTTCTGTAAAAGGATTTCTCAGTAACTGAACAATCTGATGCCTTGGAATATATATCTGTCTCTTCTTGTTGACAAGATCGTACTGCTAAGGGCTGGTGGTGGTATGTGTAATCCTATTAATAGAATGACTAACTCAGCCCTGTCAGTTTAGTGATTAATGGAGAAAACAATCTGTGGAATTACAAATGTCAATAGATTTCATTTTTCTGGTGATTTTATTTCCTCTAGTTTTGCACCTACCACCCACAAACATTCCACTTTCTTGCATTTCAGATGCTTTTTCCTTCTCTTCAGTTAAAATGTGTGCTGAGCCTTTGGCTGAAGTTCTGTGGAACAGCTTTCTGGCTGAGGAAGATAACTCTGTGCTTAGTTCCTTGCCTGACTCAATGCCACATTGATCATAAGGGTGAAGCTTCATCCTAGAAAGGATGAGTTCCCTTCCTAAGAGTTTGTCTGCTAATTGGAGGAAAGTAAAAGGTTAGATTTCAGGCCAGTTATCAGCAGGAAAAGATCTGATGAAAGAAGAGCATCTCGGTGGGACTCAATTGTTCCTTGCAAGAGAAGACCAGAGCACTAGGATTAATAGCTGCAATGCAAATGGGTTCTGGGCTTCTCCGGCAGGAGTGACGCTGCTCCTTTTTGTGCCCTCAGACTGCCTGTTCCTGTCCTCGTGTAATTCTCTTTGAGATAGCAAAGACTTCTTAACTCATCTCTTCCCATGCTGGTATGGGATAGTATCCTAGTAGCAAAGTATTACCTTTCCTAGTGTTCAGATAATTTCCAGTTCCGTCTTTCCTGTCCCTTCACTTGTGAGATTCATCCACATGCTGATCTGTCTCTTTCCTAGGGCCACTCTTGTGATGCAGGCATACATGTCTTGTTTCTCAAATTCTTCTAGTCAAAGTTTTTTATAAAGTTAAATCAGTAATTTCTTCCTTTAGTACTGGCACCTTTGAAATTCTTGTTCAACTGTCCAGTTTCCCCACTGAGCTGTTTCTCATTCAAGCTGTGTACATTTTCAGCTGTTTTGATCTTTTCTTCCCAGAGCCTGAACTCCTCAAGCCTTTAGAGGGGGACACAGGATGAAAAGCAGCATCGCGAATGCGACAAAATCATGAATAGGAGTGTTTGTGCTCTCTGCATTGTATCTAGGCTGAAATCATACTGGCTTCCAGTAATTTGCTTGGACCTCTTTGTATTAATACTTTTGAATCATTTCACAACCCCCCTAACACTCCCCTCCTTGGGCAATACTAGTTTGGTTTCTCAAATGTAGGGATGATACTATTTTTCTGCTCTGGTTCTGATCACTTTGCCTTATTTGTGTCCTGATTTCTGTTCATCTTCTCCTAAATTAGCCTTGTCTGTGAATTTCATTACAGTGCTGTTTTAATCTTTCATGAGAGCTAGAAGAGGAAGTAAACAGCTTTAAACCTTTGATGTTTATGCATCAGCCAACAGTCAGTTTGAAAATTGTTTTCTTTTTATTTTACATGAATCCCACATTTGATACAGTCTTTAAGCCAAGTAGCTTGGCAAAGAGGGCATAGTATTTTCCTCATCCCTGCCTTGGAAGGTAAGACTGCCGTTTTTTCCCCCTCCACAAAGATGATGATCTGCCTGTGAAGCCCAAGAAGGAATGGATTCACATGGACAATGTGGAATTTGAGAAGCTGGAATGGATGAAAGATTTGCCTTCACTGCGGCAGAAGAAAACCAAAAAGGTTTGAAAGCAGAAACTGGTATTTTTCATGTTTGCACCTGGATCGTGGTTCTCAGCAGTAACAGTTTTGAAGGTTTCAAACACTAGTCCTATGGTTACTTAGTCTGTGAGATTTTATCAGGCTGAGAGATTCCCGAGTTTCTTCCATGGGGTGGAATGATACATGGTCAGTTCAGTATGTAGTGCTCAAGAGGGCTAGGAAGTGAGAGTCTATCAACTGTAATCTGGGATGAAACAGGTCTGAAAGCTAAGAAAAAAGGAAAGAGGGGAAGAATTTATTTATTTTTTAAAAAAAAGAATTTGAGGGCTGACCTGGGGAGTTTTTGAGTTGTCACCTTCCAGCAGTTGATGTAAGAAGTGGTGTTTTAAGTCATGAATGGAGTGGAAGGCAATAGAAATAATCATCTCCCTCCACCCTTTTGTTGTAGGGAATGCAAGCTCGATTCAGTTTAAAAGGAGAACTAATTCCTGCAGATGCTGACTTACCGACGCATCTAGGCCTGCATCACCATGGAGAAGAGGCAGAGGTAGGTGTAATATAGTAGAAAGGGCACACCCGTTTTCCATTTTCTGTGTTTGATTTGGCAGGTTCCTTTTTGTGTCAAAGCTTTTTAGTGACAGAAACCTTAGGGAAGTGCAGACGGGTGGTTTTCTTTTGAAATAAGCTCCTAAAGAGAAGTTGGGTCTGCATGCATTAACTGCTTTTACTTTCAGAAAACTCCATTAATGGTTTTTTTTTCTTTAAGGATCTGTGGTGTTGGGAAAAGGTGCACATACAACTTTTTCTTAAGAAATTCAGTTTTCTCCTGTCACATCAACAATTAGAATCTCTTTTGCAATTGCCACAAAACAGCAAACGATATTTCATTGCAGTTTATCTCCTGTTACGCTCTGTTTTATTGTTAATCTTATTTTAAGGGGCCTGTTTTTACCTATAGCTGAGGGCCTTTTTTTTTTTTTTTTCAGTTTTTGGTATTTTGTTTTGTTTTTTCCCCATTTAGAGGGCTGGTTATTCTTTCCAAGAGCTCTTTCATTTGTCTCGCAGCCAAGTTACTCAACAGAGGACACTGGCTTTACAAGTCTTGGGTCGTATTGTTCAAAAGGTAAGTCACTTTCCATGGAATTCCTCCCCATAATTTGAGTTTCTGGTGGATCAGGGCCCAGATTCTCTGATGCTAGTTGTTTGCTTTCTACTATTCAATGAAGGTGAGAAGAATCACCAGCAGGGCATTCTTTTTCACTGACAATCTTCTTACCGTCAGAAGAGTCAAGTGTTGAAACATCACAAGTTGAGTTTCAGGTTTCTTTGGAAGGGAGATGCTTCCGAGGGTTGTTCAGCAGCAGTGCTGCAACTTCAGTTCTGTTGTTGGTTTGGACACAAGTGGTTGGGTTTTTTGGTGTTATTCTTCTGACAGACCTATCCTTTGCAATGACCCTTTCACTCCTGTTGTCTGAGCCAGCTGCATGGCGTGCTATTTCTGAAGGAGATGAGAATGAACCAGCCTACTCACAAAGCAATGGGCCAATAGCAAAAAGCAAAACGAATATTTACTTCTGTGGCCATTCCCACCTAACTTTTAGGGGAAGTGCTTACCTTCCTTCCAACAGTAGTGGAGGCAGAGAAGAAGAAATAGTGTGGTTTTGAGAACGATGGGGCACAACAGGGTGAAGACAGAAGATGGGTCCATACTTTAGAAGGAAAGGTTTCCTGCATTTAAGGAACTGGAGTTGCATGCCTTCTGTAGATTGAGAGGAGGATAAGATGAAGAAAAAAACCCTGCACACAGTTCAGCTGCTTTACAGCAGAAATGGGAAGAGGCAAACACACAGAATGATGAGATGTACCCAGTTGCGACGAGACAGCTGTAACACTGGCTCTGTGTGGCATGTATTTCAGGCCAGGGCTGGAGAGTTTGCTTCCTCCTTGAAGGGCAGCGTTCTGCATCTGCTGCTTGATGCTGGGTTTCTCTTCTTGCTGCGCTTCTCACTTGATGATGCAGTGGATAATGTCATGGCAGCATCTGTTGGTGCTCTCCGGGCTCTGCTGGTGTCACTTGATGATGAGGTGAGACAATCATTAAGTGCCTGGGTCTGGTTTTGTGCTAAGCTGTGTACAGGGACTGGAATGAGGAGGCATGGTAAGTAGCTTGAACAAAGGCGTGCTGGATGGGTTAGCGTAATGGTCAATAGCGTGCCATGGCTGTGCTTTGGGACAGACAAGGGAATGTGTTATCTCATTTGAGAGATGCAGGCATCTTTTCTCCTGTTTGAATTAGCTCTGCGCCATGATTAATTTCAGCGCAGGCTGCTGAGGTTCTCTGCCTTTGGACATCTTTACAATCTACATCAGGCTACTACTAATGTTATGTGTATAGTTTTGTTTTTTTGATATGGCCTCTTACGTTGTTGGCTTCTTATTTTGTAGTTTTCCTGCTTCTGAGCAGATAAAATATTCTCCTTGCTTTCCCATATGACTCATAATGATGCTGTTTTCTCTTTTCTCTCATCCATTTTCTGCTGTTCTCGCATGCTTTTCTTACACTGATAAACACCTAATTTCGCCTTGTCATGTGTCTATTTTACCCTTGATGCTTTTTCACCTGTTAGGAGTTCAAACTTCTTTTGGGTGTTCAGATACTAGAGAGCCCTGAGCAGCAAGATTAAGATGTCTTCCTGGTTGGACAGTAGCCCATTACAGGCAAAGCACGCTGTGGGCTGTGTTTCAAGTGGCTCCTGTGTCCAACTGGAAAGGGGCTGGTGATGGACAAGAGTGGGTAGATCTCAAGAAGCCCCCTGGAACCTCTCCCAGCCCTTTAGAGCTATCCCTAGTGGGGAGGCAACAGAAATGAAGGACTAGCTAGCTTTCTCCGTATTTTGCACCTTTTCTAAGATACGAACCTAATGGTGTTCTGCTAGGTGAGTTCTGCCCAGCCATGGCAGGTAATGCTACGAATCAGCTTCTTAATGTGCTTTCCTTTCTTCTGATATTACTCTGGTTTATAACTGTCTTGTATAAGCGAGTACTGCTGACTCTTGATGCCAGTGACAGACACACGCGGTGAGATTGCTGTGTCTATGGTTTTTCATTAGGAGAGTCCTTCCTAGGGTCTGATGCTGCTGAGTTTCAAAAGGTCTCTGAGGAAGGGACAGGGCTAGAAGTCTGGCCTTTTGCTCCAAGATTGTAAGACAAACAGGATTTATCCCCAGTATAAACAAAGAAGATCAGCACACATAAATTATCATGCTGTCTGAAGGTTTTGTTCATTCATCAGTGGCTATGGGAAGGAAGCACCTTTCTCTTGGTTTCCTTTGAAGACTTGGATGCTCTTCTTGTGCCTTTCCTTCTCTTGGTGGAAGGAGGGCTATAGTCCCAAAATGTTTTCCAGATGGACTCAGAGTTTCAATCCCTGAAGTCAGGACTCTTCTGACTGTCATTTGCTCACTTGCCAACTTTAGTTAATATTGCACGTTTTTTTCTTTGCCCCCAATGTGCAATAATAACTTGTGCTTCCTTGGTACTGGCATTTGAAATTTTTCAAAACAGTTCAGGGTTTAATTGAAGTCTGCCACTTCTTTTCTGATTAATGTAGTAGTTACTTCTGATTGCCAGTTCAGGAAATGGAAATTTAAAGCAGTAATTCAGTAGTGCAAGCATTTGATTGGACTGCCTTTTATTTTATGCCAAATTCCAGTTTAACTTCTAGAGCCTCGGTGGTTTGTTTAGTTTTATCTTAAATGTTTTCCAGTTAAGCTGCATTTCTGTTACCTGTGTAGTGAATTTAATTCACCTCACAGTAAAGCTTTTCATGGTTTCCCAAGTGTGTGTGTGTGTGATACATTAAAATTACTTCCCTGAAAAAAGCATTACATTCTGCTTGTGCATGTTTACAGTACACTTTACTGTGTTCCTGTTTTCATGGGGTTAGGTGGGAATCAATAAAGCATTCCATAATCAAAAGTATACTTGAAAATTCTTTGTCTTTGATGATTTCTTTGTAAGAATTCTATTTCATGTGCTTTTACTCTCCATGTAGAGATATCTTGATTGGACTTTCTCATGGTACCAAGGGATGGCTGCATTCCCCTTTGTCCCCTACAATGAGGAGGAAGAAGAAGAGGAAGAAGAAGAATTAAATGGAACAGAGAAGTCTCAAGATAAAAAATTAAAGGATGAAAATAAGCCAGATTCAGATGTGGCCCGATACGATGTTGTAAAGGTAAGCACAGAGCTGTACCTGAAACCTTTTTAGGAAAATAGGCTCTGCACAGTGGCTGTGTGTGCTGTTGAAATGTCTGCTCTCCTGTGTATGCTATTAAGAACGTTCTGAAGAAGAATTAGAACTGTTCCCTGGCTGTGGGATGTTATATTTCTGTCATATATTACCGGGAGAGGTAATTTTATTGATCTCTAAAAATGTTAAGACTTGACCTGTGTGATTTCAGTGTCATTAAGTAGCTCTAACTTCCTCTAGGGAAACTGGCAACAAACACACTCATGACTTTGTAAGACTTGCTGAAAGACTGCATACAATCGTGATTATAAAGCTCGCTTGCTTGAGCTAAAAGTGAAAAGCTTCCAGCCACTATTAAAATGTCTGTATGCACTTCTGTAAAGTCAAACAGGAGCTTTACAGCTGGATAGTTCATAACTAGTTAGATTTGTACAATTCTTTTTGTATTTGATGTAAGGTGGCTACTTAGCATTTCCCCAGTTTCATTGTTCATGTTTGCATTTCTCAGGTAGAGTTACAGCATTTGGAAGGAATTCCTCACATACTCAAACCTAATCCCGCATTGCTGATACGAGATCTAAAAATAGCAATCTTTATCTCAAACAGCCTTGGTGGAGCTGCTGGAATCATTAAAACCTTGTGATCACATCACTTAGTCCACGTGCTTGAGCCTGTGTTCAAATGCTACTTGGTTGAAAGCCTAACTGGGCAAATGAATTGCTGTACTTGGCCATCTGGTCTTGTTTAGAGGCTTCATGATTTCATACAAGTCTGCTAGGTGACACTGTTTAAAAAGCTTAACAAAAGAGTTGTAGGTAGAAGGCGTGAAATCGATTTGTGATTCTGGAACCAGTTGCATGGGTCAGCATAATAGACTTTAACTTGTTCCAAGTGGCCTGAACTCAGAAGGTATTTGGGATAAAATTCTCCACTGTTCCAGTTGCTGTGAAATTCTATTTCACACCTGTTTATTGGCTGTTACAACCCAATTACTCCACACAGCTGGAACAGAAGTATTTAAACTAGTAGCTGAACCTGATCAGGCCTAGAACCTCAACCTTGCTTGGCTGCAGCTTTTAAAAAGTATTAATACTGTGAACTCTGGTGTTAGAGAGTTGCCCTTTCTCAGAACTAGGAATGCATAACCCTGTCACTTAAACTGATTGTGGTCTTCTGCTCTGTGAACCGTAAAATAAAAACCACATCATCTCTCTGCATCTCTTTTCCTACTGCAAAATAGGAATTTGTGTCTGTTCTCTGCTTCTGTCAGCTCTTCTCTGACGTGACAGGTACTATTAGACAGAGTGCTGTTAGCTGTGGGTGGTGTCTAGCCAAGATGATTCAAGGGGAGCTAGAGAACCTTTGTCAGCCACATTAGGTTTTAGTAGTCTTTTTATGGGGAAAGTTATTTTCCTATTCCCTGTTACAGTTTCATACTCTGGAAGACACAAGTGTCCAAACCCCACCAGTGGTCTGACTTAGAACAGAAGTTTAGTTGTTCTGCTCTCTTGAGCTAACTCTTGCTCGTTTGCTAGCATACTGGCAAATCTGCAGAAACTTACCTCTTTGTTTTCCCACTGGTAATTTTAAAACTCTTTCTGCAGAAGATGTAATAGAATCTTCTTTTGTCTTCCAGCAACTGCAGTTCAGAGGGCAATTGTTGAGAGCATAATGGAAATTTTTTTACTTTATTTTTTTTTTACTTTCAGGGACTTTTGAAGACACGAATCCAGCACCGGCTGAGGTACATCCTGGAGGTGGTACGACCTGTTCCGACAGTAGTCCTGGATATACTGCACATCCTCACTCACATAGCAAGGCACTCTTCTGAAGCATGCAGCCAGGTAAGTCTCCCCTTGTACAGGAGCTGGAGGATGATAGAAGAATGTTTGAAAAAGGGAAGAAAGAAGCAGGTAAAGTTATGGCAAGGAGATCAGACTTGTGTGTTTTGAATGCCTTCTGCATGTCTGCATAATTGCATACCTTTAGTTATTTGTGCTGCTTGCTATTTCTCTGTAGCTGCTTGACTGTCCTCGGTTGATTGAGACCATTGTCAGGGAATTTCTCCCTACTCAGTGGGATCCCCAAGTGGCTGAACCAGGGTGTTTACTCACCAGCCTCCATGGAGTTGCTTGTGCCACTGCTATGAAGTTCATCAGAGTGTTGGCATCTGGAGGCCGAAATGCAACAGCCAGGCTGGTGAGTGAATCTCAGAAGAGCTTTTCTGATTGCAAAGGCCTTAGTTCTCTATGACTTACTTTCTAAGTAAAGATAGAAGATTAATTCCAGGGACTCTGAGCTGAAGCGGAAATAATCACTATGAAGAAGGCACATATGTGTGTTTTGAAGGAGTTGGGGGTGTCATAATAATGATGCTTTCTGCTGTGTACCAGTAGAAGAGCTGTCTTAAGCTTGTTTCTGCTTTTTTTTGTTTTACATAGTGCAGTTATGCAAAATGACGCAGCCCAGCTCAGTGATAGTTGACCAACAGCAGATGGTTAGAGCACACACTGGTGTGTGGTGCTCTGTATGCTCCCGTGTTCCAGTGGTAGGCAGCTTAGGACTTCATAAACCAGAGATTCAATCACTACCCTTGTGTTTTACAACCCTGGTTGAACTTCCCTGCCATTAATTTGTCTTAATAACTCTGAGGTCATTTATCAGTATTTCCAGTTCCTCTTACCTACTTCTGGATAGGTTTTCTACTTCAGAGATAATTGCGTTCACTCATATAGGTCATCACGCTGGTGCTATAAATGCGTAACATCTACCAAGAGCAGCACCCATCAATGGACACCTTGGGGGTTTTGGTTCAGTGTTGTTAACAGCATCTAATAAATTGCCATGCGGGAAATGGCTAACATCAGCAGAACACCGGTCTGTGCTATAAAATAAATAGAATAATGTGCTGATAATGGATAGTGGGATATTTAAAGACTGTAAGTGGTGCTAGGAACATAATAGAAAGTCTGTGAATTTTACTCCGTTTCAGGCTTTGTGTACTCCAGGTATTTCGAGGCATGCAAGGGTTGCTTACAAGGTTCCTGCCACTCAGGCTTTGGTTCTGTTGCACTCTCGTTACGGCTTGTTAGAGGCACTTAAACATGGGAATGGAGGATGATAATAAAAAACTAAATCAAAATCATCAATGTAGGAATTTATTCTAGCTAACAACAAAATTCTTCCATCCTCCTCCACTGGAAGTAAATTTGACTTTGCTCTCTGTTCTGTAGGAGGGGTGTCAAAATTCATAGTTTGATTCATCAGCTCCTTTGCTGCTGTGCATTGATTCCCCTACAAGATGTCTCTAAAGCATTTGAATTTTAAATTATCTATAATATGTCCTTGTGTTGTGAAAAGTCATTGTTATCTCACTTGTTTAGACAGAGCACATGCAAGCTTTTGTATGTGTGGGAGAGGGAAAGAGAAGCTCTTTTTTATGGTTAAGCAAAAATACGCAGTTGTTGGGGAGGATAAAAATTATTTCTAGACCACTGCAAATGAGTCATGTCATGCTTAATTCAGTACTAAAATAACCTCAGAACATTTCCAAGGCATCAAAATTCTATAATCTTATAAAAGTAATAGACAGGAAGTACCCTTCTTATAAAGTAAACACAGAATCATAGAAAGATTTAGCTTGTAGGACCTCTGAAAACCATTTAGTATGACCTGCCAAAAAGAATATCAGCATCAGTTCAGTACTTTAGTATACAGTGTTTTTCATAAGCATATCTTTACAGGGAATCCTGACTAATAGTTCTGTTTATGACGACTAAAAGAAGGATAGTATGTATTTTTTACAAATCAGTTAAAGGCTGCAGAGAGCATCCAAAACAAGTGTGTGTGTGGCTAGACAAACCTCTGTCAGGAATGATTTAGGTGTAGTTGACTTGTGTTAGGAACGGATTAGGTAAAACCTGGCATCCCTTCCAGGAATGCTTCTCTCTTAATAGCCATTGATTATTTATTGATCCTTTGTAGTATGTTCCTTAAGATTACCCAAAATAAAGACAGATTTGAACAGTGCAAGAGGAGTTTAGAATGAGCTCTACTGAAATCTGCAGCTCTTCTGGTGTGTCAGAGTAATGAGATAACGATGCATGCAACTCATGTCTCTTATCCCTTTGTCTTTTTTTTGTTCATCCTTTTCTTTTTTGTTTGTTTGTTTTACAGCTTAACACATTTGAAATGAAAAGTCGGTTAAGCCGATTTATAGCTGAAGACCCACTGGATCTGCCCCTGCCGAGGGAAGAAGCCATCAGGCTAAGCACCGAAGCCTTCCGGCTGTGGGCTGTGGCTGCTGGCTACGGTCAGGCCTGCGATCTCTACAGGTACAGCCAGATCTGGACAGCTGGGGGTGGAGGGGGCACGACAGAGAAAACGGACGGAGGGGCAGATAGAGGGATCTCCAGGCTCAGGCTCAGTCTTTACTTTCGGGGAGTCTTACCTCCCTTTCTCTGGCCTCCTACAGTAAACCTCACATTTTCTAAAGGTATTGTCTTTTTTGTGGTTGTTCTTTATCTCCTGTGTTTTAAGTACTGCTATTTTGGTATTTCTCTTCTGTGCTGTAGGAGATCACCCTAACTTTTTAGGGCTGCATCTTTCTCCCCTGGAAAGCATGAATAATCTGTGCTTGTGTAACATCAAGATGCATAGTTTGCAGCACCCCTAGGATTGAATCTGATGATCTAAGGGCAGTCTGTAGGCAGCAGTCACCAGCATGCATGCTAAGTGTGGCAGACTGATGCAGACAGACTGCATACTGCATTGACTTTCAGGTCAGTTCAAGTTCTTGTGCTTGACTGTCGAGGTTGGCACTGGGATAAGTCTGACCTGCCTCAAGCATTGAGTCCTCTTTCTGTTATTACACTGACTTGGAAGCACTGAGGTGGCTGTGGAGTTCCGCTGAAGAGCAGTAGAAGGGAGACCAGTGTTAAGTTTCAGAATGGAGATTCTCTCTCTGTAACAGAATTTTGTTTTCTCCAGGCCAGTCAGGTTTATTGGTTAATAAAAAGTAAAAACTGTATATAATTTTTTAGCACTGCAAATAACGTTGAGGAAAGAGAAGCAGCAGAAAATTCTTTAAATTTGCATGATTGTAACTGTGGATACTTCGACTGAATATTTGAGAACTAGGCAAACAAGAATAATAGTAGTTTTTCCAAGAAGTTACTGCAGTGCTTGGAGGCAGAGTATTAGGTAGGTCCCATTCAGATGAATTTGGAATGACAGTGTTCTTTCTTTGTCATCTTTTTTCCATGTCTGTTTATTTTTGTTATTTTGGTGGTAGTGATCATTCTCATAATCTCATTTTCGCAACTGTTAAAATATTTGATGGAAGGATGTAAAGAAGATAGGGCCAGGTTCTTCCAGTGGTATGAAGTGAAAGTACAAGAAGCAATGGGCACAAATGGCAATACAGGAAATTTCACTTAAGTGCAAGAAAAATTTTTTTACTGGGAAGCAGTCAAACAAACACTGGAGCAGGTTGTACAGGAAGATTGTGGACTCTCCATCCTTGAAGATGTCAGAAGTCCAACTGGACATGTTCCTGGGCAAACTTGCTCTAGCTGACGTGGTTTGAGCAGGGAGTTGAACTATAGATGATCTCCAGAGACCCTTTCCAACCTCATGTATTCTGTGATTCGTACTATAGGGATCTCTACCCTGTGCTGGTGAGGATACTGCAGTCCCTGCCTGAATTGATCAGCACTTGCTGTGGGAAGAGCCCTATGATTGAGTTGTCTGTCCAGAGAGCTACGGCAGTAGTTACTCTGCTGATACAAGTGACACAAACAGCAGCCTACACAGCGGAGCTGCAGGCCAAGCTGAGCAGGTAGGCCCTCTCTGTCACCAGTTCTGTGTATCTGAGTAGTTGGCATCCTGTTTTCCCTCTCTGGTTTGGAGACCTGGCTATCACTTTCTCCCTCCTGCCACCCCTGCTTCCTTTTGGATGGTTTACTGCCCCACGTCCCCCTGCATGGTGGGGTGCGTTCCCTCTGACACAAGGTCATAAGCAGTATCTAGTCTGACATCTGTGTGCCTGCTAGCATGGTAAGAGGCAGGAGTAAAAATCTGCATTCAGCTATGGGGCAGAAGGGCAGTGGTTGCCAAACGCTCTGCTGAAAGGAGCTAGGAAGCGACTTTGACCTTCCCTTTGGGGAGAAGAAAGTCATGTCCCTGAGGTCTGGAGGGAACAACCTCTCTGCAGAGACTGAGGTAGGTCAAGATTAAAAGGTGGTTGGGTTTGGTAGACATCAAAGCAGTAGAATTTGCTGAAGACACAGGTACTTTTTGTGGTGAAAAGCAAGAAACTCTTTAAACAAAGCTGGATACCAAGGTAGTGTGTTTGGTGAAACTAGAGCGTAGTTCAAGGACAGAGTAGTGCAGGTGAAGATACCTCAACTTTCATGAGCAGATTCTACATTTGTCCTTTCTGCCTAAATTGATTTGTAGGAATGTGCAAAGGCTTTTTTCCCCGTGGTGCTGTTGCTGGGTATCGCCTTCCAGATTTTGTGCAATTGGAGACCTTGCTGTTGAAAATGATTATTTAGAGAGACAGTTGTTTCTGAGATGTACTCACTATCCTGTGTCATTCTTCCATTGTGTTTCAGTAATAACTCAGAAGATACTGAACAGATTCTACCTCCTCCAGTAGCGTGGAATCAAGTGTCAGGCTTACAGCCCTTCCTTGAGACCAGTCTGAAAAAATTCCTCCAGGAGATATCCCAGGCAGAAACGTGGCTAACTCTCCAGCCTCTGGCCACAACTTACGTGATCTACTTAGGAGTTTATTACAGTGCTTGCAGCCAACAGGTAAGGCCTGAAAATACAGGTTGTCTTTTCATCTTACCAGAGTCAGCCGGTGTATTACCTCTGAAAATTAGAGGCAATGCTGAGAAAGACAGATGTTGAGGCATCTAGCTGAGGACTAGATTTTGTTTACCACAGCTCACATCTGGGCTGTGTGGCATTTAGCATCATAGATCATAAGTCTGCTGATCCTTCACATTAGCAGTGCCAAATATCACTGTCTTCCTTTCTTGTCTGTTCTTCCTGTGGGCTGCAGAGTCTTCAAGGTATGTGGTAGTGCTATGATTGTTGTGATTTACTGTAGGGACTTGAAGCATGAAGCAAATGTGACCTAATTTAGTCTGGCAGCCCTTTCTCCTCCCGGGCTAAATCAAGTTGCACATTTTTGCATTTGCTGTGGTATGGGAGCTTACATGTGGACAGCTGCGCTGCAACAATCTGTTTGGAAGATTCACATGGTCCATGCCATATGAACCTTGGATAGGAAACAATAAAGATAAACTTACTTGCTGCCCCACTGACATTTAAGGTCAAGTTCTGAAACCCAATTACAGTTGTAGTATGTGACCATCTTTTAAAGTGATGCTGTTGAAGAATAATGTCTTATACTTTAGCTACCTTAAAGATTCATGTTCTAAAGATAAATGCAATTTTCCTCTTTACTGCCCAACTGATGTGCCCGAGTTCTGACCTGGAAGAGCTGTCTTCAAGGTGCAGGAGTAATTTAATGGCTGTAGTTATTCCCGCTTCTGCAACTCCTCTGAAACTTGCCCAAAACAACTGAGTTTGTTAGTTGTGACTGGGGTGGAGAACGATAGTATCTTTTAAAGATGTCTTCAGTGCCCCACAGGTGGGTAGTACCCTTCACATGCTGTCGTTAGGTCCTGAGCATCAGAGAATCAGGATAACCAAGAGGTTAATATTACTTTTTAACCTTTATAGGTATTCCAGAAGAGTGGTTGGCAAAATAATTTTAAGTCTTTGAGCTATGAAATAATATTTTTTTTAATGCCACTTAAAAAGAAGTTCAATTGTCTACCTGTTGTTAGCTAATCTGATTTTAAAAAAGTAAAATCGTATGTAGCAAATTTGAATGGACGAGTGCAAAAACCAAAAATCAACTTGTAACTAGTGTATAGTAGGACCTTTTTAGAATATTTTTGTTAGACTACTAAAAACTAAAGTTAACATTTTCATGTAGATTTTACTGCTTTCTGGAGGGGGATTTCACCTGGGGGAAACTTTATGTCATGGAAATGAGTATTTCTGTGTCCTAAAGTAGCATTCTAATGAAGGGGAAAAATATGAAAAATTGCCAACATGTTCCTTCAAGCTGGAATACTGCTTACTAGAGTTGGAAGAATTCAGATGGTTCTCTAAAAGCCCCAGATCCTCCTCTGTGCTGTGTTCGTCCACAGTCATGCTTTGATGTCAATCACACTTTATACAGCTGGTATTTTTCTTTTAAGAATTTTTGTTTTGGAGAGCCTCATGGTGCCACTCTGCTTTCTCAAGGTAGTTCTGATCACCTTTGTGTCATCTTCAAGTTAAATAGAAAGATCAGCATGTATTAGCTACTTAGGGCAAGTTTTTATTTAGAGAATCTTGATCTCAAGGATCCCATACCTTCCAGCCAGTTAAGAAGTTTTGGCGATGTATTTTAATACTTGAGTGTGAGAACACCTTGAGATACCACTCTCACCTTCCACACTACCAACAGTGAGGCCAGCTCTAACCTAGAGCAGTACTACTCTGTAGATGATGTGGTCTGGCAAAAAGATAATAAACACAGAGAAAGCAATTAAATCAACTTGTCTTTTTGCCCTCACTGGAATGCCTTAATTCTCCATCTTTTCCTGTCTTTCTCCTTGTGTTCTGCAGCCATCAGTCAATCCAATTGACTGCTTAGAGGAACTGGAACGTTTGACTTCAGAGGTGCTGCAGCCCCTTCTCAGCCAGCCAGCCATACACAGCATGTGGGACTTGCTCAGGTGAAATTATTTCACTACTAAGATGCTGTTGCCAGAAGCTAAGGGAGCCTCCTCATTTCTCTACTGTACTGTGTGGCAGTTTCCCCCCTCCCATTTCTTTCCCCTGTACATATGTGCCCCATATGTGTGAATGAGAGTGCAGCAGGGCTCTGTCTACACCCTGCTTTGTCCTCTTTCCCCTCACAGCAAAAATCACAATGGCCACAGTGGTTCTCCAGTTCCTTCTTTCCTACTGGTGCTGCTGCAGGGTCTGCATCTCTGCCCTTCCATGTAGCTGTGTTTTTCGTATCAATTTCAGATTGATTTTAATCACTCTTGGCTTTGATTCTTCTTTGGTTTCACTTTTTTTTTAAAAAAAATTAACATCAGTTTGAGTCCCTCTTATATTGGGGAGGTGAGAGTGTGTGTTCATGTACCATTTACATGCTGTGTGTGATGCTGCATGTATAAAATAGTTTAAACCAGACTCTCGTCTTCAAGCTCCTGCAGAGCTTCACTAAAGCTTTGAAAGCCCCTACAGGAAAGCAAAAGGCCAGATCACAAACTGTTCTTTCAGACATTTGGATAACAAGCTTTTTCTCTGGCTCTGGGAACTGTTAAGCCCTGCAGATATTCTGTGTTTCTACTGTAGAAGGAGCCTCCCTACCGGCCTGTGATCGATCCTCGGGGAGGGGGACCCTGAAAGGCTTAACTTGTAGTCAGGGGGACATCTGGCTGCTGTTGAGAACATATAAGGGACGCTTGAAATCTTTGGGTTTAAGTGGTACTTGAACACTCAGCAGTCTGGCCCATGTTCTTTCATGCCTGAGAACTGAGGTTTTAAGCTCTTGGAACCAAAGCTTCTGACACGAGGGCATTCCATGGACCCTTCCTTTCCTGCCTGTCCTCAAGGTCTGAGACCAGGCGTTTGGTCAGGCTGTACAAGCCCATCAGCACGAGTTCTCCTAGGCTGTTCTTAACACTGGCTGGTAAAAATGAAGAGTCAGCTAATCTCTGCCTTAATGTTTTGGCAGTCTTGTCTAAATGTTCTGTGCAGAGTAGGGCCAGGAGTTCAGGGTACTTTGTGAGCCCCCAATGTGTTCATGCATCTCCTATGGTAATGCCAGTGCCAAGAAGAGCAGTGTGTTTAAAGAGTTAGTTCTCTGTCATAATGATGTGGAACTTTAACAGGATTTTCAAATTGCCCCATTACCATTGAGCAGCATGCTTATGGTCACTTTTCCTTGTAGTGACCTTGCTTGTACAGACATGGTATGTCTAGTGTGGGCCCCGCAAGTGCTGCTGGTATGACAAGTTCTAGTTTTGCATGTGGAGAATGAGCATGCATACGAAGAGTGGTATACACAGTCATGCTCGTGTGCATTAAAGCTAGGTTCTTTCTTTAGGCTTTAAAAATACGCATTTCACGAGTATGTAAGGGGCAGCATTTTTGCAATGTCAACTTAAGATACAAGCTGGCTTCTTGGCTTTGCCTGTCAATTTATTATGGAAATGTCTTGAGTAGGTGCGCAGCTTTATTAGCCTGGTTTACGTATGTACATGGGGAAGTGTGTATTTTTTTTAATCAAAGGCCCAATGCTTTCAAATGTTTGACATCAGAGATGCATCATTGCATCAGAATTTCTGCATGTCAGGAACAATTTAGCTGAAGATTAGAATTCATGATGGCTCACTGGCTTTGGCTCGTATGGCAGTAGTACGTACTTGACCAACTGATACTAGGTTTTTTTCTTGCACAATCTTTGGGGTTTCCATTTTACTGCAGTGTGACACAGTTTGGACAGTAACATTCCTACAAGATAATTCTTTAGTGGCATGAGTGCTTTTGACCTGACCCCTCGATCTTGTTTACACAGGCCATGTTCTGCTTTGTGCAACCCTCTGTCCTGTTCCCCTGCACCAGAATCTGTCTTCAGCATTGCATCTCTGAGTTGCACTGGAGGCAAACCTCCTCTGAGCCTGGTTGGCTCCAAGTCACCCTTCCCCTTCCTCACCGCCCTCCTATTTCTCATCAACAACGTCACTCACATTCACAAGGGCCTGACCAGCAAGGTGAGAATGGACTTTTTTACTGTAAATTCTAGGTGAATGATGATATATTTGTGAGAGAGGTTAGCATTTGTATCTTCCCAGGCTCAAGAGTGATGATAATAGGGCTATTAAAAAGGAATTTTTGTGTATTTTTGTTTTAAAAAATGTCAAAGTACTATAGAGCTAAATAAGCCCATTGTCGGAAACAGGTAAGATAATGATCCGAAAAAAATCTTCTTTCTTTGAATTCCAATATCCAGTTGACACTGGGAAGCTGGAATTATAGGGCAGGTGATGGATGATAATGACACTTAAAGGAGAAGTGTGAAAGAGCTGTTGTTTGGCTAAGCAAAATAAATAACTGTCAGAGGAGGAAAGGGATGGTTGAAGCATATATAATAAAGAAAAACTGGATAAAATTAAACAAAAAAATGAGTGCTACAGTGACTGAAGAGATTTCTTCCCACTTCTGGTTGTCCTGAAGTTTTGGAACGAGAGTCATGGAAGACTGCAAACTCTGAAGGGGAAATGGCAGAGCCCTAGAGAGATGGAGTACCTAGCATAAGCTTTCTCAAAGCTTTCCTCTGGCCCCTTATGTTGAATTAGCTGACCGGTTACTAGTAGGAGTGTCTGGTCAGATAAGAGAGAAACATCTTAAGCCGCTGGCCAGACTTCTGCCTTACACAGCATTAAGGAAAATGGTGGCATTGACTGTTGGTTGCCTGCAGTGGGGATGGTCATGGTGGATGCATGAGGCAGAAAAGCAGGGTTTTATCAGGTTGTTTTTAAATATCTCTTTTGAAGTAGCTGACAGGAATTCTCATGTGAGAAGGCAGGGGGTAGCGGGGGTAGGCCTTGGAGAGGGCTGTGTTTTACTTTCCTCTGAGCACAAACTCTTAGTAGTATTTCTCTCCATTTCTGATTCCTTTATAGTACAGCTCTGTGCTGGGCTTCAGAGGCTTGAAGGATTATCTGCATCAGAGCTGGCAGACCGGACCTCCCTCTGTAACTCCATCGTCTGCGTGGATCCTGCGCCATGAATATCACCTGCAGTACTTTGTGTTAGCCTTGGCTCAGAGAATGGTATTGCTATTAGTTCTTTCATTTCCTTCACCCAAGGAATTGACTTCATCCTGGCCTCTCCAACTCAGTGTGTCAGACTGGAAACCGATCTTTGCATCAATGTTCTTTTTGATATCTGACTTATGTCTGTTGACTTTCCGGCTGTCTTTTTATGTCCCACTAACAAATAGTATCTTTATAATTACTGATGTGGGGATTTAGATCCAAAGTACTTTGAATGGCACAATTATATTTTTGCCTGTCTTTGGGCTAGAGTGAGAACAAAGTTTTCAAATGTGCTGCTAAAAAAAGATGTCCGGCTGCCTAAGACGGTCGGGGGAAGCAGAATGATCTCAGTAAGAATGTTGACAGTTCTTGCAGTCTGCCTCAGTCTCTCACTTTCCAGTGAGATCTGGCTCAGTTGATCTTCCTGCCCTCGTTGGCAGATGATACAGTGCTTTAATCTGTTGTTTTGTTTCCCGTACAGGCAGGCACTTGTCCGGATTACGCCCAGCATGCCTCACTCCATCACTGTGTTGCCATGGCGTTGCTAAGCCGTTTGTTGCCAGGGAGTGAGCATCTGGTTTATGGGGTCCTACTGGATCTTGCCTTTAATCCAGAGTTTCTTCCGTAAGCTTTGCATTTTTTCCTTTCTGTAGTCTGGTACGTGGGAAAACTGAAAAAGTACATGTTGGCACTGCAGTTTTGTCATCGTTTTTGGCCTTTGGTAGGGCCTGTATTCAAACTTTACTCGCTGGCATGTTCTCCAGTCACAGAGCCTTCTAATCAGATGAGCAGTCCGATTTGTTTCCGATGTATCAATGTTGAGAAATGTGACCAGTTTCTTTTGATCTCTGTGGCAAGAGTCCTGTGTATTCCTGATAGAACTAATTCTCCCAAAGGTCCAGCATCTGCTGTCCTGGGAGCAGTAAGTCTAGAAAATACATGGGAGTTTGACATAGCCTGAAAATGTTATTAAATCTAACTCAAACCCTTATTATACAAGTTCTCATGCAACTTTTTGCTGATTCAACAACTGTGGTGTCTTCCACCTTGCATGGAAGAAAGGTGGAAGAAATCATGACCATCTCAAATACGAAGCCTCCCATGTCTGACCAAGAAAATGGTAGCAGATTATTTTGTTCATCACAATCTCTTTGAAATTTGCCATGGTGCCTCCCTGTAGGAGGTTGGACCAAGGTGCTGAAAGGAGATACTGTAGTTTTCCAGAAAGAAGGAAGGTTTGTGAGTGGGCTTGTTTCTTTGTTTGGGTTGTGGTGGCTTGGAGGTGTGTGTTTTTGTAGGGTTTTTTTTTGTTTTACAAATACCTGCTGAAGAGCTACCATTTTGTGAGAATTTGACAGGTGGTCTGAGATCATGGTATATGGATTTGACAAACACCCCCCCACCACAATTAGTAGCTGCAAAGCTGCTATTTCGGCAATTGTCTTATTGATTCATGTAGGCCTTATAATATGTGGATTTTCAACCTGGCACCCTGACAGCTGTGTTGGAAAGTAGACTGTCTCTCTGGAAGAGGGGTTGCAGCCCCCACACCAGACTGCTGGAGTTGTGTGAAGGTTTTTCATGGCAAGGCCTTAGCGTTGCTAATTCCAAATGTAGTTCTGTAAATTTCCTGTAAGTACCAAGACAGCTGATGCCTTACAGGCATTCAGTAATATCATAGCTGAATGCTGTCAGAAGTCTTGTGCTGTGCGTATACCAGGGGTCCTCAAACTACGGCCTGCAGGCCCGATACGGCCCCCCAGGGTCCTCAATCCAGCCCCCAGTATTTACAGAACTCCCCTGCCCCCCCGCCCCCTCCCCACTGAATGTTGGGGGGGAACCAAGCAGCCACAGATGACTGCCTGCCACTTCCTCTGCGCACCGGCCCCCTATTTAAAAAGTTTGAGGACCCCTGGTGTATACTGTTCTCCCTGATCCAGGAAGGTTGTAGAGATTAATTTCTGTGGTGTTTTGTTTGTTGGTGTTTTGGTGGTTTTTTGTTGGGTTTTTTTTTTTCCTTTCTTTTCTTAAGCTGGTGTTTGTCTTCATCTTGCAGTGAAGGGAAAGCTGGAGGGCCAGAAGCAGCTGACTTCTCTGATATCCTGCATCTAGGTACCAGTGCCAAACTGGCACAGCCTGGCTCTGCAGCAGCATTTTTTTCAAAGGCTACTCGTGGTGCCCTGCTGAGAGAATCGTACCAGAATCTGCCTTTGATCCGCTCCTGCTACCTTTCTCATTTTGTCCACTTGCAGCATACCCTTAAGCGTTCCCAAGCATCCTATCGAGGACAGAATTACCTCATCCAGTCACTGCTGCTTCCTGAGGCCAAAGGGCCCATCCTGCCTTCAGACTGGCCGTTCTTTCCGCTTATCAGCCTCTACAACAAAGTGACTAACACAGAGACACCTGGGGCTGTACTGAACTCTCTCCCACTTGATCTTGTCAACATTGTGACCTGGAACCTGCAGTGGGTCTTGCTGCTAGAAACCTGGCGTGCTAAAACGCTTCAGAGCATCCCTACTGCTGCCAAACTTGCACGGCTTATGTGTGTCTTCCTCACAGGCAATGACCTCTTTCTAGAAGCACCGGTCCACCACTACACAGCTGCTCTTCTCTCTGTATATTGCCACCCCAAGGAATTGGACTCCCTGGACTTGGATGCTCCTCTTCCTGGTTTGGTGTCCTTCTATGATCTTTATATAAGTCTCCTGGAGCAGTTTGAAGGTGTCTCCTTTGGAGATCCACTCTTTGGAGTCTTTGTTCTTCTACCTCTACAGAAGCGTTTCAGTGTTCATCTGCGTCTCTCTGTTTTTGGGGAGCACACAAGTATCCTGCAGGCGCTGGGAGTGCCGCTCCAGCAGGTAATCCTGGCTTATGGTAGTTGCCTGTTACTGCGTATTTCTGGGTTACTGCGTTCTTGCCTGTGTTTTCTGCAACTTTGGAGAGGAGTTGGGCATCCTCCTAGCAATTCCCCTTCTTCCTCATCCTTCATTGTCCAGTAGAATTAGCATGCTTTCTTTGCTTAGAAGCTTTTTTTTCTCTCTGAAGAAAGTGCAATGCATGGAATGTAAAATAGAATAGGAATGGATAGCAACATTCTTTAGATTTAGGGCTGTGACAGCAGTGTATATGGGGTTTTTTGTTGTTTTGGGGTTTTTTTGATTGATCGTAAGCCTGAATAACAGAGTCCAGCTCCTGTATATGTGCAGACCCTTGTACAATAATCATAATAATTTTCAGAAACCTGTTAACTTTGTTTTGAGAGCAGATAGTGTGTATATGTGGAGGGCAGGAGCTGTGAAATGGTTCAGACTTCAGTGGAAACTGTCCCACACCCTGCTTGGCCTAACGATTGAGAACCTTCTTCTCATTTATAGCCTGTATGTACGAAGGGCTAGTCTGCACCCCATGCTCTTCTGCCAGCAGTTACCTTCCCCTTAAATGAGTCTTTGCTCAGCTTAGGTTCAAAAAAAGGTTCAACTTGGTGAGAACCTTTTCGTTGCCCAATGCATGAACAAGCAGTCATTTTCCCTCTCAACCACGTTTCCACGTTTAGGGGTGCTGGAGTTGCACTTTGCTGGGTAACTCAACAAGAAAATCTGATCTGTCAAGTGCAGGACTGTGTTTCTTTTGAATGAGCAGAGCACAAGAGATGGAATTTAGCTGTGCTATTGAAAGTAGTCTGTCTCCTTATTTTGAAACCACTCTTCTTACCTGAGCTAAAATACAATGCCTGTGATTTAACCAGTAAAACACCTCTCCAGAAAGCTGAAGAGGTCTTGAGGATGATTTGTCAAAGGCTTGTCTCGTTAGCCAGCGTGGGCAGTAACAGCTCTGCTCCAAGCAGAGGGTTCTGCCACTGAGGTACATCGTGTTATATAGGAGCACACGCACAAACAGCTCGGGAAGGGCACCATAAAGTCCTGAACTTCCCCTCACTACTTAGACCCTGAAAAAAAGTTGTGATGTTGCCTCTGGGTGGGTTTCTTGCAGTTTCCTGTGCCGCTGGAGCGATACACTTCACCTCCTGAGGATAACCTGAACCTTCTGCGACTCTACTTCCGAACACTGGTCACTGGTGCACTGCGCCACACCTGGTGCCCTGTTCTTTACGTGGTGGCTGTGGCTCACGTGAACAGCTTTATTTTCTCCCAGGACAGCGTGACACAGGTAGGTAATGATAGCAGAGTCTCAGGGCTGGAAGCTTTGGGTTTTGCATCTGCTTTTCCCAAAGTTCAGTGTGGCTTGCTGTGAATCACTGACTCTGGGCTTGAAAACGTTGTGAGCAAATGTTTTTCTTTGGTCAGCTGAGTATCCACATATGAGATGAGGACAGCACCTCTTGTTCATTATACCCTAAAGCACTTGCATTAGTGTTAGTCAATCCTAAACTTTTGAAGTTGATAACTATATGGACTATAGTGCAGGCCTGGGGGGGAATAGTGAAGCAGAGAGGATGAGGAAGCTGATCAGGCAGAAAGAGCTTGTAATAGTTTTAGCCTCTGCCTGGGGTAATCTTAAGGTGCAGAGTACTCTTTCTTTTCACTTTGCTTGAATAACCAAGCAGAAGCCCTCCCATGGCCTTGGGGCCTCTAGCAGTGGTTACTCCTGCTAATGTTTCCCCTCTGATCTACAGTTCTACCTGAAAGTTGTGAAGCCAGCAGAGTTTCAGGTTAGGAGAAGGGGGAGAGGCAGGATCCAGGCTTTAGCCATCTCAAGCCCTTTCTGATGGAACAAGATGCTCTTTGGAGCATCATCATAATGAGCAAAGCATCCTCCTGGAGGATGTACGCCTGTGGGCAAAGGTGGCACTGCATCATGTTAAGCAAAGTACATGTTTTGTTCCCAGGAGACAGATGCGGCTCGGAAAAGCATGCTGAGAAAGACGTGGCTGTTGGTGGATGAGGTAGGATCTGTAAGGTTCAGTCTGTGCCACTGGGTCTTAAGTTTTTCCGGCATGGTATTCTTACAGATTTACCTTTGGCTTTTGAAATTTGTGTTTAACCTCCTTGCTAATTTGAGAATGGGAGAAGATTAGCAGCAGGATTTTGACCTGTGATGGCTATAAATACTGTTGTCCAGGTCTTTCAGTAACTGAACTCAAAACAGAGCCCATTGGAGCCCAGATGAATCTCCTGTACTGTATTTCTGTGCCTCTTGCCCAAACAGCACTATATCTGGACAGTTGAGGGGTCCTAGAGGGATGATTCCAGCACAACTATGAATAGGTGGCCAGCAGTGATCTTCTTTGACTCTTAGTTGGATGATTCCCTCAAAAAGGACAAAACAGATTTAAGGTTTCTCCCTTTCTCAGGAAGCTTGCCAAAGTTCATCATTGTGTGACAGAGCTGTGTCATTTGGCCCTTCATGTTTAGCATCCAGGGTAACTTCTTAGATCCCACTCAAAAGCCTGTTTGGGCTTTGGCCAGAAGTCTTTTTGAGGGGTTGTTGAGGAGACAGTGGAGTTGTGTTCATAAGAGGAATCCTCACGCAAATCGAAACTGAATTCTCTTGGAAGAAACACACTTTTTATAGTCTTCAGTAGAAGAGCTATGCACTTAAATATGTTGGGCATGGTGGGATTGTACCATCTGGCAGGGTGCTATGTTGTGTTGGAGACAGGGTGGAAAAGAACAGATTCTTTTCAGATGTGTTTAATGGCTGCTGCTTCTTTCCTCAGACCTTGAAAAAGCACCTGCTCTTCTACAGAATGCTGAATGCAGAGAGCCCTTTGGGATTTGACCTTTACGAGCAGCTCCCTCCCATGAGACTGAAGTACCTGCAGATGGTGACACAGAAAGAAAACAAGGAGAGTGCACCAGCACTAGTCTCATAGCAAAACACTTGTGCAAGAAAAGGGCCAAGGTGAAGAAAGCAAGAGCTCAGTTTATGCTTCACTGACGAAACCATGTGCGTTTTGGAGAGTTTCAGTGTCTTACCTGGACATTCTTGACGCCTTTGCAAAGTGAAGCACTAGCAGAATGCTCCCAAGCCCTGCAGAACAATACACGTCTTCTCAAGATACGACAGACAATAAGTGTGTGTAGCCTCTCTGTGATGAGCGCTGGAGCATTTTCCTCCATTCTCTTTCAGGTTGTTCTGCTGCTCCCTGGAGAAGGTGAGAATGTGTCTCAAAGGCACTGGAGTGTTGAATAAACTGAAGGAAGTGGAAAAGCTATTTTGTTCAGTCAGGCTGGAGACTGTGGGTTCTCAAGATGGTGTCTGTCTTCCCCAGATCTTTCCATTGCTTTTTTTTGTACCCTGAATTTTGAATGATTCTTTCCTCACACCATCCCCTGCAAATAAAATGACAATACAACAGGGAAGAAGCTGATCCCGAGAGCTCTTTTAAATATATATATACACACACACACACATACAAGCAGTTTCTCCAGGACAGCGTTCTTGTGCACACAACCAGTCACACAGATGTATTGTGTCAGACCTCTTAAGAAATTATAGTTTCTAATCCAGTAGTACAAACACTGGATATCCTCCCTTGTCTGTCTTGGATTGTCTCTAAACTGCTTTCTTTTCTCCGTTAATGTTAGATGTGTAATAAGATCAAAAATACTTTCTTTGTAGGGCAGGATTCTTACCAGTAACCACTCCCCATTACAGAAAAAAACCCCACCACAGTATCTGCTTGTTTAGCTAGAATATGTGTTGGTTGCCCTCTGAGGAGAATGTAATTTAAATTTTCAAGTGGCATTTCTAAGCTTAAACCTGATTTTAAAAGTTCCCAATTTGATCCCACTCCCACATCCAAATTCTGTATTGCAGTCTCAGTCAGAAGGGCTACAAGTATAGTGCCCTAAAAGATGCATCACAAGTGCCAGGTCAAGTCCAGAACTTATTCTAGGTATGATCTCACTGTGTGGTTTGTTTATATCCAATAATTTTTGCAGAACTAAGGTCACACTGGCAGGCTTTTGTTTGGAGAACTTAGTTTTATGAACAAAACTTGTTAAAGTTATTTCTTTTGGTTTTTTTCTTATGAACTTAATCCTCTGGAAGGTGCAGGGTGATGCCTAGCCTGAAGACCTAAGCTTCTCTCCTTACCTATCAAACAGGCCAAGCTAGCTTCCCTCCCAAGAAACCTTGCCTATATTAATCTTGCTCCAATGAATGTCCTAATAAGAGTGTGAAGCACTGCTGATAGTTTCAACAGTTACAGGCTGGCCTGTTCCAGACAAGAAATTAATTCCAGCTAGCAAATTTACGGCTGTGGTGCTGTCTTTGCCTTGGCGGTTTTCTAAGTATACTGGTCCCCCTTAAGTTGCCAGAAAATACACAGTTTCATCTTTTCCCCCTTATTTCACATAGGACATGGGCAGAACTGATGTTTCATTTTAATCTCTCTTTTTGTCGTCTTCTTCCTCTTTGTTTTGCCCCTTTCCCCTCTCTTCTGTGGCAGCTTTTGATCTGTGGTTCCTCTCTGCTGCAGGTCAACGGCACAAAGTAACAAAAGCACAGTGGTCAACACGTTGGGGTTTTTTTTGTTAATTATTTTGAAATTACTTGATGTGATTAAAAGTTTATTCAAAGGCATTAAAGTTTCTAGTCTGTCTAGGTGGTGAGAGCCCAGTAGTTGTCTTTCAAGAGCAATGGATGGTAAAATTTCAAGACTGTTAGCTGCCCATTTAAGAGCAGCCTTCATCAAGGGCTTTGCCTTTTCCTTTTCAGACCTCCACTTAGAACTCTGCCAGTCCTTTGCGTGGTGCAAAGTTGAGTTTTGTAATGTGTACAGGGTGTAAATAAATATTTTGATAGCTCTGCAGATTCTTTTGGAACTATGAGAATGCTCTCCTTTATTTAAATCTTGAGTTTGGATAGTTCTGTTTGTAATTTATCAATGTCTAGGGAATGCTACTGCTGTGAGGAAATCCACTAAGCTTTTTTGCTCTGTAAGAGCTCTTCAGGCCAAAGGCGGCATCCTGCTTGTGTGGTGGGTCAGTAACAGCTGTGTGTACTTGGGGAAGGTGCAGGATGGGGATTAGGTGATTTGTCATGTGCCACAGGTGGGAAGACAGCAAAAACTGTCCACAGGTGGCATTTTAGGTGTTGAGAGAGGAGGTGGATTTCGTTTATTTTGTGAACTCTGGGAAGGAAAGGATCAGGCTTTTGCCTGATTCTTAAAAGCCCTTTTTGTTCCCAGGTGTTCCTCAAGCCATCAGTGTATACCCAGAAAATAACCTACATCTTTTGAGCTGAAATTCCGATTCAAGCATCATCAGTGGAGGGAAGGGGGAAGGGAAGGATCCCAGATAGTTCTGCAGGCCACAGTTGTGTGCAGAACCATCTAATGATGCTGCATGTGAGCCGTAAGCTTTCAAAACTTTAGCTGTCACTTGAGATGGTACAGCAATCCTAAGCTTGCCTTTCTTTAAGGCTTTGGGCAGCCTGGTACCAGATACCTCTGCGGAACAGCAGAGGGCATTGCTTTATCTACTTTAAATCCAAGCTTTCTCGGCTTCGGTTTGATTGGGATTTATCAAAGCCCCAAACCCAAACAAAACACACACAAAAACCCCACCCCAAAACAGCCAGCCCTTAAACCTGGTTTGAATTTTCTGCATTTTTTAATCTTTGTATATAGTTTTGGAGAAAGTGTGGAGAATTAAATACTTCTTGATGTGATTGGTTGCTAAGAATCATGCAGTGCATTGCTAGCAGGAGGAGTGGATGGAAGTTTAAAACTTAAACTGAGTGCAGTCTGAAGCAGGACCAGAGGTTGTGAGCTGTGTTAATCCAGTTTAATCCTGATCAGAGTAAGTGAGGAGATGAAGAAAATTAAGTGTCCCAAAAACCGATGTGACTTCTTAACTCTGTATCAAAAGCTTAAGATTGCTCTGAGAAGAAAATAATTCTGAAATTAGACCCACGAATGGTTTCTGGGCTTGAAGTAGTTCTAACTCAGAACAGCCTATGTCTGATAACCGATCAGAAGACAAAATAACCACCAACAACCAAATAAAAAAATCCTTGCAGATGCTGTCTTTTAATTCTTAGAAAGAAAAAAACCCCAAACATATTCTCATCCTTCGGGGCTAGAAAATGCTTGGTTTCATCCAAGTTACTGATGTTATCCCATGTAGGAACTGTGGGAATCTGAATTCTGTGGGACAAATTCAGCAGGGGCTGTGCTGGAAGGCAGCAACTGTGTGGTTTTATAAACAAGTGGCTAATCAGACTGGAGAGGAGTTGAAGATCATCCTTCAGGTATTGCTGTTGAGTTGGCAGGTAAGATTGTGGGGCTGTCAGAGTTTTGCATCCTGTAACTTTAATGGCAGCAGTTTTCCACATTTTACTGAATCTTTCTTTGCATTTTGAAAGGGGGGAGAGTCTTCCCATCGCCTTGGAAGCATGTCCTTTTCTGCCTAGAAGAAATGGGAGTTGATGTGTGATCCTTTGACTGCTTGAATGGTTTGATTTCCCTGGGTTTAGGATCGCTATGTGGTGATGTGGCTCACTTTGCTGAGCAGGGCAGTTCCCAATGAAGATGCAGGCAACTCAGCAGCTGGCAGGGCTACTTGCTGAGGTAGGGCAAAGCCTGGCAGAAGCAGGTAAAGAATTAGGCAAGGAAGAAATCACAATAGTACTGAAACCCTGCTGTATAGAAACTTTTTAACGGTAAAGTACACATGAAGCATTATATGATTAAAGCACTTGTATTCCACAGTATTTATTGACTACTTCAGTTTGACAGTGGAATTTAGTAATCCATTTCTAGACTAATGCATTCTGTCTGGCCACTTAATATCGGGCAAACCTCAAACACCTTTTGCTGATGAAGTCATGGACAGATAGAACAAGCCGTAAGATGTGGGTGTATAAATATAGTACGGGTCAGACAAATGCATTTCTTCTGGTGTCGGACAGAAAGTAGAGCAGAAGGGCACGTTAATCCTCCTTCTTGCTCCATCCTAGTTCCACAAAGTTCTCCCTGGAAATCTCTCATCAATGGAGTGGTGCTGCCTCCAGCTGATAATCAAATTTTGGGGCAAAAAGCGGTTGCTTTCAGCTCATATAAGAGTTTCTTCACAGAAGCTCATATAAGCTCTCCATTCACAAAGCTGGCCCTCTGCTAGCTCTTGTATAAATAGTGTTATGGTAATTTACCGGCCTTTGCCCTAGTTTTTAAAAACCAGCTTTTCCCCACCCTTACCCTCCCCCCCTCCTTGGAATGGAGGACATGTGGTGGGGATTGTGCTCAGGACCACTCCTGTTTTGCGTGATGAGTGGTGTTTGTACGTGGGGGGAAATGGCCACCGTACGCTCCCCTCCCTCCTTTTCCTGTGCTCATCTTGACTCTCAAAACCCCCTGGATTTCTGGCCAGCCCCGGCCCAAGGCGGAGTGTGACCAGCTCCAGTTCCGAGGTCGTATTGTGCCAAAGGCACAGAGGCCACAGCAGCGGTGCGGTGGCCCCTGGCCCTGAGCAATAGCCATGTGCAGGTCACTGATGAAAACCCCGACATTTTAGAGCAACACCTGGCCCGTCATCGGGTCCAGGTCTTCATTTTCTGCTAGGGCATCACTAGCAGATCCTGGCAGACACCTGTGGCTCCAGGGACCAGAGCAAGACCCTTGATCCTGCCCCTGGTGTTTTGCAGTCACTCTGTTGAGCGGCCAGCTCTTAAGTCCAATCAGGGTGATGGGTATTTCCAGAAACTCCCATATGCGTGCATGGTGGCAAAGGCTAGGGGACATGAGGAAGGCCAGACTGGCCCACCGCACCACGGCTTGCCGGGGGCTGGCCCTGCCCATGCCGGAGGGGCTGGTGTGCCCCGGCCGTGCTGACGGGGAGGCACAGCCTCAGGTGGGTGCGTTAGCTGATTGCTGGGGCTGGGGCAGCTTTCCAGAAGGTTCTGGCGCTGGGCTGATGGGCAGGGGCTGGCAGCGGCAGGAGGAGAACGATCCATTTCATCCATTTTCTCCGCTATTCCAGAGGGCCGGGTGGCTGGTGGGGCTGCCGAGGCCGTGGGCTGGGTAGGGAGCGTTGGGCTGTGTTTTGTGCGCCAGGGCTGAGGTGCTTGCCGGGCTGGGGTGGCTGCTGTGGCTTTGGGGCTGTGCTGATGGAGGGAGGGCTGCCCGCGGTGAGGCGGCGCTTTGGGGCGCACTGAGGGGGGCTGTGGGGCGCAGGCCCAGTGGCCGTGGAGGGGATGGGGAGCGGAAGCGCTGGGGGTCCCGTGTGGCATGGCCACGCTCCCTGGCTGTGGGGACCAGCCTGCGGCCTCGGGAAGGGACGAAGGGAAGGTCTGAGCGAGCGGGGGAGCACGGCTCAGCTGCCTGGTGCCCCGTGTTGAGGTGAAGTCTGCGGTTCCACCTCCCCCAGTGCTCCCCTCGTGCTCTCTTCTGCGCCCCGGTTGCCCTTCGCTAGGCTCTCTTCCTGCCCTGTCTCTGTTTGCCTTTCTATTTCAGATTTTTCCCCATCGTAGCGACCTCTGGTATTTTTCTGTTGGCTCTTTGCATCCTTTTGGTCATTAGCAGAAGCAATCAGTAACTCAAGAGTTAAACTAGGGAACTGAGCTGCTACTGCTGAGCTTGAGGTGGAAGCTCGTGTCTCTGGGGTGTTAGTAGGAAGGTCTGGGCGGACATCCATAACGTGTGTGACATACCCATTTGGAAACATTACAGCAAAGGCAGCCGTAACTTTGCTTTTAAGGCTCACATGGCCTGCTGCGTGGGTGGGTGCACACACCACGCCGTTCGAGTCTGGTCTGTCAGGTATTTGACCACCTTTAGCAATCCATCTATTGGATCTGTCTGCTGAAAGGAAGGCTGACGCTTGTGTATCAAGTGGCTTCACCGTTACTGCTTCCACCACAGTAAGTTTTTGCCTCTCAAAATGAACGAGCACGCCCCCAAAACAACGTTGTGGGCTGCCCCAGCGCACGTGGGCTTTTGTGAGCAGCTTTCACCACAGTGCGCGTTCAGGGTGGCTCTGTGATACCCTCGGGGCAGCGGGAAGCGCACGGAGCTCTGCTGGTAGTGAATTGCGCTGCTGGTAGTGAATTGTAGTTTCAAACAGGGGGTGGTTTTTTGTAGCGCCGTGACAATGTAATGACTGCCACACAAGTGTGCCGGGCAGCTGTGAAGGTGTGTTGTTGGCATCCTTCACAAAAAAGCAACTTGCTACTCCTGGCATCAATATTTCTTTCAAAATAGATTATCAAAAATAAATTTAAAATGATACAAAAGTTTCTGCTAAAGCATCACATGACGTGTCAGCTCGCTCACAAAATGTCAGTTGTGCTGCCACCCCAAAGACACCACAGATGGTGGCTCATTTTTGTTCCTCTTGGTACTGTCTTATGTAAGATTGATCAGGTTTGATTGATGAATTATTTGGGTAGGAGCTGCCATTGCTCTCCTCCTGTCTGCCCGTTGTTAAAAGGAGTGGGAGGAAAGGGGGTGGAAAATATACTTTTTAGTGTCTTTCTCTCTTTGGTAGTTTTGTGAACACTTAAAATATTTGTGGAGGAGACTTTGGGCTTGCTGACCGTGCTTCTTTGCAATGAGCTCTTATCAGCAATATCAGCAAGTTTTGTATTTTATAGCCTTTTCTGAAAGGCCAATATTTTGGGATGGGGAGGGGGGGGGGCTTGTAATTTTTTTATTTTTTTTTTTGGTAACATTACAATTGGGTATTTGCATTCAGCAGTGACTGTGAATAACAAACTGCACCTGTGCATCATGAGTCAAACAGTTTCATTCTTGGTATGCACTGGTGCCACGAAGGCCAAGCATTGCAGCGTTGGGAAAGTTAGCAGGAGTGCCCATGTGTGTTCTGCAAAACTCCTCTAAAATTAGTATGTGGCTGCCAGTATTGTCTTAGGGGCAGCAACTTGTCCTCTTGTACAGCAGAAGAGTCTTTTCTGCTACCAAGGTGCTCTTGAGATTAAGAAACTATTCTCAATTTTGCAACCACACTTTCCCTTTGAACCAGCAATCTTTGCTTACTGCTTTCTATGGCTATTTGTTTTGGTAATTCCTAATAGCTAGCTGCAGATGGAAGAAAGAAGCAATAAGCCTACAGCTAGCATGGAATTCCTGGCCTTTATTTAAACAGAAAATGTGATTTTATAGTCATACTAAACCCTTGCCAGGAAAGTTTTCCAGAATGCAGTTCCTGGTCTAAACTAGGGAGAAAATTGATGCACTCCAGAAAGGCCAATAGCCTGAGGTTAGGGTAATCTCGTGTTGTGGGAGACCCCAGTTACTGAGCTAGCAGCTGTTCTAATGTGAAAGGTTTTCACAATTTTCTGATTTTTCCACCTCTCATGCTACAGTGAATTTAAATATGACCCTGTCAAAATTTTACTCAAGATGGAATTCTTACTTTCTGGTTCATCCTCAACAGATTATTTATGATAATCGTAATAGGAAAAAAGTTCTTAGGGTGTGATAAATGTAATTTGTGGTTTAGTTCAGGCTTCTTTTTTGGTGACTGCATATTGTTCCGACAAATTGTGCTAAATCAGTAACTGGAAAACGTTCCCACAGTCTCCTTACCGCATACCGTAAGCTAAACTTCACTGGTGCCGTGTTGGCTTGCCAGCTTCGTTCCCAGTTGAAAGGAACAGGACCGAGTGAGCATGAGAGCCCTGCTGGGGCTGTGCTTTTGACTTCAGCACACAATGTTTCACCAGGAAGTTCTGTGCGTTAAAAAAGCTGTCGTGTGCTCTTACTCTGCAGCTTCATCAAAGCAGCAAGCTTCACCACAAGAAACAACTTGTTCTTGGATCCTTCTTTGTAAGTTGTGTTTGGCTTTGGGTCAGGTACTGAGACCATTGAGGTGAATGGTTAGTGAAGACCGGGGAAACGTCAACCTAGTAGGCTTTTGGGATGAAGAAAACTTGGATGGTTCTGCTCTGGGAAGATGCAGGTGAGCACGTGTCTGAAATCATCTGCAGATTAGCCTTGATCTGTTCCCCAGGGCATCTATTCTTAAATTTTAACGGAAGTGGAATCATGCCCTCTGTCCAGGAACGCCAAAGGATCATGAAATGTTAAGTGCTGTAGCTAACCATAATTAAGTGCTGCTTTGCTAACAAGCTGTCTTTTGCATCTAGCTGCAAAATAATAACATAATTGCCTTGACAGATATTTGTGAATGGAGAGCTCAATTTAAAATACTAACTTTGCTGTTAGCATTCAGAGGCACACCCTGACCCAGGCGTTCTTGCTACAAGAACATGTATGCAAGAATGTGTGTACAGGCATGCTCATGTTAAAACACTACATCTCTCAAAGCTTAATCCTTCTGGTGACAGGTGTGATTGCCCTCTTACGTTTTTATTGGAGTAAAAATTCCACACTATTTTACTACACCCATATTTCCAGTCTTCTGTAGCTCGAGCTGTGTGTGCCTTCAGGATTTTATTGCTGTTTTATTCCTCTGAGGAATAATTATTGACAACATTGGGAGACTAACTCTTTACTGAGTAGCACAGTTGGTGATTCTGTTTGGTTTTGTCTGCTCTCTCATTCGTTCCTATGGATTTCCATACTGAAGAACCCCCAGGAGTTTTAGGACCCCTGATGAGGCTATTTGTAAAGAAGCTTTGAAAATGAGATATGCTTATGAATCATCCTGCATGGAAGCTGGAAGTTGTCTTAGGATGAATCCGCATCTTTCCCTTTAATGCCTATCGAAGAGCCCTATCCCTATGTTATGAAAATTTGCTGGTTTGGAGCACCTATAGTTTCACCTCGATCGATGTGCTCAGTGGCCATAATTCAGGCACTATCGAGCTGTCCCGATCTTGTCCCCGTCTCTGTTTGAATGTTGTATGATAGACCTATGCAGTGCAAGGTCACGAGCATTCTACTCTTCTGCATTTGTAGTTTATCTGTTAGCACTCAAAATTTGGGAAGCTCTTATTTCTAACTACTCTAGCGTGGAAAGGTTTTCATGAAAACTGAACCGTGTTGCACACCGTAATAAATTTCTTATCCATCGCACTATGCACCCCCAAGTTCCTTAGCGAACGTTAAGGTTCATAACCCCCTTGTAGGAGTGGCAGTGTGTGCATATACAAAGATTGCTTCACCTAATGCTGAGGTAGGGAGGAACTGCTTAACCATGTATTACAGCACACAGAAATGCCACACACTATTTTAGCCTGGAGAACAGATGAGAGTACTGTATTTAGATGAAATCTGTAAGATCGATTTAGGTAGTTACCTAAATTGGATTGTTTCCAGACCAATGGGATTAACAACCTTTTTGCAAAAAGTGTTACGAGATCTTTAATGATCGCACAAGGTCAGGACCCAGTTTTATGTCTCATCTGAAAGATCATGAACTTGTAACTACTGATCTGTCATTGTCTGATCTGACTATCTGTTCTAGAGTGCTTTATTTTAGAAGGGGTTTGTGTAGCTGGGAGTCTAAATGCCATCAAAGCTTTTAGTCCTTGCCATACTCCTTGCCTGAGGAGGTTTCTAACAAGTTTTTGTTATGATGTATCTGTTTGATTTGTTTTTCCCTTTTCATGGCAGGCCAAAGTGAGACTGCAAAGAATATTTTCCAGTTTGTATGTCTGTCACTTGCTGCTATGCAGAGAACTGCTTACTGATCTAGGCCTGGAAATCAGTTCCTTCCTGGGTTGTTCAGGAGGGTATCCAGTTCCCAGTGCTTTTTGTGGGTGAGCCCATCTTTCTGTCTGCATGGCCACCTCTCTGTAAGGCCCCTCGCTGCCTCTTCCTGTGAAACTGCAGCCATAGCAAACTGTGTAGATGCAGGAGGTGTGTATAGCTTGCCGGTCCCGCTTTAAGCGTTTCACATTTAACTGTTCTCTGTGTACGTGCTTGTGTACGCATGTTAAAACACTCTCTAGGAATCATATAAGCAGAATCTTTCTGGTACAATAGCTCTGCTCTGAAAATGCGTGTGTGAGAAAATTACAGGAGCTCTCCCTCCCAACTATTCTTAGCATATTATATATAACTTAGAAAGTGTTTTTCTTTATAGGAGAGGTATAGAGTATGGACCCAGCTTATAATTTCATTGTTTATATGGTGTAGCCATCTGATTTCCATTCTCTTGCATGCACAGTCTTGTGTGGCTGTATGATTTCCACGTTGCCTACAAAAGCACGCTTGCTGTAGTGTTGTTTGGTAGCACAAAAGTGTGTATTCATGTGGTTCCTGTTGAGAGCCTGTTTGGCCTGCAGCAAAGAAATGTGTCTCTGCAGTAAGATCTCCCTGACAGAGACAGATGTTATCTGAGAAGGGAGAAAATGGACAAAGGAAAATGCTCTCCTGTTTCAGGGTGCCTGAGGAATGGGCTGTGCCATGTCCTTCCGTCTGCTTATTAGGAAGTCTTGTTTAGCCCAAAGAGGACGTTGCTGCATGTCACCTGTGCTTTTAGCAGCTTCATTTCAGCAGCAGCAGAGGTGGTGAAATTGAGATCGGGGGTCTTAATTTCAGAGAGAAATAAATGTGTTCAATTTGTCAAAAGACAAAAGGCTTTTCTCTTTCAAGTCATTGATGTGTTGTAATCCTTGGTTTCATTTGGAAGTTATTTAGGATGCTGCAGTCATACAGTTGGCTGGCAGTTTGGGTAACCTCATCACTGATGTGCCTGTGAATGGCAGGCTGTGGGTGGGTTGGTCACGCCATACCGTTTGACTCATGGACTCTGTAGGTCAAATGCAACATCCTTGCTTGAGGGACTTGGCTGGCACCAGCCGTGAGAAGGGATGTGTGTGCTTGTAGTGAGATGTAGGAGCAAATCAGCCTGTTCCAAAGAGGTGGGTGGAGAGTGAAGCCAAGTACAAAAAATGAAAATATCACTGCTGGTATTGTACATCAGTAAGTTTCTGAATCGTCTGGGGAAGGTAAGTCAGCAATGCCCACTTGTCTAGAGGAAATGTCTTGTCCCAGAGCTCCGAGCTGGCACAGCCAACTTCAAAGGCTTGCTTCAGGCTTTTGTTGCCTGTGCACTCTGCTGCTTAGAACAGACTAAACTATTTCAGTTGGAAGGGACCTAAAATGATCATCTAGTCCAAGGGCCTGACCGGTTCCGGGCTGACCAGGTTGAAGCATGTTATTAAGGGCATTGTCCAAATGCCTCCTAAACGCTGACAGGCTTGGGGCATCGTCCGCCTCTCCAGGAGGCCTGTTCCAGGGCCTGACCACCCTCTCGGTAAAGAAGTGCTTCCTCATGGCCAGTCTAAACCTCCCCTGGCGCAGCTTTGATCCCTCCCCAGGCATCCTGTCCCTGGGTACCAGGGAGAGGCGCTCAGCACCTCCCTCTCCACGTCCCCTCCCCAGGAAGCTGCAGAGAGCAGTGGGGTCGTCCCTCAGCCTCCTTCTCTCCAAACCAGACAAGCCCAGAGTGCGCAGCTGCTCCTCACAGGACATGCCTTCCAGCCCTTTTACCGGCTTCGTTGCCCTCCTCTGGATGCATTCAAGGACCTTTGCATCCTTCTTGAGTTGGGTGGCCCAGAACAGGTCACAGGAGCCAAGGTGAGGCCGCACCACCGCTGAATACAGCGGGACGATCCCTCTCCTGACCGGCTGACGATGCTGGGTTTGATGCAGCCCAGGATGCAGGCTGCCCTCGGGGTGCCAGGACACGCTGCAGACTCATGCTGAGCCTGCTGCCAGCCAGCACCCCAGGTCCCCTCCGCAGGGCTGCTGTCAGCTGCTCCTCTCCCAGTCTGTGCTTGTGGCTGGTGTTATTCCATCCTAGGTGCAGAACCCAGCATTTTGACTTGTTAAATTTCACCCTGTTAATCGTAGCCCGATGCTCCAATCTGTCTAGGTCCCTCTGCAAGGCCTCTTCTTGACTCGAGAGTCAACAGCACCTCCCAGTTTGGTGTCGTCAGCAAACTTGCTGCTGGTGCATTCAACTCCTGCATCCAGACCGTTGATAAAATATATTGAACAGAACTGGCCCTAGAACTGAGCCCTGAGGAACGCCTGCAAAGTTGATGCCTCAACATGTGATCTTCAACTCGCTGCCTCCTCCCAAGTCTTTGGGTTTCCCCCCCCCCCCCCAGTCAGTTTATCTCAAAGCTAAGGTACTAAGCAGCCTGATGCCTGATTTAAATGGTCTATTTCTTTCTCCTGTTTGACGGATAGGAAGATACAGCACAGACTGCTAAGGTAGTTGCCTGAGGTCTCAGGGGAAGCATGTGGCAGAGGGAGAGCAATCCCTGCGCAAGCCCTTCCCTCTTTTCCTCTCCCATTACCATGACTGGGTCCCCCTCGCTGCTTTTGTGGAGGTTCAGACTTCACAGCTTTTTGACTTGCCAGTGACTGTTAGGCTGGGAAGCCTGAATAAGTCTTTTGATGCCACCTCACCTCAACAAACACTCACCTGTTATATTGTTTATCCAATACAATTTCAAACTTTGGTCCCTGCCCTCGCACAGAGGTTGTCTGCAGGGACTGCTCTTGCTGGGCCTTTGAGACCCTGATGAGGTGCATCTGCCACCATGACTGGCTCCCAAAGGACTGTTGCTGCAAGTGCACATGTGTGCAGACCAACACAAATACGTTTTGAGGCTGGTTCCTTCAGGAGTGAGGTCTGTGGAATCCTGCTACCCTTCAGACTTTCTCGAATAACGACTGAACCCACAGGTCAATGTGAAACCAGTCTAACAGAATGGAAAGCAAATATATTAAGTCCCAGTGTGTGTTTCAGGGGAAATGGTGGCTGAGCAGCAGAGAAGTAGCATCTGTTTGTACCGCTGCTGAGAGAACAGGTCAGCTATTTCTGCCTGTCTGCTCAGTCTGGTAGGAGGCAGCTGTCCAGTTAACACATGCCTACTGGTGGGCCATTCAGTACCTCTGTGGGTTCAGACTGGCAATGAAGCATCCTGCCCCTCTGGCGTGCTACTCTGTAAACCAGGGAGCAGCACAGGACCCTGAAACTACCAAGTAAGGTTCAGGAGATGTGGATGAGAGTGTAGCAGGAGATAATGCATAGGAAACTGAACTTCCTGCATCCCACTGTTTATGGAATGTTTTTAAAACCGTTATTATTCTTTCCCATTGCAGTAACTACTCTATCTGTGACATATCTATCTCTATCTATCTATCTCAAGGAGAACATGGTGGTAACTGATTGGCTGGCAGAAAGACAAAAAGAAAGACTCCCGAACACTGGGATTCTGTTAAAGCATTTTGTACGAGGGGAAAACAATGAAAAATGCATTTGCATTGGTATGCGTGAAGGTGTTGTCACATGGTCTGTGAGTGAGCAGGAGGGCTGTATACGTAAGGAGGTGGTAAACCGTAGCAATGAAGCTGAGGCACAGTGTTTTGGGCAGGGATGAGTATTGCTGAAGGGCTTGTTTTGTCCAAAGCCGTGACTAATGGTGTGGGAAATAACAAATAGCCCATTAGTTCACTGATGCTGCTAATGTGGAAAGCATTGTGAGTACCAGATAAATACAAAGGCAACTAAAAGTCTTGAAATCTGGACAGAAGTCAATACAGCAGAATTCAAATAGGGGAAACCATATGAAACATGGCTTAAGTGGAGAAGTAAATGTGAACAGAAGAGGTTGAGAGAGGGCAGCTCGGGCTCCTTAGGAACAAAGCACCACGTTGTTGGGCTTGGGTGTGCACAGACAGTGGCCTCTTCCCGGGGCTAAGGTGGTGATGAGCTGTATCACTCTACGTAATTTGGAGCTGACATCCAAGTGACATCCCATGGCAAAACTCCCCTGAACAAGACTGCCCTCTGAATGAGTCAAGAGAGTTTCAAATGCGGAGTGTGGTGCAATATTTGAAATATGGTGATGTGGTCTTTTGAGTAGAGCTCAGCAAAGAGTGAGGGAGACTGAAGAACCGGGAGGACCTGTTCAGGAAAGCTGAGCAAGGTGGGTTATTGCTGGACTCTACCAAAAAATAAAAACCAAAAACTCAACCAACCAAAAAAAAGGAGCAGCTTTACATTAGCTTGTTACCAAAACAGGGAGAGAAATAGTAAAGAGAGAAACTGTTTTGGGAGAAGTGTTCTCGCGAGAGTAATGGGGATTAATGGGAGGAAAACGTGCTTAGAAATCATCCCTAATATTTGTTGTTTTGTTTTGAATAGACTTGTACGGAGAAGGCCTAAGGCATCTACACCACAGTTGTCAAAGACCCAGAAATTCTCTGCTTAGTTTGGGACCCAGAGGAAACTTGAAGATGCAATTTCCTTGCGTGCCGGGAGCATTCTCCTCTCCTGCTTGAGGAGAAAAACCTGAGCAGTGACTCCTCTCTGATCCTTTGCATTTGCACGTCGATAGTGTTTGTTTTCAGGCTCTTTCTGGCTGGAGCAATTCCTCGCCTTCGGTGTGTGTTTTGATGGGGTGTTGAGATACACCTGTATTTCCCCAGCAAGCCTCAGGCACGTCGCGGTGTGGCAGAGGGACATGCTGTGGTACCGGGCTGCGTGGCACTGTAAATCCTTTCTGGGCTGAAGCGCACAGTTAATGCTAATTTGCCTGAACGGGTCCTGGGGGCAATCCGTACACTTCAGAGGGTGTTTCACGTCTTCAAAGGACCATAGACATGTCTGTTTCGGTAACAAGCTCCTTTCTCTTGCTAGAAGGGGCAGCGCTTCCTTTCCTCTCAGCTGTGCCCGAGCTGTGGGCTGAGTTTTGGCAATCTGTGTTCCAGAGGTGATCTCCCAGCACTTGGCCCCTCTCAGGTTTCTCTGCACTCCGTAGTCTCCTCTGTGGAGTGCTAAGATGGGGGATAATGTCTTTGTGCCCCTGGGTACCTTTCTTTCTGTCAGTCTGTTCCCCCTAATTGTTGCAGTTGTTTTTGTTTGATGGAATAATTGCAAACTCACTTGTTATGCCTAGGGGAGGGGCAGGAAGAAATCAATCTTCCATGTCATTAAAAGTACAGACAAAATACCCCAACCCAAACCAGATTCCCTTGCGGGTATCCATGGCTTTTAATGCCCTTTACATGTAGCTTGACTTTTGCTAATGAACAAGCTGTTTGTTTAGGGCTCTTAAATGAAGCTTTAGCTTCAAGGGTTGCCGCTGAAAGAAGGGATGGGAGAAAGGAAAGGGGTGGAAGAAGAATGTGTAATGCCATGAGGGCACACATGAATTGTGGGGTTTTTTTTATTTATTATTTGTTAGGATTTTTTTTTTTTTTAAGCTAGAGGAGCTGCTCTACTTTGCAGTTCTCAAGCAGCTCCTCTGTCATCTGCAAGGTCAGGATTTTCTGGCTCACTCGGAGAGGATGCTCTCTGACCAACGAGGCATGAAATAGCAGTTGGAGAAAGGCTTGATAAATATTGATTCAGAAATTGCCATGGCTGCTGACTCTGCGATTGGCCTGTTTACCCGGCAAATGGAAGAGGAATGGAAAGAAGCTGTCCATTTCTCAGTGATGGTGGCACATGTATTTTTCAACACCGTCCTAGATATTTAAGAGGAAAGGGTCTGAAAGCTCAGCCCAGCATGTTTTTTCAGGGCAGCATTAATCCATTACAGCAGATTAGCCTTCGCAATCCTTTCTCCTGCCAGGAGCCTTCCCTTCTTAGTTTCATTAAACTGCTTAAGCATGGTTGCAGCACCCTGCCAGGAGGAGGAGGAAAGTTTTCCAATGCAAGCAGGATAGGCATTTTGCTACTTTGGGGAGTATTCGTACAGTGTTTGGACTAAAATGAGTACACGCTGCCCATGCTTTGAGCTGACTGAATTATGTCTCTTTTAGCCAGCTATGAGCCTGAATCTGTGGTTCCCACTGAGCAGTCTATGCCTCCTGGGTCTCGGCAGTACAAAATGTGAACCAGCAGAGCGATATCATACCGCTTCAGTACTTTGCATTATGCAGTGGTGCTGCTGCCAGCCTGCTATAAGGAATCCGAAATTCAGGTTTCCTGTATTGCCAGCCAAAACTTGAATTAAAAGGCAGAACTGTGGTAATTAATTCAAGCTCAGTGCTGTGCTAATGCAGTTACCGGATTTTTGGGATGTCTCAGAGTACAGGTAAAAGTGAGCCTAGCATCTGCCAGCTGTACTCAGCAGAGGCATCCCCTAGGTGAGCCGTTTCCAAATGCCACCTGAGCTTAGGGAAAACATGGTTGGTGTTGCAGGGTTGTCCCTTTCCTATGCACTTGAAAGGAGCCCTATGCTTACGCAGTGCTTCCTATCCACACTTTCACTGTTCAACCTGAAGTTTATATATAGACTGTGTAAGGTGATCACTGCGTCCATTCTGCCACAGGTATTTTAACACCTTCTGATCTTTCTTATCTGTACTTTCAGTGTGTTCAAACCTCTGCAACGTGAATGGGAGTTGTTTTGTTTCCTTTTAATTTTTGTGGCTTGACAAAGTTACTTCAGTTAGAGGGGTGCCTGGGGACTCATGTCAGAATCCAGAGGTCTCTGGTTTATTAAGGGTGGTGACTAAGGGTAGTTCTATGGAGAAGGCTGGGAAGAGGCAGCTTTTGTTCTAAAGAGCTTGTGGTCTGGGCAAAACAAAAGAGAGAAGGAATGGGAGAGACATTTTGTTGCTGGAGCATGTCCAGAGACAGGCAACAGGGCTGGGACACAAGGCTGGGGTGGGGCTCAGGGGGGAGCTGGGGGGGCTCAGCCTGGAGAGGAGGGGGCTGGGGGGGCCTGGTCGCTCCCTACAGCTGCCTGACAGGGGCTGTGGGCAGGGGGGGTCGGTCTCTGCTCCCACGGAACAAGCGACAGGACAAGGGGACACGGCCTCCAGCTGCCCCAGGGGAGGTTCAGGTTGGATATTATGTACAGTTTCTTCATGGACAGGGTGCTCAGGCACTGGGCCAGGCTGCCCAGGGAGGTGGTTGAGTCCCCATCCCTGGAGGTGTGTAACAGATGTGCAGCTGAGGCACCTGGGGACATGGGTTAGCGATGGGCCTGGCAGTGCTGTGTTAACGGTTGGATCTGATGATCTTAAAGGACTTTTCCAACCTCAGTGATTCTATGATTTGATAAACTAAGACCTGGGTTCAACTGTGAAATCCTTTTGTGAATAACGAATCAATTGAAAAAAAATAATTATGCAATCTTCATAATATCTCCATTAGTCAGCTTGTCTGAATTTGCCGATTTGTTTTAACTAGATTTGTTTTTTGAAAGCCCTAAATTTACAAATGACTGACAGCGGTGAGATCAAGGGCTGACTCCTCAGCACTCCCCTGTCCGATAGCTTGTTTGTCCCTTGAAGGCAGTCAGTCCTGCTCCCCGGCTGTTTCTGTGCACACGCTCAGCGCCGGAGCGCAGGGCCTGGGGGAAAGTTCATCGCGACGACCTGTGTGTCGCCTGCCCGGTGATAGCTCCTCTGGCCCAGAATAACCAGCCTCCAGCAGTACCAATTCACCTGGGCTGCCTCCTAAGCCAGCCTGGCCCTTTCATGGCGGGGACCCCAGCCCCGCAGGGACAGAACCGAGGTTACTTCCACTGCAAAGCGTGGGGAAGGTTCGTGGTCTGGCCACAGAGCTCTCTCCGCGTAGCCTGTCTCACCCGGCAAGCAGATGTCCCTGCTGCTCCGGGATGCTGTCAGTAAGGTGCTGCCCGTCTCCCCGCCTGTGCACCTCACCTTTCGCTGCCCGTGGGGAATGAGCCCTTCCATACCCTGCTGCCCTGTGCTGGGAGGCATCCCTTACAGACCCGCAGCCAGCTTCACTTCATCCCAGCCCTCTGGGGAACAAAGGAACGGAGGAACGAAACCGTACAAATGCAGCTGTGGGCTGCATAGTGATAGGAGTCTGCTCTGCCATAGGCATCTCCTCGTGTACTCCCTCCCCGTTGTGCCCATCTTGGAGTGATCACCTTCACAGGTCACTGCAGTAATACTGCCTTCCCGATAACCTCCTTCAACTTGCCTGGGTAATGAGTTGCGTCTAGAGAGGGAGACCACTTTATTAACATCTGACTATAAAGAAATATTGCTGTGGGTTGGGGCAGGGCTGAGAGAGGGCGGGCGCAATGGTGTATGGTGAAAACGGATTCAGGAGGTTTATGGATATGTCTTTCAAAAAGGCACAGGGCATATACAAAATTACTACTGGAATAAATGACATTGATACATTTTGGGAAACTCAGGCTGTTAAAACATAGATACTGTGACACTGCCTGGCTCCTGCCTTTGAAAGAAATTATTTTTCTTTTTAAAAAAATATTTGTGTTTTGTCTTGCCTGGAGGTCAGAACATGAGGATTTTCAAGCCAAGCTATCAGTTTTATTTGTGCTTCACATTTAAGCAGGCACAATTGTAGCTGATACATGTTGTGCTCAGGTGGATGAAAAATCCATAGTGTTGTCCTCCAGCACTACTAGTCTGTGCATGCCTAGTTCTTTTGTGGTTTATACTGCACTTTGTGTTAAAAATAAGAAAAAGTTCCCTCTAAAAACAAAATTTTACTTTCTGCAAACAAGACAGAATGTAGCTGTCTATTGCTTTTGAAACTGCCTGTTTACTTTTTTTTTATAGCTGCGCTAACCCATGTGTCCCACAGTTGGTGTGTTTTGTACACCACCCTGTTCCACAGGAGAGTTGTCTCACTGCTAGACAGATATTTCTGCAAATCAGACAAGTGATGTTTTACCACTTTCTGACGTTGCTTATCAGATACTATACTATCAAGAAACCACTTCTGATTCAGTTGTTTGTTGTCTGGAATTGAAAGGAGAGTTTTGGGAGCCTGGCTGATACAATGTTATGATCATGGAAAAATAGTAGGAATGGATTAGTCTATTTAAGGCTCTTGTCTGGAGGCTGTGAGATTGCAGACTAAGCAGCAAAAGCTGAAGAAATGGCCTTTGTCAGAGAAAGATGGTTCAGGTGAGATGATACTCCCCAGAGTGTAAGGTGGTTGGTAAAACAAGAAATGAAGGACCTTTCTAATCTTTTAAAACAGGGGACTAGGTGGTTCTTGTCTTCATAGCTGGGACATTATCAGAATTGTTCTCAGAATCTTTGTTTTTCCAAGAAGCCCCCGTTCCTTATGCTAAAGATTCACTGGAGTTAAAAAGCCCTGGCCATTGCTTTCCGTTCCTCTCTTTGGAGTTGTTAGTTCATTATGAACAGGGTAACAATGTGCTGCTCTTCCCCTGAAAAACTAAGGCAGGGAGGTGAGGAAGTGGTCAGAAGGTGGTTTGTCTCAGTGGACAGTGAGGGTTGGCTCCTTGCTGAAGCTTTTGGTATTAGCAAAGAGTTAATGTGGTCAGTCTGAAACGGTCACCTCTGGGAAAGACATGCTACAGGAGAGTGAGTGGGTCTCTCTTCTCAGTTCTGGCTCAAAGCCTTATCAAGGCACTCAGTTGTTCCACATTTGAATTAATTTTAAAATCTGGTACTGATTGCCTGGGCTTAGCTTGGTTTGAAATATGAGGTTTCCCACCAGCTGCAAAGCAGCGCTGCTCTGGCTTATTCTCCCCACCAGCTCGGCACCCCGTGCCTGCTGGCTGCGGGGTCTCAGCAGCTCCGCCAACGCCGAACGCATCGTGGGTGGCTGTGTTGCAGCTACTGTGTTCCTTGTTCGCTACCGTGCATACCTGAACGTTATAGCTCCATTATACCTTAAGTACACATACAGGAACAACGCTATACCTCTGTTAGGAGAGTGTGCTTGGATACACTTCCCAGGAGCACTGTTACTGGGCTCTTACTACAAAATACTGGTTTTGACTGTATCTCAAAGCATTTTACAAAGGATGGCAGTTTCATCGTCCCTCTTTTACAGATCTTATTCCCAAAGGTGAGAGCAGGGAGGAGACCTGCCTACGGTCATAGAGGAAACTGAGGCCAGAGGCAGGCCTAGATTTCCAGCTTTCCACATGCAAGTCCACCACTTGATCCAGGGTGCTCTGCTGCAACAGCTGGTGTTTCTATGGATCTGTCTTTCGGGGGTGGGGTGGGTAGTGGTGGTCTTGATAATTTGATTGTGGTGATCTAGCTGTTTTTATAAAAGGAAACTCTTCTTAGTATAGCTCCAAGTTCCAGATGTTGTTCACATCAAGGATTTCTAGCACTAACCTTTCTGAAGAAGCTCTGTCAGGCCACCTGTGCCGTGGTACTGCCCCTTTCAGAGACAAGGAAACCAAAGCAGGGAATCCCAGCGTGACTTCCAGAAGTCATGTTTGGATGAAGTAGCAAGTCAGTGCCATTTGCTGGGAATAATTTCCAGGTGTAACACAATGATGTGCTGCTTCAAGCCCTGCACACCCACTTCTACCCACAGGAGAGCTGAACCGAGCAGGTGGTGATGGAGCATGCATGCTCACGTGCTGTGGTGGTGTTTCCCAACTGTTCTTAATGCACAGTGAAGTGGATATGGTGGAAGGACAATGGAAACAAGGGCAAAAAGACCCTGACCTATGTGTGTACCAGAAGCAACTGCTCCACGTGCCCAGCTGGATGCTGTTTGCATG